>NW_016107456.1:4280854-4648740 GCF_001604975.1 Cebus imitator
TAGAGACAGTGTTTCATCATGTTGGCCAGGCTGGTCTCAAACTCCTGACCTTGTGATTCTCCCGCCTCAGCCTCCCAAAGTGCTTGTCTTACAGGTGTGAGCCACCGTGCCCAGCCTGTCACACCTCTTTTAAAGAGGAGGAAACTGAGGTCCAGAATGTTAACTCTCTTAAAAGGGAGCAGTAAATGGAGGAGGTGAGGTGTCTGGACCCAGAGCCTGTGTGCTGACCCACTCTCTATTTTTGAATTAATGTTTTATGAAACATGGGATTTTAAATATAATGTTTTATGAAACATGTGATTTTAAATATGTATGTGTAATTAACTTGTATGTTAGATACCATAAGCGGACTTTTGCCTAAGTCAGTCATCTCTACGCCTAAAATTTTATTTATTAAAGTTGCCTGAAAACTTTTTCTGTGTGGTGGGGGAGGTTTTCTTACTGGAAAAAATGGAATAAATGCTTTGCTTTTCATGGAAAAAGCAAATCCTATCAGTTTGTTGAATTGTCTAAGTCTTGCCAGCGTCCACCTAAATGCAGACACAATGAACCTGCATGTTGTTTGGAGTAAATTCTTTGAAAAAGAAGCATCACAGGCCGGGCGCAGTGGCTCACACCTGTAATCCCAGCACTTAGGGAGGCCGAGGCAGGCAGATCACCTGAGGTCAGGAGTTCGAGACAAGCCTGAGCAACATGGTGAAACCCTGTCTTTACTAAATACAAAAAATTAGCTGGGTTTGGTGGCATGTGCCTATAGTCCCAGCTACTTGGGAAGCTGAGGCAGAAGAATCGCTTGAACATGGGAGGCAGAGTTTGCAGTGAGCCAAGATTGCACCATTGCACTCCAGCCTGGCGACAGAGCAAGACTCTGTCTCAAAAAAAAAAAAAAAAAAAAAAAAGTGAAAAGGAAGCATCACAAAAACAGTCATGTGTCGGAGACACATTTAACAGGACAGCAAAGATGATGTCTTTTTGAATTCCTCTGTTTCCTGCTGCTTCAACTTCAGCCACTCGCAGGGCAGCTTGAGAGGAAGACGTGGCTGATAGTCATCCTGATGGTGGTGATGCTGGCTGGGTGCTGATGCTGAGCGATGTCTTCATGGACCATTCCACTGACTGGGCTGCTGCTGCAGGGGCTAGAGCTCCTCCAAGTGAACATTTCATTTTTAAATGTGTGACCTGTCTTTTCTTTAGTGAGGAAACAGGTTTTCATTATGCTTTGAATACTATAGTAATTTGAATTATAAATATGCATTCTGAGATGTTTGGTAAGAAAAGAAAATAGTTTAATGTAAATAGAGTCTTTTTCTCTTAGTAACAGCGAGATGGCTGAGATGTCTCTGAAAAATAAAGTGCAACAATCTGGAAAATCCATTAATCCATTGAGGTCCCATTTGCAGTATCCAGTCTGGTGGTCTTTAGCCATGCACGGTATGGCATGCTGGAAATACATGGCTAGTGTTTCCACATAAATACAGGTGGCTAGTCCTGTTAGTGTAAACTACACACCAGGTGTCAAAAACTTAGTATGAAAAAATAATTTTGAAACATCTCATTAATAATGTTTTTGTTGATTACATGTTTATATGAGTATATTTTAGATGTATTGAGTTAGATAAATTATTATTTTTTTTTACCTTTTTAAATGTGCCTACTAGAAAATTTAGAATTACATATGTGGCTCACTTTACATTTCTGTTGGCCAATACTGTCCTGGATTATCTGATTTTTATTATGTCACTTGTATTCTCACCAATAGGGATGTCTCTCTTTGAGAATCGTTAACGGCTAGCATTTATGAAGTACTCATTATATGCCAGGTGCTTTAAAGTCTTGTTTCCTTTATGGTTCACAAAATCCTATATAGTGTAGGCACCACGTGATTCCCACTTGATAGTCGGAAATTTGAGGCATGAAGAGATTAAGCAACCTGTCCTTCATCATAGGGATGAGAAGTGGCAGGCAGGGGATTTTAAACATAGCAGCTCGACTCAGTGGTCCCCGCTGATGACTCCCAGGCATCCAGCTTTTAGCACATGGACCCAAGACTTCTGTCTCTGCCTTGCTGTGTTGGCTTGAACCTCTGGACCTCAGTTTTCCTCCCCAGGATTGTGTTGGATTGTCCCCCAGGCCCCTCTAGCTCTTTTCTTCCTGTGGTGGTTATTATGGTTCTATGTTGGCTACAGGTACGTGGTGGAATTGGGTGGCACTGTCTCTACTGCCAGGCCTTTTGGTTAGCATGGCCTTCCGCCTCATGGCTAAGGAAGCATCCCTGGAAAGTCATCCCAGATCTGTCTCTAACCTGACTTTGAGTTGCCTTTCTCTGTGCTTTCAACACCTGCTTCTGTGAAATGGCTCTAAAAACAAGGAGCCCTGGGTTCTGTCCTAGCTCTTCCATTAACTTGCTCTGTGACCTTGGGCCACACACCATCCCTCCCTGGGCCTTATTAACCATTGTAAGATCAGAAGTCAGTTTCGTCTGACTCTAGTATTCTGACTTGTAATTTATGAATCAAGAAGAAAAGGCATTTTTAAATGTAGGAATTCAGTGATACATTTATAAAAGAAAACATTCGTGAAAACTCATGTGGTCCTAGCCCCTCCATTCATCTGTCTGTCAAGCATGGCAGCTGGTTCTGCTTCCTTGACAGAGGAATTTGTCTTCATGAGTGTATGGAGATGGGGCACCTGAGGGACAATCTATCCCTGAGAGCTCAGACTTTCACAGGAAGATAAATCTCCCAGGTTAGCTTAAGGAGTGTATTCTGTTCTCACACAGCCCCACAGAGCTGCAGTGATCTTTCACATGCCCCATTAGTATCACAGGTACAACTCCAGCATTTATTTCCCCACAACTACTAATCAGTGAGACATTTGGTAATTGAGAGAAATTACCTTTTTCTTAAGAGGCCTGGTGTGTTCCCTCTTCATCTACCCAGTTTTGACACTGTGCTTTGTGCTGACACAATCATGCTTTATGTTTGGAAAGCAACAGGTACTTGAGCAAACTGTTTTTAAAACTTTCCCCAAACCTGCCACTATCTTTTAAAATTGCTTCTTTTCCTAGGTGTTTTGTTTCCTTATTAAGAAACCCAAATTGTGCTTTCTCAGGATTTATAGCCTTGTCATCAATGAAAACACTTGTGAAAGCTATGAACAAGCAAGAATATATTATGTTTTTAAAGAATTCCGAGGGTGCCTAAGGTTAAAATAAGACGTATAGCTTCCAAGAACCTTCTAAATCATAGCTGCAAAAATATATAGGCATGACATGTCCATTAGTTTGGATTTAGGTAGGAAAACAGAAGCCACCTAGGTATTTCAGTCAGGAAGGGGTTTAATACAGGGTATTAGAGGTTTACAAAACCTTTGAAGCTCTCACATACATAGCCAAATAATCTTCAGTCAGGGCGGCAAGACTACACAATGGAGAAAGAATAGTTTCTTCAACAAATGGCATTTAGTAAATTGAATATCCACACGTAGCAGAAAGTTGGATTCTTATCTTACACCATACACAACAATTAAAATGTATTGAAGACCTAAACATAAGACTGCAAACGGTAAAACCCCTAGAAGAAAATGTAGGTAGAAAGTTTTGTGATGTTGTATTTGGCAGTGATGTCTTGGATATGACATCAAAAGTACAAGTGACAAGTGCAAAAATAGACAAACGAGACTATGTCTAACTTAAAACTAAGGTGTATCAAAGGAAACAATTAAAAGACAGCCTATGTAATGGGAGAAAATATTTGCAAATTATATCTCATATGGGGTTATGATCTGGAGTACGTGAAAAACACCTACCACTCAATAACAACAAAACAACCTGATTTTAAAATGGGGAAAGGACTCAAATAGACATTTCTCCAAAGAACATGAACAAATGGCAAGAAACAAGAAAATATGGCCAGGCGCAGTGGCTCATGCCTGTAATCCCAACAGAGTCCGAGGAGGGCAGATCACCTGAGGTCAGGAGCTCAAGACCAACCTGGCCAACATGGTGACACCCCATCTCTACAAAAGATACAAAAATTAGCCAGGCCTGGTGGTGGTCACCTGTAATCCCAGCTACTTGGGAGGCTGAGGCAGGAGAATCACTTGAACCCAGGAGGTGGAGGTTACAGTGAGCCAAGATCATGACACTGTACTCCAGCATGAGTGATAGAGTGAGACTCCATCTCAAAAAAAAAAAAAAAGAAAAAAATATGTTTAGCATCACTAATCATTAGAGAAATACAAGTCAAAACCACAGTGAGATATCACTTTACACCCATTAGGGTGGCCACTATAAAAAGAGAAACAAAAAGAAATAAATGTGAAGGATCTGGAAAAATTGCAACCTTTGTACATTGTTTGTGAGAATTTAAAATAGTATAGTCTATATGGAAAACTGAAAATAAAAGATAGAACCACCATGTGATCTTACAATCACAATTCTGGAAATAGAATTATATATCTTTTAATGATTGGGATACGTTCTGAGAAATGAATCATTACATCATTTCATCATTGTGTGAACTTCATAGACTGTGTTTTTGGAAACCTAGAAGTTACAGCCGACTATCCACCCAGAACCACCTTCATATATGCAGTCTGTCATTGACTAAAACACCATTATGCTGCAGATGATGGCATATCTAAAGTAATTAAAAGCAGAATCTTGAAAATATATTTAGATACTCATGTTAATTGTAGTATTATTCACAGTAGCCAAGAGATGGAAGCAGCCCACATGTTCATCACCAGATGGATGGATCAAGAAAATGTGGTATACATATGCAATGAAATATTAGCCTTAAAAATGAAGGAAATCCTGACACATGCTACAACATGGATGAATCTTGAAGACACTATGTTAAAAGAAGTAAATAAGTCATCAAAAACTTGTACTGTATGATTCCACTTATGTGAGGTATCTTGAGTAGTCAAACTTACAGAAATAAAAAATAGAATGATGGTTACCAGAGGCTGGGGGGAGGAGATAGAGAATTGTTCAGTGGTGTCTTAGTCCATTCATGCTGCCATAGAAAGTACCACAAAATGGGTAATTTATAAATAATAGAAATCTATTTCTCACCATTCTAGAGGTGGACAAGTCCAAGATTAAGGCACCATCATGTTTGGTGTCTGATGAAGACCCCATTTCTCCTTCAAGGATGGTGCCTTGGGTGCTGTGGTCTCACATGGGAGTACAAAAAGGGCCTATCTAGCTCCCTCCAGCTGTTTTATAATGTTGCTAATCCCATTCATGAGGGCCCTGACCTCATGACTTCGTCATCTTCTAAAGGTTCCAACTCATAATACTATCACATTTGAGTTTAAGTTCTAACATGTGACTTTTGTAGTGACACCTGCATTTAAGCCACAGTGTTCTCCTCCAGACCCCACAAAATCCATGTCCTTCTCATATACAAAATACATTCATTTCATCCCAGTAGCCCCAAAAGTCTTATTCCTGTATCAACTTTAAAGTGTAGTCCAAAGTGTCATCTAAATTAGATATGATTGATCCTGAGGCAAATTGCTCTCCAGCTGTGTGCCTGTGAAATCAAATAAATTGTATACTTCCAAAATATAATGTTGGGACAAATGCAGGATAGACCTTCTCATTTTAAAAGAGACAAATAGGCAAGAAGAAAAGGGTAATAGGTTACAAGTAAGTATAAAACACAAGAAGACAAACAGCATTAAATCCTGAGGCTTGAGAATAATCTTCTTTGACTCTACGTCCTACCTTTTTGGACACCGTGCAGCAAAGGTTAGGCCCCCAAGACCCCAGGAAGCCCCATACCTCGTGGCTTTGCCTGGGTGCAGCCACAGAGCAGCTCTCAGTGGTTGGAGGTGGGTGCCTGTGGCTCTCCCAGGCTTGTGTTGCATGATGGTGGCTCTGCAGGTCTGAGGTCTCAAGGGTTGCCCTGTCTCCATGGCTCCATGAAATATTGCCCTAATAGGGGTTCTCTGTAGCAGCTCCATTCCTATGGCTCCACTAGGAATTGCACTAGTGAGGGTTCTATGCAGTAGCCCCACCCACCCTGACAGTTCCCTGCCCAGGCACTGAGGCTGTCCCGGGCATCTTTTGAAATCTGGATGGAAGTAACCCATGCCCCCCCCCCCATGGCTTATGCAGTCTGCACACCCACTAGGTCAACACCTTGCGCATACTACCAAGGTTAGCTGTTAATGCCCTCTGGATGGGAAGCCTGAGCCACACTTGGGCCCACTTGAGTCACATCTGGGGCACCTAAGGAGCACTACATCAGAATTCAGTAAGGAGAGGCTTGAGGTGGCTCAGAGCAGAGCAGTGAGTCCTGAGGTCTCGTGGGTGCCTAAGACCCCTTTGTTTGACATAGTTTTGTCCTCCAGGCCTTGGTATTCTGGGCCTGTGATGGGAGTGACAACCTTAGAGATCTTTGAAATGCCTTCAAAGTCATTCTTCCATTGCCTTGATAAATAGCATCTGGCTTCGTTACATCCATACTTATATCCCTATCAAGCATCTTAATATTTGTGTCAAACATTGACTTGGCCACACTCTTGGCATTCTCTCCATAATACACCTTTACAACCTAGCCAGGTTGGGATTTTGCCAAATCTTTAAGTTCTGCTTCCTTTTACTTATAAATTTATCTTTTATTTCTTTATTACTTCTTTTTTACTATTAGCAGTCAAGAGAAGCCATGTAGCACCCTCAACACTTTGCTTGGGTATTTCTTTCACCAAATTTCCCAGTTTATGCCTTGCAAGTTCTGCCTTTCAGAAAGCATTAAGACATGGGCATGATTCAGCCAAGTTCTTGGCTATCTTGTAAGAAGCATGAGTTTTCCTCCAGTTTCCAATACCTTGTTTCTCATTTCTGTCAGAGACCTCATCAGAATTGCCTTTAATATCCATATTTCTACCATAATTCTGTTCATGACTATACTTAGATAATCTCTAAGAAGATTGAGACTTCCTCTCCAGCTTTCTTCTTTTGAGCCTTAGCCAGAAACACCCTTAACACTCTGTTCACAATAATCTAGACCGTTTCCAGCATGAATCTCTTAAGTCTTCCAGCTTCTACTCATTACCCAGATCTAAAGCCACTACCATATTTTAGGTATTTGTTAAAGCAGCACTCTACTTCTCAGTATTAATTTGTCTTGTCTATTCATTTGGCTAAAGCAAAATACCACAAAATGGGCGATATATAAATTTTTAAATTTATTTCTCATAGTTCTGGATGCTGAGAAGTCCAAGTCCAAGATCAAGGTGTCTGGTGAGGGCCCAGTCTCTGCCTCTGCTATTGGCGAAGACTGAGTTGGAACCCTGCTGGAAAGTAAGATATAATTTATAGGCTTTCAGCCCTAGTGATATGTGGGATAGCTTCGGAAGGTAGGAATGATGCAAGATACCAAGACACAATTCTCAGTACAGTGTACCCTAAGTGTGTTAAAAAAAAAATCTGTATTCTTTTTACATAGAGGAAATGAACAGAAGAAGTGTGAACTTTGAAATCAGGCTGATATTAGTTGGAATGCCAGTTCTACCAGCGACTGGCATTCTGATCTGGAGCTGATTTGGTAACCTGTCTGAGTCTCATGCTCATCTGTAAAATGAGGATAAGGGACAAGAGTCTCGTAGGACTTTTGGGGGGAATTAACTAGAATTTCACATACAAAGTACCTGGTACCACGGTGGATATTTTACGGGCACCCTACCTTGCAGTCACTTTAGAATTTTGATGAGGAGCTTCCAGCACCAAGAGGTGTCTGCTCCAGTCAAAGTATGTGGTATGTTCAGAGACTATGAACAAGGAGTCCCACATGGTAGGGCTGACAGTGATGACATTAGTATTAGGTAGTGTTATGGAGGATCTGTTGTTTTCATGGCACTGTGCTGAGCACTTTATAATTGTCGCTTTTCATTATAAAATCTTTACAACAGCCTTTTTTTAAAAAAATGCTTTAAGTTCTGGGTTACATGTGCAGAATGTGCAGGTTTGTTACTAGTTATACACATGCCATGGTGGTTTGCTGCATCCATTCCCCCCATCAGCCTTTTGAAGAAGCTACTAGTAATAGCCCATTTTACAGTTTAGAAAAATGAGGCTCATCAAGATTAAGTAACTTGTTTAGAATCACACAGTAAGTGGCAGAGGCAAATACTTAAACCAGTACTCTTGAATAATGTTTTCTAGGAAGGGATACATACTGGTCATGTGGTATAGGATGAGATGTGATGAGAAGGGAGGCTGGGGCTACAACCTGAAGGATCTTGGGTGATAAGAGTGAGGATCCATCAGAGATTAGGTCAGGGAATGTTTGATGATTTATCTTTTGGGATAACCACTTGCTGGCCAGTGTGAAAGGCAGCTTGGAGCAGCAGGGAGCCTGTGATGGGGAGGAAGGGGTTGCGGTGGACCAGGAGGAAACTGATCAGGCATGAATGGGGATATTAGCTGTCAAAATGGGAAGGAGGAAAAGGGGGTTGGAGATACTGGCGAGCTCAACAAAACTTGGTGAAAGAGATGAATGAAGACATTGGATTTGGGTGTGGAGTCAGTGCCCTATACTTTGAAGTTCTGTGACTCTAGCCAAGCCCTGTGGGTTCCATTTTCTCATCTGTATATTACATACCTATAGAGGTGTGCTAAAAATGGCCAGGATGCACATGCAGAGACCCTACCTCTGTGCCCAGAATACTGGGTCCTTTTTTCTTTTCCTTTCTTTCTTTTTTTATTATACTTTAAGTTTTTAGCAAGTGAAAGTGTTGGCCCAGTATTTGATGTTTATCAGACCTTGGTTCCCAGTGAGCAGAAGATGGAACATCTGCCTCAGAATCACCTAGGGTGTTTTTAAAAAGCAGATTCCTGGGTCCTATCCCCACATTGTGGCACTGGGATGGGGTCCAGGAAACAGCAGGTGATTTTAGCACATTAGTCTTGAGAACCACGGGGTGTTTAGGAAGCTAGGAAAGGGGTCAAGGCCCGGGTCAAGATTTCCCAGGAGAAAGAGAACAACAAAGGGTAGAGAGCAGAACTCTGGACATTTCCGCAATCTAGGGTGTGCGCAGAAGAATGGGAACCTGAAAGGAGATGGAGGGAGTGGATGCCTAGAGGAAGACAAGAATAAGCCTGTGTTCTACCACGAGCACCCGCCCCTTCCCTTCTTTCCTCTACAGAGACCTGGCCCCCTGGGACCCCTCTTTGTCGCTTGCACCCCTGTAGTTCCCTCCTCTACCTGTTGTACTTTGCCATCCTCTTATCATCACTGCCATGTTCTTTCCTTTGCCTTGGAGACCACTGGGTCTCAGATTCCTCTTGTTCTTCCAGCCCCGGTCCCAGGTCGGGCAGTGGGGGAGCTCAGTACAGAGGAACTCTGTATAATTTTGCATTTAACACCCATCTTCCTCATTTAAGTATAAGCTCTAGCAGAGCAGGAAGCAACTTTTCCATTCACAGCTACGTGTCCTCAGCTCCTAAAACTGGCTCTGACACCAGAATGCCCTCAGTGAATACTGAATAAGTGAGTTAGGGGATGAGTGACGCGTTAAGCTGTTTGGAAGCAGATTTAAAGGAAACAGAAAATCTGAGATGCCTGAAACATACACTCGTGGTTCAGAGCATGGTGCTCAGTGGGTCGCAGGAGATCTGGGTCTGCTGTGCTGCTGACCTGCTGTATGGCCTGAAGCAAGTTGCTTAGTCTTCCTGGGCCCCAGTGGCCTTATCTGCACAATGAAGAGCCCTGATTAGGTAGTACTCCCAGTTTTCTAACTCTAATAGCCCGCAGGTTCTGTAAAGCAGTTCTGCTGTGGTAAAGTTTGTTCATTACTGCAACCAGGGACCACATGAAAAGACTTCACAGTACAGGAACAAAGAGAGCTGAGTGCACGTGAAGGTGGTGGCAGCATGGAGCAGATGGGGCCTCGCGGGCCAGAGGGCCACCTCGAGTACAGTCCCTGCCTCTGGAAAATAAGCCTTATTTTTCTTTTCTGGGTGGTAGCAACAATTAGAAGAAAGCCTGCATTTAACGCTCCATGCTGAAGGAAGCAATTATCTGATTTTGACCATTTCTAACCAAAAGTCACCTTTAGAAGCCTGGTTTTTAGATCTTGTGCTAAGTTTTTAGACTTTGCAATATGGAAAATAATAACAGAGAGGTTCTTTGCCTGAATGGAAAGACCACATTCCTAAATTTGCAATAAAACGTTGATAACCATGGTCTTTGATTCTCTGTGCAATTGAATTTCAGAAAAGAAATTCCAGAAGCATATACGCGTTCAAGGTTCAGGGACACTATAGCCAGAGGGACTCACATGGGGAACCTTGAGCAAAGTTTCTCTATGGCTCAAGGCTTTCTCTGACTTACAAAATGAAGGTCATGCAATTGGGATACATCGGGATTGAATGACAAATATTTGAGAAAACACAGAACAAAATGTTTGGTGCATGGGCCTATGGTAGGTTGCCTTCGTCACCACCAAGCACCTTCTTGTCCTGTCTCAGGGCTGGGGCTCAGCATGGAGGTGCCTTGTTAACCTGTCTACGGAAGGAAAACCCTGAGGACTTCTTAAGCCCGCTATTCCTCTCCTCTCTCTACTCTCCCCTCTCCCTTCTCCCCTCCTTCTCTTCCTCTCCCCTCGTCTTCTCTGTGTGTGTGAGTCCATGTGTTTAACACTAGATGGGCTTTAATGTTCATCATCCCCTACTGGTCTCCTTTGGAGCCCTGAGGCCCCTTATATTGAGTGGCTGTTATAGATCCCTTGTCCGTTGTGTACTTACTGAGACTCAGCAGCAGGCCCTGGAGTGGCCAGACCTGGCCATTTTAGTTCTGGCCTGGGGCAGAAAGGCCCTCAAAGGGCCTTGATTGCCATTGGCAGGAGTGGATATAGGAGAGCCATTGCCTGATTGGGCGAGGGGATCTCAGTTTGCAGAGAAGGGACAGTAACTGGGGTAAAGGGTCTCCTGCACTTTACAGCATGCCGGCCAGGTAGCTGGAGGGACTTCCTGGACACCTGTCAGCTCCTGCCTCTTCAGACTCTGCAGGGACCCCCAATATTTCTTTCCTGCCTTGAAGAAAGCTGGATAGGTGGGGCTGGACCCTAGGGTCTCCTCTGGAATGAGATGTCACGTCATATGGTAGCAATATCCTATGGCTGAGATCTGAGGCTTTGTGTGTTCTGCCCACTTTCCTCAGATCCTTTACAGAAAGACCAGCTTTCAATTCCACCCTTTTCAAGATCCATGTGTTATAATTAGGGGGCAGGGAGTCAGAGGAGGGGATGGAGTTTATATCCCTCTAAAACCTAGGAAGAAATGAGGTCTTTGGTACCACTGACATGCCCACTACTTTAATCTTACTTAGGAAATGATTTCAATGAATCCATGCATTTTTAGATTTAGATCCTGTTGATCAGTTACTACTCATGAATTCATGAGCGTTTGTGATCTAAAGTCTGAACATCGCCGTGGCTTGACTCTTGTTTTCAAGAGGATCAAAACATCTGCAGAGAATGATCTCCATATGCAAGGCTAGACCATGCTTCCCTGTTCCCATTTCTAGGTAGTCACAAACAGAGTAGCCCCTGGATGGACCTCAAGCAGGGGTGTTGTATTCTGTCCTGATTCTCTGCTGGAAGTCAGCATTCTGTGGCATAGACACAAGAAAATAGATCTCCTTCGTGGTCACAGCTGCTGTAGGCACTTCATTCAGATTTACAGAATTTTAAGATCGTGTCCTCTTCTACCAGCATAAGTGTAAGACCTCACACTTTGCTATAGCTCAGGCACTGCCATGTGGCATCATGAGCAGAGCACAGGGTTTCCTGTCGCATGAATCTAGATTTGAACCTTGGATCTGCTGTTCACTAACCTGTTAGCATGTACTACAGAGGACCTCTCTGATTCTCAGTCTCTTTCTCTGGGAAATGTGAATGGGAGTAAATGTCTACCTTACCCCCTTCCTGTGGGAAGCCATCAAGATAGTAGAAGTGAACATGCTTTGACAGCTTAGTGTCTCTGTGTGGGTTAGTGTTTGCCACTATTATTGTAACCTTGAAGAACAGCTGGGCCCAGGCTTCCTGTTATAAAGAAATGTATTGCTCTCAGCAAAATAGACCACTGCTGCTTACCCACCCAGTCCCTAAGAGGGTGGATTGTAACTGTTGTGGCTGTAAACCCAGCCGATATGGGCTGTAATGTAGTAAATTATCACTTGTTTTGCAGTCTTGACGAGAAAAATAAATGCAATTACACTCATGAATGTTGAAAAATGAAGCAAAGCAATGCAGATCGGCACATGCGAGGTGCTTTTCCAAATGAAAAGCTGTGTACAATGAATGCTAATGGGCTTCCTCCCTCCCACTCTCTGGCATATGGTGCGATGTGATCTTTCTGAATTAAGGGAGCAGCTTTGCCAAGCACCCTGGCGATGGGAGAGGTGGCCCTGAACAGCTCCTATAGTGGGATACTCAGCAGGTAGCCCCCACCTTCCTCTCTTGTGTGAGGACACACAATAGACCCAATTTCCTGGAGCAGTTACCAGCGTGATCCTGGTGCAGCTTCTCTGCTTCAGGAAGCTGCCATCTATTTTGCAGTTCTTCTGCCATCCTGTGTGGCAAACATTTGCTGAATACCTACTGTGTGCCAGGCATGGTGCTGGGAGCTGTAGAGATGAGTCTCAGATGTCTTGCCCCTCTCAACCAAGGGAGGCCTTGTCAGCCAGGCCAGTGGCCTCCAGCACTTGAAATATGGCCAGTCCAAATTGAGGTGCGCTCTAAGTGCAAAATACACACCAGATCTTAAAGCCTTAGTACCCAAAAAAGGACAACATGTCTTGTTAATTTTTACATCGTTTATATGTGGAAAAGATAGTATTTTATTGTGTGTGTGTGTGTGTGTGTGTGTGTGTGTGTGTAACCTTTTGCAATATGGCAGGTAGAAAATTAAAAATTATAAACGTGGCCTGCACTGTATTTCTATTGGCCAGTGCTGATCTAGCACCTGCCTATCTGCTCATTCACATCCTCTGCCACATGCCCCCTTGCTTGTGGTATCCTAGTCTACTTTCTAACCACGCCAGGCACTTTCCTGCCTCAAGGCTTTTCACTTGCTGAAGCCTCTTCTCAGCAAGAGCTTGCGTGTCAACCCAACTCAACTGTCACCTTCTGTGAGCAATATTCTCTGACTAGCCTTTTTGAATGTGGTACTGCCTGCTTTTTGTTTTGTTTTGTTTTATCCAAAGTCTTTCTAGCCCTTATAGTATTTAGGTATTTTATTCATATACATGTCTGTGTAACTATTTTCCCTAAGAGAACATAAGGGCAGAAGGCTTGTCTTGTGTTGTGTTTGTATTTTTGTGTGTTCTGATCTCAGTGTCTAGCACAACAAGTAGCACATAGTAGATACTCAGCATTTTTTTCTTGAATGAATGAATGAATGAGTGATTGTCACATTAATATCACAAAGGAGAAAATATTTTGATTATTTTGAGATGTTGAAAAGATGTTTGAAAATACCTACCAGTGGGTCTTAATTTATCAATCAGTTTGAGGATGTCCGGACAAGAGGCACGTGAGAGATGAATGATTTACATGGAGTTTAATGAAATAGAGGTTAGATCAGAATCAAGGGAATTAACAAGGGATAGTGAAGTACCCAGGGTCTGGCAACCTTGGGAAACCATTACCACCATGAGTCTGAAGGGCAATGGTAAGAAATGTAAATGGTGCTAAGTGTTAAGGGATTGCTTGACAGGGTGTGGAGAAACACAGCTACCCACTGGTCTTCTGCCCGTGCCTGCCATTGGCCAAACTCAGCTAGAAGCACAGAATAAGGAAGCCTGGGAGATACAGACCAGAGGTCAGCCTCTCAGAGCACAGAGCAAGGTAACCACTATGTGTAGGCTGGTGGGTGACGGTAGTGATAGAGGAGCAGGGAATAATGGTCATCCTGAAAAGGCCTAGAAAGCTATTTCCTTAATGTGATAGAGCCTGTCTATTCCAAACAAACAACCCATATCCTAAAAATATAAGGATGCTCAGGACCACTAAAATTATTTAACATTTATTCAGGGAATTCTAGTAACAGAATGGGAAATATAATTATGGGATAAAGTTATTATTTGCAGAGGATTTTATTATCTGTGAAAACCCAAGAGAAATAAGTGAAAAACTATTAGAGCCCAATAGAAGAGTCTAATAAGGTGACTAGTTAGGGAATAAATGTACAAAAATCAACAATTTTTGAAATACCAATAACCAGTTAGGAAACATAATATAAAAGAATTCATTCTATAAAAGCAACAAAAATATAAAAGGCTGAGGAATTAGCTTAAGAGACAATATGCAGGAACTGTAAAGGAATCTATAAAGCAAAACTGGGAAAACAAGTAAATGGAGGTATTTCATTTCTGGATGGGAAGCATTGGTATTTTAAAACTTGTCAATTTAACTTAAAATACTGAATGCATATTACAATAGAAATGTATAAGCGATATTACAAAATGATTTTAAGGTTTATCTGGAAAAATAAATGGGCACAAATCATCAAGCAAATGTTGAAAGAGAATGATGGAGAAAGATTTCTACTTCCAAGTTTTAGAAATATATGCTGGAACAAAAATAGTTCAAATAGCTTATACCAATCTAAGAAGAAACGAATAGGTAATAGAATAAAATATGTCCTTAAAAAGGAGAGGGGTGTGTGTGTGTGAATGCATGCATGTGTACGTGTTATAGACAAACTTCACATTTCTACCTAATGAGATAGGTCAAGATGAAATTGAAATGATAACTCACCAGAGGAGGCTTATCATTACTTCATACTGTAAACCAAAATATATTCCGGATAAATGAAGCGTATTCATTTAAATGTAAAATTTTGTTAACATAGATGACATTTAAAGAATAAATATTTAATTTTGGGGAGCAGGTCAGTTTCCTGATGATACCATTCAAGATAAAGCCATAAAGAAAAATATTTATATCTTTGTCCCTAAGTACCATAAACATGATGAAAAGAATCATATCAAACTGAGCTCAGATAGTTGTATTATATATACAAAAAATTATTGATAACATGGAAAGAGCTTTTAAAAATCAATAAAAAGAAAAATAATCTGCTAGACATAGATCCAGTGTTGGTGAGACCTCTGGCAACCAGGTGGCCATACACTGTTGGTATGAGTACAAGTTGGTACAATAATTCTGGACAACTTAAAAAGTTTCTAATCAGAGACATGTATACTTCATGTCTTCATGACTTCATGAAATTCTGGGTGTGTGACATATGACATTGGCGCTTGACCTCCCTGAGTGTCAATTATTGCTTTCATAATGTGAAGAGATAAATCAACTTGCTTCACAGAGTGGGCATGAGGGTCATTTGGGATGACTGGCCCAGAAAATCACTGGAGCTATGGAACCCTAGGAAAATGGAATACGTTCTTGATTAATTTGGGACTGTCACATCTTGTTCCTCTTCCCCACCCCCAACCGCTTGAACACTACCTTCTGGGGTCCCTTCTTCTGGCACTGCTGCTCATTGAGAAACAAAGGAGAGAGAGAACCCTAAACCTTTGTCAGAGTAGGCAGGACCACCCTGAGGATGGATGCGCAACTGGGCTCAATAAATATTTAGTACCAAGCACTTGAGCTAGGTGCTGGGGTGACAGAGACTCTCCCCTTGACCAAATTTTAGTTGTGCTCCTCTGAATTCCCTTCTCAACTAGGCCTTGACTTTGGCTGTCTTGTCTGTAGCCTGCCTAGCCCAGTTTTAGCAAGAACCCTGCTAGGTTAGCTTAGTAACCTAGCCCCTTGACAGCTGTCAGTCTGTTTGGGCTTCTATAACAAGGTACCATAAACTAACTCTTAGCAACAGAAATTTATTGCTCACAGTTCTGAAGGCTGGGAAGCCCAAGATCAAGGTGCCAGAAGATTCCATGTCTATTGAGACCTCTCTTCCTTAAAAAAATGACACCTTTGACTGGGCGCAGTGGCTCATGGCTGTAATCCCAGCATTTTGGGAGGTCGAGGAGGGTGGGTCACAAGGTCAGGAATCCGAGATCAGCCTGGCCAATACGGTGAAACCCTGTCTCTACTAAAAATACAAAAAAATTAGCCCAGTGTGGTGGCGGGTGCCTGTAATCCCAGCTACTCCGGAGGCTGAGGCAGGAGAATCACTTGATCTGGGGAGGTGGAGGTTGCAGTGAGCCAAGATTGCACCACTGAACTTCATCCTGGGTGACAGAGCAAGACTCAGTCTCAAAAAAAAAAAAAAAAAGCCACCTTTTAGTTGTATCCTTGTGTGATGGAGGAGGCAAAGAAGCTCTCTGGGGTCCCTTTTATAAGGGCACTAATCCTATTCCTTCATGACCTAATTCACCTCCCCAAAGTCCTCACCTCTTAATAACATCACCTTGGCGGTTAGGGTTTCAACATGTGAGTTTTGGCCTCCATAAACATTCAGATCATAGCATTATCTGATCATCCTGGCCTGCCTTCAGTAAGAACCCTGGTAGGTTAGTTTAGGAAGAATCTCCCTACCCTACCTCCTCTTGGTAATTTCTCATCCACTCACTCTGTTTCTTGGCTCTAAATCCCCAGCTGTCTTTGTTATATTTGCCTAATTTTCTCTCCTCCATTGAAATAATCTTGAATTATGTCTTCCTTATTATTTTAACAAGTGTCAGAGTAATTTTATTTTTAACAAGGGTTACCATGGCAAGTAAATCCCAGGCTGCCCCAAAGTAACTTTGGGTCTAATAGGTAGACAGGTAGGCAGATCCATGATTGACTGTGGAAGAGGTGCATGGTAATTCAGGAATTTGACAAACGTGTTGAATACTGAGGGCCTGTAATATGCCAGGCATTGAAGATATAGCTCCAGCTCCCTGCTCTTATAAATCACACAGTCTGATGAGACAGATGATAAACAAACATAAACAGAAAAAGTAAAAAGCGGGAGGTCTCATTGCTGGGGTTGTAGAAGGAGTAGGGGTCCCACATAAACAGGAAACACTTTCTGCAGGAGAAAACATCTGAGTCGAATCTCCAATGAGTTTAACTGTTGCTTGTGGGCTACAAGACTCGACAGGTTCAGAGCTTGTGTAAGCACGTTTGTGAATAAGTATGATGTTGGATGACTCAGGAGCCAGCCTATGATTTGCCAACTGTGAGAAGGAAGATGGCAGAGGCTTCTAGAGGCAGCCCAGCTGAGAGGAGACACGGACAGGGAGATTATCCTAATAGGATTTCACAAAGACCACTTAGCAGTCGCTGAGCTCCAGGGAAAAATAGCTATGAGCTGAGGGTGGGGAAATAGCCAAGAATCTGGCAACTCCGTGGAAGCTCGGAGAGAAAAGCTGACAGCCGACAGACAGAACAAGATGATGCTTGCAAAAAGGTTAAAAGAATAGACAAGAGAGAAAAAATGTACACTGAGAGATAGGGATGGAAATGGAAGCTCATTAATATAACTTGGGGACATGGATTCAGATAATTCCACCTCTAAGAAGGAGCAGAGCTAGGACTTACTCCTTACAGCACTTCATACTGTCAGAAAACTCTTGGAAACAGATGTGGGCAGTGGAAGGTTGGGATTTGGATGGAAAAAAGACTGGGTGAATAGGCAGAAATAGGATAGCTA
Source organism: Cebus imitator (assembly GCF_001604975.1). NCBI lineage: Eukaryota > Metazoa > Chordata > Mammalia > Primates > Cebidae > Cebus > Cebus imitator. The sequence continues at coordinate 4,298,481 of NW_016107456.1, forward strand.
GTTCTAACCCCTTCTCTTTAAGAAAAGGAAACTGAGGTTCAGGTAAATAAAATGACTTTTGCAGAGTCACACAATGTAGTAAACGCTAGAACTAAGAGATTAGAACCTTGTACATTGCTGATGGGAATGCCAAATGGTGCAGCTGCTGTGGAAAACAGCTGGCAATCTGTCAAAAAGTTAAACATCAAGTGACTATGTGACCTAACAATTCTATTTGTCGGCATGTACCCCCAGAAATTAAAGGCAGGTGCTCAGATTTGATTCATGGTGGGTGTTTTGACTAGTCCGGCGCCCCTTCCTCTCACATCCCAGTGGTTGCTTCCGTCTTCCATTCTGTCTCCCTGTTTCCTCTCCTCCTTTTTTTCCCTCCCAACCTCCTATCTTCATCCCCCTTCTTTCCTATTTATACATACAGGGTCAAGTTGAGGTCTAAGCTGTAGCTTTGCAACTTACTAAGTACGTGTCCTGTCATTGATGATGACTTGATGAGGGTCCTTCCAGCCCTAATAGGGTATACATTTTTACACACTTTGCCATCACATGTTCACGAACTGTAGCAGATCTAATATCGATGAGAGGACAGTACCTGCAGGGCTGTCCAGAGGACACCCTTGGGAAAGCTGGGGAGGGGTGTTGTCCAGAAGCTGATACACTCCCAGTCTTGAACACCGTCATGTGCGCTCATCCTTTAATTGCTTGTTTTATAGAGCTTAACTTTTCTTTAATTTTCCTGGGATTACGAAGCAGTGATCTATTTATGTTTCCTGGAGTATCTCTTCTTCCAGGGCACGTTTAAAAAAATATCTTTGCACGCGAAACCAGCTATGGGGGCACACAATCTTCCTTTAAGTCTTGTACTTTTCCCCTTTACCTGACTACCATATCGAAGGGGGCAGTTACCTGATAGTGTTATTTGATCCAAATTGGTAATGCTGAATTTGCCTTTGCCATTGTCCCAGTTTACTTGGGTGCAGTTTGACTATTCCCTTATGAGAGAGAAAATTGCTGAGGACTTGAAAAAATCCTCTGGGGGCATCCTCTCTAATCTGTCTCTAAATTTATTGAAATCCTGACACTAGGTTTAGTTCTGTTGAGTTGGCAATTGATCCTCTTCCTGGGGTGGGTGGCCCTCTAAAGCTTCAATTTGCCCACCTGTTTCAAAATGAGTCAGCTACTTTAATGAGAGTTCCCTCTGTTTCACGGACTTTTGTTGTTTGTTTCTATAGACTCATTCATTTTCTTCTCTTTGTCCATTTGAGGCCTCATATAAGATAACTGGTTTCTGCCTGATGATTCCCAGAATGGCTTGGGAAAGGATTTAGGGAAGGAGCCAATTCAGAGCGGGGAAAAGCTCCAAGTAGAATAGTCACACCTTTCCAATTTGTTCTTTTCAAATTAAGAGCTATATCATTCAGCTTTTCTGTTCATTCCACATTTTTTTTTTTTCTTGCCAACAGTACTTTTCCATCTTGAAAAGGAGGATGGGCTGGGTACAGTGGCTCAGGCCTTTAATCCCAGCACTTTGGGAGGCTGAGGTGGGCAGACTGCTTGAGGTCAGGAGTTCGAGACCAACCTGGCCAACGTGGCAAAACCTTGTCTCTACTAACAATACAAAAATCAGCTGGGTGTGGCGGTGCACTCCTAATCCCAACTACTTGGGAGACTGAGGCACAAGAATCCCTTTAACCTGGATGGCGGAGGTTGCAGTGAGCTAAGATTATACCACTGCACTCCAGCTGGGTAAAGGAGTAAGACTCTGTCTCAAACAAAAAAAAAAAAAAAGAAAGAAAGAAAGAAAGAGAGGTTGAACATAAATTTTTCTTCTTTCATTTTGGCCTAGGTGACACTTAAAACCTATAGCATGAAGCAGAGGTGCTTTCTGAGTTTGAGAATTAATAATGCTTTTATTGTTCATTTTAATTCATTTTGTTCATTTCAGCCAGCTTTGAAGATGGAGGTTCTGTGAAGTGGTGTGCAAGCCACCATGTTTTCTGGAATACTTGGCGTTCTTTGCACTGCACCATGCTGTGTGATTATAAATACACTCTTGCGTAGCCAGTATGACATGCTCTTATTGGAAAAGGTTTCCAATGACTCTGTTCACTGAAATGGCCTATTTATATGTCAAGTGTGTGATTAGATATGTGCTTCTGTAAGAATAAAACAACAACAAGGAAAAGGCCCGGATCCTCTGTTACCAAACGATGCTGCCAGGTCTCCCCTCGTTCCCTGCTCCCAAGTGTTCATGTAAAGTTGCCACAGAAGGTCTCAGTGGTGAGTGAGTGCCTTTAAACTGGGCAATGGGATGAGGTTTTTAGAAGATGATTTCCTTGTTTTCACTGCAAGATTTTAATTTTGTTGAAGATGCTTCTGCTGTTGCTGGTGCTGGTATAACTGGTCTAATTTAATTTAATTTGCTTCTTTGTAAAGAAGTCAGTCCATTGCCCAGCTGCTGCTCTGGGCAGAGAGGGAGCAAGCAGACTTAGAGATAAGCTCTGAACTTTGTCAGACCCCTCTGAGCTTTATGCTAATGAGCAATGCTTAGAGATTTCAGAATTTTTTTCCCCAGTGATGGCTTTAGCTACCACACTGCTTCCTAGGCAGTAAGACCTCATCACGAGTCTCTATCGGTGGGGCTTCCAGGAAGGGAGGGAGATAGGATCATCTGGCTGGTCTGTTACTCTGCTTCAAGGTGCCATGCCTGTGGTGGGTGCAAGGCACATGTCAGGTGATGTTACGAGGGGTCTCCCTGATCCATTCTGTCGTAGTGTGCCCAGGGAAGCTTTGTGTGAGAATTCTGAGGGATATCGCTTCTCGGCCTTTTGGCTAAGATCAAGTGTGGAGAATTCTGAGGGATAGCAGATGCGGTAGGTTAGACAGCCCTTGATTAAACTCTGCTTGTACCTCCCTAGTTTCTTTCCTTTGTCAGGGTGTTCAGACTTGCTTCCTTAAACCATGAGTGAATAGGTTTGTCTTGGCTTCCTTAAACCATGAGTGAACAGGGTGTGTGCTTCAAGGATAGAGCGCCTTATTCCTATCACTATTTCAGTATCTAGTGTCAGACAGCAGGCTTGGTAAGTATTTGCCAAGTGAACGAATGAATGAATGAATGAGAACAAATAAAAGGAAACAAATGAATACTTAGGAAAGTGAAGATGGAATGTCGCCATTACATTTTACTCTCCAGACAAACACTATCTGGGCATAAGCAGATCCAAAATCATGTTGTGACAAAGTGTTGTGAGCAGTAATTGTACCGTAGGCCTCCCCAGTTCTGCTCCACTGGTTTGATTTGGGGGGTTGGAAAGGGTTTGTTGACACAGATGTAGACACATATGTGATTGATAATGGGTGGTCCAGAATTAGCCTATTTTCCATCTAGTCCTACCCAGATTTGCCCAGCCACAGGGTCAGTCTATTCAGACCCAGCTCAACTTTGCTGTATTTTAGGAACCCATCTCTCAAGATGGTAGTGATTAAAGTCAGCCTGCTGGCCCAATACTGACATGCAGTCATTCTGAGAAAAACTTCTACAAGGCTGTGATGGTTAATTTTGTGTGTTAAGTTGACTGGGCTAAGGGAAGCCCAGATACCTGGTAAAACATTATTTCTGGTGAGCCTGTGAGGCTGTTTCTGGATGAGCTTAGTGTCTGAATCAGAAGACTTAGTAAAGAAGTCTACCAATGTTGGCAAGCTTAATCCAATCCTTTGAGTACCAGAATAGAACAAAGGCAGAAGGGTTCAGTTTTTCTCTATTTTCTTGAGCTAGGACTCTTCTCCTATGCCTGGGCATTGGAGCTTCTGGTTCTTGGGCTCTCAGACTTACAGGCTTCTACCTTCTCACCCTGGGTCCTCAGGACTTTGGGCTCAGACTGAGAGTTACACCGTCAGCCGTCACCTTTTCTAGTTCTCAGGCCTTAGGACTTGGACTAAATTCTACCACTGGCTTCCTGGTTCTCCAGTGTGCAGACAGCATATTGTGGGACTTCCTGGCCTTCATAATTGCATGAGCCAATTCCCATAAGCTTCCTCGTATATATCTTTATATATTCTGTTGGTTCTGTTTCTCTGGAGGACCATAACTAATAGAAAGTTCTTTATGAGGCGTCTGCTTAGTTTTCTTAAGACTGTGATTCTTGGCTGGGCGCGGTGGCTCACATCTGTAATCCCAGCACTATGGGAGGCCAAAGCGGGTGGATCACCTGAGGTCAGGAGTTTGAGACCATCCTGGTCAACATAATGAAACCCCATCTCTACTAAAAATACAAAAAATTATCTGGGTGTGGTGATGCATGCCTGTAATCCCAGCTACTCAGGAGGCTGAGGTAGGATAATCACTTGAACCTCGGAGGCGGAGGTTGCAGTGAGCTGAGGTCATGCCATCACACTCAAGCCTGGGCAACAAGAGTGAGACTCTCCATCTCAAAAGAAAAAAAAAAAAAGACTGTGATTCCTGAATGAGACCAAAATACTCAGGGCCAAGCCACATGAACTAAAAGGCATTGACAATGCTGAGTTAAACTTGAGGTATCCGACCAAAGGGTGCCTGAGGTTTAGCTTCTTTGCTCTTATCTTGAAAAGCAGCAAAGCTGTTGCTCCATCATCTGGCATCTGACTCTTAGCATCTCCATCTCCTGAGGCCTTCACTTGAACATCTTTGCTGTACAGCTCCACCACCAGCTTTGACTCCTCAAGTATCCTGGCAGCCTGGCTGGAACGTGCATTTGTCATATTCTCTTGGCCATTCTGAGTGAACTTGTGTTCACTCTCTAGGGAGGTCTAGGCTTCCCAGTGAGTTTCTGCAGCCCCACCTACTTCTCAGTCTGTTCCCTTCCCACCCAAGCACTGTAAAGCTAGTACAAGCCTTATGAACTAGAAGGCATGTTGACAGGTCAGATGAGAGGGCTTGTGAAGTAGAGGAGGCATCTAGGCTGGGCATGGTGGGGAGCAGAATCCATGAATGAAGAATATATCTCTAGGGTGAACCAGTGGAGAAAAATCCTCAAACTGATGGGAAAAAAAATACTCTGGCTCTGAAAATCAAAGGACATAGGCCTCGGAACGAGTGTGGTTAATTTCTTTTTTTAAAAAAAAGTGTGCAGGAGGCATCAAAGAAGAACCCATTGGCATTAGCAAGAGGTTTCAGGGACCAGATACAAAATACATTTCAAAAAAAATTTATCAGCCTTTTTTCTACATGCAATTTTTAAATTGTGATATAGAGAACAAAGAAAAACCTAATCATAACAGGACAGAATATTTTTTAAGGCTTGGGATGAAGATTAAAAAATGCAAGAGCCACATGAAAATGAACACAGAGGCACATAAAAGAAGACTTAAATACTTGGAAAAATACTGTGTTTCTGAATGGAAACGTGTATTCACATAAATATGCCAATTCTCCCCCAAGCGATTACATATGTATGTTTTTAAAACTTGGCAAAGGTGATTTTAAAGTTTGGATAGAAGCTGAAATGCATAAGAATGGCAAAAAGTATTGCTTTGTAAGTATTAATGGAAGGGAGATTTGCACAGCAAAAAGTTACAAAGAATTATAAAGTAACTTAACACACTATAAGCAATTTAGTGGTTAGTGAAATAAAATGTAATTGAAACAGAACAGAAAATAAAATAATGAAAATGATTTGTATCTATTATAAATACTTACTATGTGATAATGGTGGCTTTAAATCATTTTGGGAAATAATAGATTATGTAATTGATGCTGTTAGGAAAATCAGCCCCTTAGAGGGAAAGGCAGAGTATTATCCCAGTCCATATATAAGCATAGATTGCAAACTATGGCCTACAGGCCAGATCTGGTTTGCTGCTCGTTTTTGTACATTAAATTTATTGAAACATAGCCACACCCATTCACGTACATATTGCCTGTGGCTGCCCTTGCACCGCCATAGCAGAACTGAGTAGTTGCAAAAGAGACAATATGGTTGCAAAGCCAGAAGTATTTACTATTTAGCTCTTTACAAAAAATACTTGCTGACCCCTGCTTTGACACATGGAGAGCAGGAGCGTGAGCTGAAGCAATAGCAAATAAACAGGAAACATCTTATTCTCTATGCTTGGGCCACATAGTTATTTTTGTACCAATAGGGACATTTTTGTTTTGTTTTGTTTTGTGTTTTGAGACAGAGTCTCGCTCTGTCACCCAGGGTGGAGTGCAGTGGCGTGATCTTGGTTCACTGCAACCTCTGCCTTCTAGGTTCAAGTGATTCTCCTGCCTCAGCCTCCGGAGTAGCTGGGATTACAAGTACACACCACCACGCCTGGTTATTTTTTGTATTTTTAGTAGCAATGAGGTTTCATCATGTTGGTCACGCTGGCCTCGAACTCCTGACCTCGTGATCCACCTGCCTCAGACTCCCAAAGTGCTGGGATTACAGGCATGAACCACTGTGCCCAGCCCAATAGGGACATTTGTTAGAGTAAAAGGAACGCCCCAGGCAGGCAGGGAGGTGTTTTAATTATAGATGTCTATAATGGGTCAAGAATTAAATTGGAAAGAGAGAAATGCAAAGTAGTGATGATGAGAGTTGAGCAAGATTAGAATTAATAAAGGTAAGTAAGAAAAATAGAAATCAAAACTGGTAAAAACACAGTCAGTCTTCTAACAGTAGAAAGGAGCATTGTTAGTCTTCATGGATCTTTAGATACTTTTGTTAGAAAGCAGTAAATCAGTTATTCTCAATGTTATACCAGGCAGAATACTGTTTATTATGCAGCACAAAAGCAGAGGCAAAAACTCAAGTACTTCTTGAGCTGTGCAAGGGACAGAATAGATGTAAGAGAAGAGCAAAATGTTCAACTCTAATGAGAGGATAAGAACATTAGATGACTAGCATCTTGGATGTTTGAAACAGTAGAGAGTGGACAACAGGAAGGAACAGCTGTAATTAAGTGCAGATCTAAGGAAGTGGCAGAAAAACTGTGCCTTGCAAGTGTGACTTAGCAACGAGCCAGCTACCAAGAGACCTAATCAGGACCAAAGATGGAAGATGCTTGTGGTGAATGAGTCCCGGGTAATCACAGATGTTTTCCCATCTGTGAGTTTCCCATCTGATGAGAAGAAAGGGAGTGAGGAGGTAGACTGGCCCCAGGGCTGCTCTTTGAAGACATCTGATCTCAGATCACTACTGCATAGTCAACAGGGGATGCTCCGAAGTGAGCTCCAGGAAAACAACTTGGCACATAAGCCCATGGGCCTCTAAGCATCTTCCCTTTTGCTTGGAGTGGAAGGACCAGACCTGGCTGTGGGTTAAACCAGCAGCTGGCCTCATGAAGGAATGTGTAAGTGTGACTGCCTTTGGAGTTGACACCACAGGGCAGTGGGTGTATAGCAACTGAACAAAAAGGACCTCACTTCCTACCACTAGGGGATGCCAAATGCCTCGCCTCTAGAAGACACATTCACAACACTGGTTAATGGCCCAGTCTCCTAACAGAAATGAAATGCCTCCATCCTGACATACTCAACCCTTACCATAATGAGCCACAGTCTGTCTCATGTTAACAGATGCATTTTCAGGTTGGGTCTGATCTTCCTTAGTTATTCTGGTTAGGACCTTAAATGACAGAATTGGTAATTGGAGGGCTTCATAAGAATCAGGTAGTCCAGTGCTTTTCAACGTGAGGACCTGGAAATCTGGGAAGAAGAAGTGGTAGTGCTTGAACCATTTTTAATATTTCAAGATGCATGTGCCTACACTATACAGGTTCAAAGAAATATCAGGTTATTTGGGTTAGGTGTTAAATTCAACCCAGTGATCAAGGCTGTGATCTCATGCTGCTCAGAAACCCAAAGGGGGCACTTGCTTTCATTAGGAGAAAATGGAGGAAGAGGTAATCTTTACTTCACAAATTCAGTTTTTGCAGTGGTCAAGCCTTTCATGACTTGCAGTCCAGGGAGAAATGTAGACATAGGGAAGGCTGAGAACTCCTTGGCTTATCCATTGTGTAACCTGTGTCCTTCCATTTAATAGGTGATGAAACTTGGACCCAGAAAAAAATGGGACAAGTTAGCACAGCCCAAGTTGTAGGAAACAGAAACTGTGGGAGTCACCTCTTCTGAGTCCGAGATTTAAAGGGGAGACATAGGAAACACTAACTCAGGCATCTGGACACCTGGAGTTCTAGTAGGGGTGAAGAGCTAACATTTATTGAGGACTTACTGTGTGTTGGATGCTGTTCTAGGACATTCACACACAAATCATCTCATGTAATCCCTAGACTGATCCTGTGAGTTAGAGATTATTCTCTGAAAGATTTAGAGGGGGAAAACAGGGTTCAGGGAGCCTAAGTGACTTTTCCCAGGATTATATAATAATAATGGAGCTGGATTCAAACAGAGCATTGTGGCCCCCATGGCTGATACTCTGCCCACTGCACCACCCTACCTTGGAGAATGAACCTCTACTGGCTTTGGCTACTCTAGGGGCATGTGAGGAGGGAGTTTCAAAATTGTCTTCTTGAAAAAAAAGAAACCACTGACAGTGTCCACATCTGATCTGTTTCCACTTTCCCCAGAAGCAGTACATGCTCAACTCTCTGTAAATATTGGATTAATTGATTTAATTTACTTGATTGTCGCTCCAAGGACTTCTGTGAAAGAACAATGGAGCTCTGAATTCGGGCCTAGAGCAAGTGGGAAAGATTTAGGAGGAGGCTGGTTGTCATTTAAGAGAAAGTGGGACTTTCTAAAATGGACCTCTTTCAATTAGCAAATTCTATCTACCTGAGACAGGACTAGAACCACCTTGGCTATCAGAAAGGCCCCTGTTCCTCAGCATAGTGCTGGTATGAAAATAGGTACATAGGCCAATGGAACAGAATAGAGAATCCAGAAATAAGCCCAAAAAACTTGCAGCCTGATCTTTGACAAAGCAAACAAAAATATAAACTAGGGAAAGGACACCCTCTTCAATAAATGGTGCTCGAATAATTGGCTGGTCACATGTAGGAGAATGAAACTGGTTCCTCATCTCTCAGCTTATACAAAAATCAACTCAGGATGGATCAAGAACTTAAATCTAAGACTTGAAATCATAAACATTCTAGAAGATAACATCAGAAAAAACCTTCTAGACATTGGCTTAGGCAAAGACTTCATGACCAAGAACGCAAAAACAAATGCAACACAAAGATATACGGATGGGACTTAATTAAACTAAAAAGCTTCTGCACAGCAAAAGAAACAATCAGCAGAGTAAACAGACAACCCACAGAGTGGGAGAAAACATTTTCAATCTATACATCTGACAAAGGGCCAATATCCAGAATCTACAAGGAACTTAAACAAGTTAGCAAGAAAAAAAACAAACCCACCAAAAAGTGGGCTAAGGATATGAATAGACAATTCTCAAAAAAAGATACAGTATATAAATGGCCAACAAACATGAAAAAATGCTCAACATCAAATGATCAGGGAAACGCAAATCAAAACCACAATGCAATACCACCTTTCTCCTCCTGCAAGAATGGCCCATAATCAAAAAATCAAAAAATAATAGATTGTTGGTGGGGATGTGGTGAAAAGGGAACACTTTACGCTGCTGGTGGGAATGTAAACTAGTACAACCACTATGGAAAACAATATGGAGATTCCTTAAAGAACTAAAACTAGAACTACCATTTGATCCAGCAATCCTGCTACTGGATATCTACCCAGAGGAAAAGAAGTGATTATACAAAAAAATATACTTGCACACACATGTTTATAGCAGCATAATTTATAATTGCAAAAATATAGAACCATCCCTAATGCTGAGCAATCAACAAGTGGATAAAGACATTGTGGAGGCCGGGTGCGGTGGCACACGCCTGTAATCCCAGCACTTTGGGAGGCCAAGGCTGGCAGATCAAGAGGTCAAGAGATTGAGACCATCCTAGCCAACATGGTGAAACCCTCTCTCTACTGAAAATGCAAAAATTAGCTGGGTGTGGCGGTGCATGCCTGTAGTCCCAGCTACTTGGGAGGCTGAGACAGGAGGATAACTTGAATCCAGGAGGTTGAAATTGCCGTGAGCCAAGATCATGCTACTGCACTCCAGCCTAGTGATAGAGTGAGACTCAGTCTAAAAAAAAAAAAAAGAAAGAAAACAAATTGTGAGATATATCTATAGATATATATGATATATGCACCATGGAATATTACTTAGCCATAAAAGGGAATGAAATAATGGCATTTGCAATTATTCTGGATGGAATTTGGAATTGGAGACCATTATCCTAAGTGAAGCAACTCAGGAATGGAACACCCAGCATCATATGTTCTAACTCATAAGTAGGACTAAGCTCTGAGGATGCAAAGGCATAAGAATCACAGAATGGACTTCGGAGACTGAAGGGGAAAGGGTGGGCAGGGGCGAGGGATAAAAGACTCCAAATTGTGTACAGTGTATATTACTAGGGTTATGGGTGTACCAAACTCTCAGGAATCACCACTAAAAAACTTATTCTTTATAATACCACGCGATTTCCAAAAACCTATGGAAAATTTACTTTAAAATATCCCTGTTTTCCAACAGGGTGGAAACATCACTGCCTCTTGCCCTGTCATTGCTGTGAAGCCCAGGCAGTCCCAAGGTGAACTTGGTAGGCCCAGGGAAGGCCTGGGAGTGCCACTTGGGGATGGCCTTCCCTTTAGCCAGCAGGTCACTCCATAGTAGCAGCTATAGGTCTGTGAGAGACACTGATGGCTGTGGCATGTGACTCCAAAGCCCCGTTTAGTGTCCCAGTGATGAGGGCTGAACACATATATCCAAATTGATGCCCAAGGATGCAGCAGCATCTCGTGTGTTGAGTGCTTACTTCCTGGGCAGATTGTGTGCTGTGCTGGTGGTGTTCATGTGACCCTCTCAGTCCATCTTTACGCATCTCCACCCTGCTCACTGGCCTGGAAGGCTGGGCTGTATGGACTCTGCCATGCCCTTGGGCTTCCGTATGGCCAGAAATCAGAGCGGGGGCAGGGAGTAAGAACGTGTTCTGTATACTTACTCCCTGGGCCTTCCCTGTGTGGTTGCTGTGGGCCAGCCATGTCTCTTGACTGAAGGTTGCTGTTTCTCTCAAAGGGGCCTCCCTGCCCCTGTTCTCTCCTGCTGGCTTCTGGTAACGACTTCCTCCCCTATTCCCTTCCATCCCCATGGGTGCTCTGCTACAGTTACCTTGTCCTTGCCCCTTTTGTAAATATTCCCTTTATTAACTTGCCTTGGATTCTCCTCATTTGAGCGTGCCCAGGGTGACCCTGATTGATTCCCTAGGCATTAACTAATTTGATCTTCATAAAAACTGGAGGAGATGCAGACTATTATTATCACTACCCTCATTTTTAAAATGAGAAAACACAGCATAGAATGGTCCCATTGTTTTCTCCAGAGTGTCATTGTTTGCAAGAAGTAGAGACAGTTTGCATCCAGCTTGTTCCTGCACATTTTCTACCACTGCACTAGGGTACCTACTTCCATTGCTTCTTTCCTAAGCAGGCCTGAGACACAGGAAAAAAAATGAACGTAAAAGCAGGCTGTGTAGCCTTCTTAGAACCTCTGTCCCCAGACCCAGTCCTCATCTCACCCGTCGAGAGCTCACCACTTCAGAGGGTAGGAGCCAGCCAGCCACGTGAGAAACCAGAGCTCCTGAGGGACAAGCCAAGAGACCCCTAAAAAGGTCTTTACCCAGATACTGGGCTTGCAACTCATTCAGTTAAATTAGAACTTTATCTCCTCTGGTGTTTCAGGCTTACCAAATGCCTGCAGCCATTGCCCCCAGCTTTGAATTAGGCAAGAGTACCTCCTCTTGCACCCCCTAGAGGCCAAGAATTCGAGACCATTACTGTGGTATTTTGCTTATAAAGGGCGAGGAGCCCTAGCACCATAGACTTGGCGAACATCTGGTGTGGAGGGGGCAACTCCCAGTCCTTCCATGTGTGGCTTTAGTGCTTTGGAAGCTTTTGCCTTAAGCCTGACACCTGCTTCTGTGATGCATTTTGCTGAGCTCTCCTCAGAGGGGGCGGTCACCACAAGGTGTTTCATTAGGTGTCTTAATAAGCCTTCTAACTGCAGTCTGGTGTGCCTCTCCCCTACAGAGCTGCTTTCTGCATGAGGCTGGGAAGGGTGGATAGTTCAGACATAATTTGCATTGGCAGCAGGAATATTATTTTTGTGTTATAAAGCATGGCGGGTGACCTTATCAAAGTAGGAGAAGTGAGCAGGCAACCAGCAAGGGCATCCACCGTTGCGGGTGACACACGGAGGCTGGTGGACAGTGGGAGCAATGGTGGGAAGGTTTTGAGGCCCTTGCAGCATCCCTGGGGGCTACAGGATGCTCAGCTTCCCTTGCAGAACCCTGAAAGTTCTATCTTTATTTTTTATTTTTTTATTGAGACGGAGTTTCGCTCTTGTTGCCCAGGCTGGAGTGCAATGGTGGGATCTCGGCTCACTGCAGCCTCCACCTCCCAGGTTCAAGAGATTCTCCTGCCTCATCCTCCTGAGTAGCTGGAGTTACAGGCATGTGCCACCACACTTTGCTGATTTTGTATTTTTTGTAGAGATGAGGTTTCACTATATTGGTCAGTCTGGTCTTGAACTCCTCACCTTAGATGATCCACCTGTCTGGGCCTCCCAAAGTGCTGGGATTATAGGAAGCAGCTACCTCACCTGGCCAAAATTTCAGTCTTTAATAGACACATATTGGGCCAAGTAGGGGTGGCTGTCTCATGATTGAGAACAATATTTTATGTGTTCTTTAGGGGCACCCTTGGGTTTAGCCCTGAGCCCTGGACCACTTGAAGGTCTGATTATGTACCTGCTCAGTTGTTCCGTGTCATCATTTCTCAGAAGCTTGGGCTAGCTCTGATTTCCTGAGGTGTTCTGGGATAATCTGGCTTGCCCTTAACCAAGTACTTCATACATGTCCCATTTTTCTAGACCAGATCACAGAGCTCTGTTCACGCCTGTCTTGGACTCCTGCAGGTGGCTCATAATCAGGGAGTTCTCCGTCATGCCTTTCCCCATTGCTTGTGCAGCAGGTGGGTTGTACACCCCGCCTGGGCATATTGGGTGTGTGCACTCTCAACAAGGAGAGTCCAGGATTCCAGACTTTTTAAAGCACTCTCTGGAGCATCTGTAGAAAACTCAGGGCCAGATTTTTCTTAGACCACATACTCTCACACACACATGCGCACACACAGAAACACACACACATCCTTCAATTTATGATTATGATTATAATCATAATTATGATTTAGAATGAGAAACAGGTTTATATAAAGTCATAAACCAGTATATATGGAAAAGATGACCTTGGACCACCAACCAATGCAACACTCCCATTTTATAGATAAGACAGTTTAGAACTGGAAGGAGAAGAGACTTGGCCAGTACCACCCAAGACAGCCCTTTAGCTTTCCCCAGCCTGGACCTCTGAGGGGAAGAACAACCCAGACAGAAACAATATGAGACTTCGAGGAAGGCACTGGTCTGACTGCTCCAAGGATCTTGAGTACATTCACATACTCAGGCAAGGGAGGGGCGGGCTGCTTGCTTACCAGTGTCTAGATACTTCAGTCTTAGGCAGCCCCCTTCTCCCATGGGGGGATCTTCATCCTTACCTTCATAGTAGTAAGGGATGAGAGCTGAATCTGATGGTCCCTACCAAACAAAGCACCAGCCACCTGCAGAGGGCTGGTTCTTAGAGACTGCAAACTCTTTATTGCTCTCCCAGTAGAAGGTGCTGGAAGAATGAATCTGAACAATGGGGTGGGATGGAGAGTCATGGAATGGCAGGCAGGGACCATGGGATTCCTCCAGGCTGGGCAGCTTAACAAATCCCAGTATGCCTATCTCCTAGCATGGGTCTGACCCAAAGCAGGGGCTACAACCAATGAATGAACAAGTGCCAGAGCAGTGTGAAGCTGACTCTAGGTATTTTGGAAGTACCCAAGGACAATGCATTTTGGTGAGTCAGGAGAGGGGAGAGGGGTCAAATGGAGACCATGAGGTTTCATAGCCCATTGTCATGAGGAGGAAGTCACGGGGAGTGGTCAGCATGGATTCCTTCTGAGAGTCCCAGCCAGGGGCCTTCTGTCACTGAAGGTAACCAAGTTGTTTTTTTGACCAAGACTTTCTGGACCGTGAAGAAACACAAAACCCATTGTCATTTCTGAAATCATTGGTCCTGGGAACCAATGAAGTCACCTGAGCAAGGACTATGAGTCTCCTAGAAAGGACCTCTTAATTCTAATGGTGAAGTGGATGCTATGGTGGTGGGAGCTTTGTCATCAGGCTCATCCCTAAAGATGAGTTTTTAGGAGTTCTCATTGTTCTCTTCATGCCTTTTGAATTTTATAGGCTTGCCTCCCTGAACCAGGGGTATGTTTTCATCAAAAAAAATTTGCAAAATACTGTGATTTCTAATTACTGGTGTTTTCCTATTATTACTGCTACTACAGTGACTGCCAATGCTACTTCATGTGTATTCTATGGGAATGAAGTGAAGTAATGAATTTAAAGTGCCTAGCAGAGTGCTTGGCACATAGTTGGCACCAAGAAAAATAAAAGCCTTTCCTTCTCTGATGCTCACCTTCATAAATGTTGTTTCCATGTCCTCAACAAAATACTAAACTATTTTGAAGTTTTACATTTTTTTTTCGTTATCTTCTATTGTTATGATGAATTTTACTCAGGTTCTTGATCTTTCAGTTTTTCTGGCCAAGTTTCTGAGATTTTACATGCATCATAATCGCATGCATTATTTTTTCCTGGCTGGTTCTAGTAATAGAATTTTATTCCTAAGGAAGGTGATGTGCTTTTTAACGTCGCTGTAAAGAGATGATATGCGGCCAAGTCTTACCTCTTACTTCACTCTCATTAGAATGTGGCATCTAGAATTCATCACAGAGACGGCTTTAGTCCAATTCAGAAGCCCTCCATGCTTGCTTTCCTCCTTGGAGCTGAAGCTGCAACCATGGGCATGGCCCCTGTTCTTTGTATACCTCGGGGAGTGCTCTGCCCCCAATCTTTCTGCTCCCCTCAGTAGGTAACCGTTATACCTGCCACATTCTCACTGTTGCTCAACTCTGAATTCAGGCCACCAGAGGTTATCACCCTTGACAGGTTTCTTTAGAGAAATGACAATTTGAGATGCTACCATCTGCCACATTTACTTGAATTACCTCAAATTCTAGAGATCCTGTTTCCAAAAAGAAGTAATTCCTTGGGTTGATTTCTGACAGGTTCCTGCCTAGTAGCAGCCACCCAGCAGAGGCCGTGGTGGGAGCAGCCAGTCCCTGGCTTTGAGAAACAAAATTCCCCAAGGGAGTTGCGGAACCACACTGTCACCTGAATTCATCAGCGTACTAAGTCAGTGTGTGGCACGAGATGTGCACTGTGTAATTGCCTCTTTACCTCCTGCCTGAAATTGTCTATCAGAAGCTATCGATAGCTACAGCTTATTTTCCAGATCTCTTTAGGGAACCAGCATTTATCTCAAACAGACAGAAACCTTTGTTGTGGAGTTTTTAAGCCAGAAGTTCCTTGGAAGGGAATATAATCCACATGCTTATTTAGCAGGTGAAGACTTGGGATCTGGGAAGTGAATTACCTTATCCAAGGTCATACCAGGCCCTGACTAGATGGGTTCTGTGGTCTAGATGTTCGTGTCTCCCTCTTTCAAATTGATATGTTGCCACTGAATCCCCAGGTAATAATTTTAAGAAGTGGGGCTTTTAGGGGTGGGTTAAGTCATGAGGCTACAGCCCTTGTGAATGGGATTTGTGTCCTTACAAAAGAGGCTTGAGGGACCCCCTCTGTTTCTTCTGCTATGTGAGGACACATAGAAGCTGCCATCCATGAAGAAGAGGCCTTCATAAGACATGGAACCTGCCACCACCTTGATCCTTGACTTCTCAGCCTTGAAAACTATGAACAGTACATTTCTGTTGTTTATAAATTACCCAGTTTATACTGGGCTCAGTGGCTCATTCCTGTAATCCCAGGATTTGGGAGGCCAAGGTGGGCAGATTACTTGAGGTCAGGGGTTTAAGACCAGACTAGCCAACATGGTGAAACTACTAAAAATAGAAACAATTAGCTGGGCATGGTGGTGCACATCTGTAATCCCAGCTACTCCCACTGAGGCAAGAGAACTGCTTGAACCTGGGAGGCAGAAGTTGCAGTAAGCCGAGATCATGCCAGTGCACTGCAGCCTAGGCAACAGAGCAAGACTGTGTCTCAATAATAATAATAAAAACAAACAAATACGTTACACTGTCTAAGGCATTTTGTTATAGCAGTCTGAACTGAAGAAGACAATGGACTTTCCAACCCTGGCCTGAGTGTAGCTGCTCAGCTCCCTTATAGCAGTGGCTGCTGTTTTGTAGACACTGCACCCTTCTTCATTTTACATATCTCCTCGAGTTTTGGGGATGTTTTCAGTGCATCCACCATAAAAACCACTTCCAACGTGAAGAGGAGGACCTGTGAATCTGAGTCTGGCTGCCTTCATGAAACCAGGGTACTGTGGGAGAATACAGGAGCTTTCTGATTCTAAAGATCTTTCTGAGAGTGTAACAATGTTTTATGTCAAATCTTAAGAGATGTGAAATGGAGCTGGAATTTTTTTTAAAAAATTACTGTGATGATTAGAATGAACGTGGCTCCTATCACATGCTGAGACCTCAGTTTGGGGCTGATGATGAAGTGGGGAGCAGGGCAAAGCTGGGGACATTTGACCACTTATAGTGTGGAAGTCTCAGGGCTTCAGGCCAAAATTCAGTGTTTTAAGGAGAGTGGCAAACTTTGGCTTGGGCAGGATTGAAGCTTTCTTCTTCCCTTTCCAGATTTGCAAATATTTAATTACTTTGAACTAGCTCTTCTGCAAGATACTCACACGTGTGATATATTATCTCTTGTAATAGTTACCGCAAGCTTGTGAACTGGACTTAGGTTGACATTCTCTTACAGACTGTCCGGAAATTCAAGAAGCTATAAAAATAGATTGTGTGTGTGTGTGTGTGTGTGTGTGTGTATCTGTGTGTGTGTGTGTGTGTGTGTGTGTGTTTGTGTTTAACACTAAACTCATTTGGCTGCCAAACCTGACCCAAACTGATATGAAGCTATCTGTCGCCTTTATTTGTCTCCCATAGTGTGAATTTCGATATGCCTCATTGTGGAAATATTTGCATGTTTGAGCCTGAATATTGCCCCAGATCTTACTAGGACTGTTACATCGGCCCGTGTTACCTTTCTAAAAACCCAAGTTGTTCTGGATTCTGAGATACCTTCATCCTGAGTGTTTGTGATCAGAAATGAAGGCATGGATTATAATCAGTGTTTCAAAGCTGGGAAACAGAACTTCAGAGAGGTTAAGTGATTTGCCCATGGATGCTCAGCTGTTCAATAGCACAGTAAGGTCCAGGCAAATGTAGATTTTGAAGGAGCTTTGACTCATTCCTGGGGCTTGTTCCTGGTGAGTGGAATGTCTGAGCTCTCATGCTACCTAAGAGGAAGCAAGTACCAGACCCGCAGCTGGCTGGGATGTCTGCTTTGTGGCTGAGTCCCCATTAGCATTAGGCTTTTGAGGGGACAGGGTGCAGTATGTCTCTCATGGTAAGGGTGCTTGGGAAATTTAGCAGGCTGTCAGTGGCCTTGCCAAGCAGCCTGGGGTTGAAGACTCAGAAGCCAAAGGCCAGGTGACCTCAGGCAAAAGGCTTTGAGTCAAGTAGCACAAACGACTCCATAAGCAATAAGGAGAAAGGTAGAGTCTTCATGGGCAGGAAGGCCACTGGGGATCTCTCAAATACGTGGCGATGCTGGGCTCCAAACAGCAACTCATGCTGTAAGTATGGCATTCAGGCAGTGGGCAGGCAAAGCTGAGCGGTTGCAGGAGCAGGCACTTATACTTACTGTTGTGAGTTGAATTGTGTCTCTCTAAAAAAGATGGGATGGCCTGACACAGTGGCTCACACCTGTAATCCCAGCACTTGGGGAGGCCAAGGCGGGCGGATCACTTGAGGTCGAGTTGAAGACCAGTCTGGCCAACATGGTGAAACCCCGTCTCTACTAAAAATACAAAAATTAGCCAAGTGTGGTGGCACATGCTCGTAATCCCAGCCACTTGGGAGGCTGAGACAGGAGGTGGAGGTGGGAGATTGCAGTGAGCCAAGATCCCACCACTGCATTCCATGCTGGGCAACAGAGTGAGACTCAGTCTCACAAAAAAAATTAAAAATAAAAAATATGTGTTGAAGTTTTAAATATTAGTACCTCAGAGTGTGACCTTATTTGGAAATAGGATCATTGCAGATGTAATTAGTTAAAACAAGTCATACTGAATAGGGCGGCCCTTAATCCAGTAGGACTGGTATCCTTGCAAGAAGGTGGCCATGGGAAGACACAGACACACATGGAAAAAAAACATGTGACAACACAGGCAGAGATGGGCGTCACACAGCTGTAAACCAAGTAACGCCAGGGATTGCCAGCAAACCATGAGAAATTAGGAAGAGGCAAGGAAAGATTCTCCCCTATAGGTTTCAGAGAGAATATGGTCTTGCCAACACCCTGCTTTTAGACTTCTGATCCTCAATATTATGAAACAATAAATTCCTGCATTAAGTCACCCAGTTCATGGTACTTTGTTATGGCAGCTGAGGAAACCAGTATACTAGTGGACAACATTAGGCCAGGGCATACAACCTCGGCTGG
Source organism: Cebus imitator (assembly GCF_001604975.1). NCBI lineage: Eukaryota > Metazoa > Chordata > Mammalia > Primates > Cebidae > Cebus > Cebus imitator. The sequence continues at coordinate 4,317,194 of NW_016107456.1, forward strand.
CATTAGGATCTCCTGGGCTCGTGTAAAAAGTCTCATTGCCCTGGCTACACCCCAGTCTAACTTCATTAGAGTGTCTGGGGGTAAACCCCAGCTATTAGATTTTTTTTTCTTTTTTTGAGATAGAGTCTCTCTCTGTCAGCTGGACTGGAGTGCAGTGGCACCATCTCAGCTCACTGCAACCTCTGTTTCCAGGGCTCGAGCAATTCTTCTGTCTCAGCCTCCAGAGTAGCTGGGATTACAGGCATGTGCCACCATGCTTGGCTAATTGTTGTATTTTTAGTAGAGATGGGTTTCACCATGTTGGCCAGGCTGGTCTCAAACTCTTGACCTCAGGTGATCTGCCTGCCTCGGCCTTCCAAAGTGCTGGGATTATAGGCATCGACCACCACGCCTGGCCCAGCTATTAGAATTTTTAAAGCTCTTCGGATGATTTAAAAACAAATTTGTAAACTACACCCTAGAGCACCACATATTAAAGATCTTAGACAAGGCATCCCGTTCCCAGTAGCAACAGCACCAGTTGACTTTCACCACCCTCCAGACCATCCCACATCTTGGGATGTTGTGGGTCACTTTTCTCCTTCACCCATGTTTTCCTCTTTATTCTTCTCAGATTTCAGCCAGCAGGATTCCAGGAAATAGCTGCTTTCTGTCATTTGTAAAGCGTGTAGGACAGCCTGGCACAGAGTGAGTGCCTTCTAAGAGTTTGCTGCCATTGTTTCTCCAACTGCCCTTAAATAAAACCCTTGCTTTCTTAATCCTCACTTTCTAGAGAGCAACCCCAGAGTGGTAGGATTTTATCATGCTGGCTCAAAAAGCCATTTCTCATTATGTGTGAAAACTGTGCAGTACTTTAATTAAGGCTTTTTCTTTTCTTTTTTTCTAATTTGCCTGAGAGCTAGATCATGTGAAGGGCGCTTTTTTTTTTTTTTTAATAGAATGAACAGAGTATGTGTGCCTGAGCTTCAGAGTGACATTGAGAGAGGCTTTTGCTCTGAGACTAAAGAAAGCCATGGTTCAGAATCCTGCCTGAGGTAGGAAAGGCTGATGGGGAACCAGGGAGGCTGTGTGGGACGGAAGTCCCCACGAGGCACACAAGAGGAGCCTACCTCCCAGCACCTGGGCCTTCCTTCTGCCCAGTAGATCCCTCTTGCAGAACCTAGAAAGGAATCACACTGAGCCCTGGCCTTTAGGAGCTCACAAGCCAGCAGGGGAGACACATACTTAAAGTAGCCAATGGCAATCAGTGACATGAGATATATGAGGCCTGTTTTCTGGACCAACCCTGTGGGCACCTCCAATCTCATCATCCCAAGCCCAGCACAGGCTCCTAAATAAAGAGGGCAGGGACTCTCCAAAGGTTCCTTTAGGAAGGTTGAGGCAGGGACATGGCTGGGTGGGCAGCCAGTGTTGGCCACTACACTAGACATTGGTGAAAAAATGGGAAAGGGAGGTTGGCACCAATTTGTATTGGAATTTGGATTCCCTGCAATGAGGGAGATACCCTCCACCGAGAAGTGGGCACCCATATCAGGTTTAAAGTCAGGGAAGGGGCATGATTTGTTTTTATATTGCAGCCCTTTTGATCCTCCTCTCTGTCCAGTGGCCCATTGGTTCCAGCCCAGTTACCCCATGATAATGACGGGATCACAGAGCAAGGTCATGGTGTAGAGCCTTTGATCAGAAGCCCGTACAATACAGGGATCCCCAACTGGTCCTCTCATGCCCAGTGTGTTTCACTGATCTCAGGAAAGAAATCTCCAGCTTCCCAGACTGCCATTCCAGCCTGGCTAGCTCAGCCTGGAGTCCCTGATTAAAAGGGTACAGAGAGGGGGAAGGGCTCATAATCTGGTTTGTCCTTAGGCAGCACACCAGCTTTTTATCTGTGGTTTCATTTTGTCAACAGTGTGATGGCCTGGTGCTCCAAAGCTGGCACCCAGATTGGAAAATGTGTTCATTTTTCCCTCTTACTTCTCTGAGAGGACAGATGGACATCTGTCTCTGGTGCAAGTGTGAACACCCCCAGTCACCTTTGACCCCTCTTTCCCTCAGTCCCCAATCCTCTCCAGCTTTTCTCCTAAATGTCTGTTGAAATTATTCTGTTTTCTCATTTGCCACCAGGATACGATCATCTTTCTCCTGGCAGTCACTCCTAACTGGACTGGTTTTTCCCTTTGTACTCTATTCTGCACATAACAACTGGATGATTTGTTGCCAGGCACTGGAATAGGCTCTGAGGACCCAGCAGGGGATAACTCAGATATGGTCCCTGAGTAATACATACTGTTAATGTAGTGAGTGTTAAGTGCTACCAGGGAAACAAATCACTTGCCATGGTAGGCATGAGCTGTTTGAACAGACTGGACTGCAGCAGGCCTGGCTGGATCCAGGGGCCCTGAGATTGGTTCCTCCCTCCCTCTTGATGGCAGGGCATGGGTGGTGCTCTTGGTCACCATGGAGAAGGGGAAAGATGAGCTCTCAAGAGCTAGGCAGGTGACTAGGGCAGGTGTCACAGTAGGAAGATGGCCTGGTAAGTGTGCTGAGGAATGGCAGAGGCCAGATACCCACTCTTCCCAGCAGAATACCATGCCCGTATCAGAACAAGGTGTGGGGAACCCATGAGTGTTGGTTGTTGTGGGTTGTCTGAGGCAGCAGGGTACTGGGCCCACTCACTGTGGGGATCCACGGGTCCTCCGGATGGGCTTCTGTGGGCTCCGGTGGCTGTTGGCATGAGGAATTGAGTCCAGACTCCACCCCTAGCTCTTGCATGACTGTGGGACGCCCATGTCCCTGCTTTGGGCCTTGGTCTCCCATCAATAATATGGGCAGGGAGAATGAGACAGGGCTGGTTATTATCCCCCTCAGGAAGCACTTGTCTTTAGGGAAACCATGCAGTACTACAGTCAAGTCTGGCCTCAGACTGCTGGGGTTCAAATCACAACTCTGGTGCGTCCTTGCTGAGCTACACTGGACATGTTAACCTTTCTGTGCCTCAGTTTCCTTATTTTTAATATGGAGATGGCAATACTTAATTTCTGAGGATTAAATGAACAATGAAAACAAATTGCTTAGCACAGTGCCATTGGATACAGCAAGTGCCCAATAAACATGACTTATTGTCATCTAATTATTTGCTCATTATTTTAGAAAGTAGGCCTTATTGTTCCAGTTTTATGAATGAGAAATCTGCCAAAACGTGTCTCAGCTAGTGCCAGGAATTCAGTGGCCGATTAAGGATTCAAACCCAGGGCTGCTGGTTGCAAAGCTTGGCTCATCCCCTTGTGTTTTGCTGCTGTGTCTGGCTCGCAGCTCTGGAGACCAGGTGTTGGCCTGTGTCCAGGTCTTAGAGCTCAGAGAGCTGAGTTTCAAGACTTGGCCTTTCTTTTCATATTCAGATGCTCTGCTTGGTTCTGCATTGCCAAGCTTGTAAGGAGTCATGAGGATCAGCTCCTAATCTGGGAGGGCTTTGCAGGAAATAGAAATGTCCACGGGTTGCCATTTATTCAACAGCTGGAAGTACACAGACCAGATGGTGGCACTGAAGTCCCAGCAGCCATTTATACTTGGTTTCAGGGTCTTGTCTCTTGGGAGGTGGGCAGTTGAGAGAACAAATAAACTACCAGGAATGTATTGCAATTGATGGAGGGTCTGGAGTGAGAAGATGTCTGGTCCTATGTGGGAGGTGGGTAGAGGAGGGGCTCCTAGTGCCTAGGCCTGAGCAGCAGGAGGTTGGGGTGACCTGTTCCTGGAAGGTTCCTTCATTACAAGGCATCCAAGGTGGACACAGATTATTGGAGTCAAATTCTAGGGCTAGGAAGAGGTGACTGACCCCTAGCTCTCATCTTCCCAATGGATAAACTAGACCAGTGGGCAAGCAGAGGGGTTTACCTCGTCCAGAATCCTACTTCATGCCAAGCACTGAGGTAGTGTCCTTCCCAATGTGCTATTTCATAGAAACCTTTACTCTGCACCCTGAAATCCCTACTTTCTAAATGTAGAATTTCTTCATAGTAGAACATGGATATCTATTATGCTTTGCCTGATTTAAGAGAAGGGAGAAGTATTTTCTGCCAGGCTGGAGTGCAGTGGCATGATCTCGGCTCACTGCAACCTCTGCCTCCCAGGTTCAAGGGATTCTTCTGCCTCAACCTCCCTAGTAGCTGGGACTACAGGTGCGCACCACCACACTCAGCCAATTTTTGCATTTTTTAGTAGAGACAAAGTTTCATCATATTGGCCAGTCTGGTCTTGAACTTCTGACCTTCTGATCTACCCATCTTGGCCTCCCAAAGTGCTGGGATTACAGGTGTGAGCCACTGCCCCTGGCCTTTTTTTCTTCTTTAAATGAGATGGAGTCTCACTTTGTCATCTAGTGTGGGGTGCAGAGATGTGATCATAGCTCACTGCAGCCTCGAACTCCTGAGCTCAGTTAATCCATCCTCCTGCCTCAGCCCTCTGAGTAGCTGAGATTATAGGCACATGCCCCACTTTTTTGTTTTTTGTAGAGATGGGGTATCGCTATGTTATCCAGGCTGCTTTCAAACTCCTGGGCTCAAGCGATCCCCTTGTCTCAGCCTCTCAAAGTGTTGGCATTACACGCATGAACCTTCAAGCTTGGCCAATTGTTGTGTTTTAATTTCAGTGTTTGGAGGTTTCATAATGATTTGGTGTAAGTTTTTTTTTTTTTTTTAATTTATAATGCGTGACTATTTGGTTACTATTTCAATTTACAACTTTGTTATCTTCAGTTCTAGAAATTATTCTTATATCATTTCTTTCATAACATTTTCAGTTTTCTCTTATATATTTATTTCTTTTCTTGACACAGAGTCTCGCTCTGTTGCCCAGGCTGGAGTGCAGTGGTGCAACCAAGGCTCACTGCAACCTCTGCGTCCTGGGTTCAAGCAATCCTTTTGCCTCTTGAGTAGCTGGACTACATATGCCTGGCTAATTTTTTATATTTTTGTAGAAATACAGTTTTATGTTGCCCAGGCTGGTCTCAAACTCCTGGGCTCAAGCAGTCCTCCCACCTTGGCCTCACAAAATGTTGAGATTACAGGCACCAGGCCTGGCCTTTTTTTTTTTTCCCCCAAATCCTATTAGTTGGCTTTTGGACAGCCTAAGCCAGTATTCGGTGTTCTTGTTTTTCTTTCTTTTCCTTCTTTTCTTTTTTCTTTTGTTATGCTTTCTGGACAATATCCTCAACTTTATCTTTGAACCCATCTATTGCAATTTTTACTTATGCTTTTATATTTTTTAACATTTGAGAGTTCTCTGTTGGTTCTTGGTTCTTAGATCTTTTTCTTGAATAAAATCTCTTCTTTTTACATTAAAAAGTGCTCTTTGAAATGTCTTTTTGAAAAAACTTAGGTTCAGGAGTACATGTACAGGTTTGTTATATAAGAAAACTCATGTTGTGGTGGCTTGTTATACAGATTATTTTGTTACTCAGATACTAAGCTTAGTACCCAGTAGTTAATTTTTTTCTGATCCTCTCCCTCCTCCCACTCTCCACCCTCAAGTAAGCCCCAGGGCCCGTTGTTCCCCTCTTTGTGTCCATGTGTTCTCATCATTTAGCTCCCAGTTACAGGTGAGAATATGTGGTATTTGGTTTTCTGTTGCTGCATTAGTTTGCTTAGAATAATGGCCTTCAGCTCCATCCATGTTCCTGTAAGACATGATCTTGTTCATTTTTATGGCTGCATTGTATTCCATGGTATATATGTACCACATTTTGTTTATCCAGTCTGCCATTGAGAGGGCACGTAGGTTGATTTCATATCTTTGCTGTTGTGAATAGTGCTGCCATGAACATTCGTGTGTATGTGTCTTTATGGTAGAATGATTTATACTGCTTTGGGTATATACCCAGTAATGGAATTGCTGGGTTGAATGATTGTTCTGTTTTTAGCTCTTTGAGGAATCACCACATTGTTTTCCAAAATGGCTGAACTAATTTACACAGTCACCAACAGCGTACAAGCATTCCCTTTTCTCTGAAACCTTGCCAGCATCTGTAACTTTTTGACTTTTAGTAATAGCCATTCCTGCTGGTGTGAGATATCTCATTGTGGTTTTGATTTGCATCCTTTCTCTAATGATCGGTGATACTGAGTTTTTCTTCATGTGCGTGTTGGCTGCATGTATGTCTTTTGAAGTGTCTGTTCATGTCCTTTGCCCACTTTCTAATGGGATTGTTTGTTTTTCTCTAGTAAATGTGTTTAAGTTCCTTATAGATGCTGGATATTAGACTGTTGTAAGATACATAGTTTGCCAAAATTTTCTCCCATTCTGTAGGCTGTTTACTTTGTTAATAGTTTATTTTGCTGTGCAGAAGCTCTTAAGTTTAATTAGATCCTGTTTGTCATTTTTTGCTTTTGTTGCAATCGCTTTTGGTGTCTTTGTCATGAAATCTTTGTGTGCCTATGTCCAGAATGTTCCTATGCCTAGGTTGTCTTCTAGGGTTTTTATAGTTTGGGGCTTTACATTTAAGTCTTTAATCCATCTTGAGTTGATTTTTGTAAATGGTGTAAGGAAAGGATCCAGTTTCAATCTTCTATGTATGGCTAGCCAGTTATCCCAGTACCATTTATTGAATAGGGAGTCCATTCCCCATTGCTCGTTTTTATCAGCTTTGTCAAAATCAGATGGTTGCAGGTGTGTGGCCTTATTTCCTGGTTCTCTATTCTGTTTCATTGGTCTTTGTATTTGTTTTGGTACCTGTCCCATACTGTTTGATTTACTGTAGCCCTGTATTATGTTTTGAAATCAGCTCATCTTATACCACCAGGTTTGTTGTTTGTGCTTAGGATTGCCTTTGCTATTCAGGCTCTTTTGGTTCCATATGAATTTTAAAATAGATTTTTCCAGTTCTGTGAAGTACATCACTGGTAGTTTGACAGAAATAACATTGGATCTGCAAATTGCTTTGGGCAGTATGGCCATTTTAATGATTTAATTCTTCCTATCCATGAGCATGTAATGTTTTTCCATTTGTTTGTTTCATCTCTGATTTATTCGAGCAGTGTTTTACAATTCTCATTTTAGAGATCTTTCACCTCCTTTGTTAGCTGTATTCCTAGGTATTTTATGCTCTTTGTGGCAATTGTGAATGGTACTGTGTTCCTGATTTGGCACTCAGCTTGACTGTTGTTGGTGGATAGGAATGCTAGTGATTTTCATACACTGATTTTGTATCCTGAAACTGGCAAAGTTGTTTATAAGCTGCCAGGGCTTTGGGGCAGAGAGTATAGTGTTTTCTATATACAAAATCATGTTGTCTGTAAACAGGGGGCATTTGACTTCCTGTCTTCCTGTGTGAATGCCCTTTATTTCTTTCTCTTGCCCTGTTGCTCTGGCCAGGACTTCCAATACTATGATGAATGGGGTGAATGGGAGCATCATTGTCTTGTACAGGTTTTCATGGGAATTCTTTCAGCTTTTCCCCATTCCATGTGATGTTGTCTGTGGGTTTGTCATAGATGGCTCTTAGTATTTTGAGATACGTCCTTTGAATACCTAGTTTTTGAGAGTTTTTAACATGAAGGGATAGATATTGAATTTTATTGAAAGCCTTTTCTGCATCTATTGAGATAATCATGTGGCTTTTGTCTTTAGTTCTTTTTATGTGACGAATCACATTTATTGATTTGCACATGTTGAACCAACCACTTGCATCCTTGCAATGAATCCTTACCTGACTTGATCATGGTAAATTAGTGTTTTGATGTGTTGCTGGATTTGGTTTGCAAGCATTTTATTGAGAACTTTTGCATTAATGTTCTTCAAGGATACTGGCCTGAAGTTTCTGTATTTTGTTGTGTCTCTGCCAGATTTTTATATCAGGATGATGCTGGCCTCATGGAATGAGTTAGGGAGGAGTCCCTCCTCCTCAATTGTTTGGAATAGTTTCAGTAGAAAGGGTACCAAATCTTCTTTGTACATCTGGTAGAATTCAGCTGTGAATCCACCTGGTCCTGGGCTTGTTTTGATTGGTAGGGTATTTATTCCTAATTCAGTTTTAGAGCTCATTATTGGTCTGTTCAGGAATAAACTTCTTCCTGGTTCAGTTTTTGGAGGATGTGTGTGTCCACAAATTTATTCATCTCTTTTGTGTTTTCTAGTTTGTATACATAGAAGCATTCATAGTAGTTTCTGAGGATTATTTTTATTTCTGGGGGGTCAATGGTAGTATCCCCTTTGTCATTTCTAATTGGGTTTGTTTGGATTTACTCTCTTTTATTCTTTATTAGTTTAGCTAGTGGCCTATTTATCTATCTTATTAATTTTTTCCAAAAACCAACTCCTGAATTCATTGATCTTTTCAATGTTTTTCATGCTTCTATTTCCTTCAGTTCTGCTCTGATTTGGTTATTTCTTGTTTCCTACTAGCTTTGGGGTTGGTTTGGTCTTGCTTCTCTAATTCTTCAATTGTATTAGGTTTTTAAATTGAGATCTTTCTAACATTTTGATGTGGACATGTATTAGTCTATTCTCATGCTGCTAATAAAGACATAGCCGAGACTGGATAATTTATAAAGAAAAGAGGTTTAATTTACTAACAATTCAGCATGACTGGGAGGCCTCAGGAAACTTACAATTGTGGCAGAAGGGAAGCACATACATCCCCTTCACATGGCAGCAGCAAGGAGAATTGCTGGCAAAAGTGGGGAAAGTCCCCTTATAAAATCATCAGATCTCCTGAGAACACAATCACTATCATGATAACAGCATGAGGATAACTACCCCCATGACTCAATTACTTCCCACCAGGCCCCTTCCACAATATGTAAGGATTATTAGAACTACAATTCAAGATGAGATGAGTTTTGGGTGGGGACATAGCTGAACCATATCATTGAACACATGGCTCCTCCCAAATCTCATGTCCTCACATTTCAAAACCCAACCATGCCCTTTATTTCTTCCCTCCCTCCCTCCCTCCCTCCCTCCCTCCCTCCCTTCCTTCCTTCCTTCCTTCCTTCTCTTTCTCTCTCTCTTTCTCTCTTTATTTCCTCTTTCTCTCTCTCTCTCTCTCTCTTTTTTTTTTTTTGAGGTGGAGTTTTACCCTTGTTGCCCAGGCTGGAGTATAGTAATACAATCTCTGCTCACAGCAACCTCTGCCTCCCAGGTTCAAGTGATTCTCCTCCCTCAGCCTCCCGTGTAGCTGGGATTATAGGCATGTGCCACAATGACCAGCTAATTTTGTATTTTTAGTAGAGACAGGGTTTCACCATGTTGGTCAGGCTGGTTTTGGTCTCCTGACTTCAGGTGATCCACCTGCCTCAGCCTCTCAAAGTGCTATGATTACAGGTGTGAGCTATCACGCCAGGCCAATCATGCCCTTCCAACAGTCCCCCAAAGTCTTAACTCATTCCAGCATTAACTCAAAAGTCCAAGTCTAAAGTCATATCTGAGACAAGGCAAGTCCTTTTCACCTATGAGCCTGTAAAATCAAAAGCAATTTAGTTACTTCTCAGTTACAATAGAGGTATGGGCATTGGGTAAATACACCTATTCCAAATGGGAGACATTGGCCAAAACAAAGGGGCTACAACCCCATGCAGATCCAAAATCTAATGAGGCAATAATTAAATCTTGGAGTCTGACATACAGGTCATGCTGATGGAAGAGGTGGACTCCCATGGCCTTGGGCAGCGCAGCCCCTGTGGCTTTGCAGGGTACAGCCCTCCCCCACCCGCCCCAGCTGTTTTCCTGGGCTGTGGTATTTCCAGGCACATGGTGCAAGCTGTCAGTGGAACTAACTTTGTGGAGTCTGGAGGATTGTGGCCCTCTTCTCACAGCTCCACTACGCAATTCCCCAGTGGAGATTCTATGTGGGGGCTCTGACCCCACATTTCCCTTCTGCACTATCCTAGCAGAGGTTCTCTGTGGGGCTCCACAACTGCAGCAAAGTTCTCTCTGGACATCCAGGTGTTTCCATACATCCTTTGAAATCTAGATGGAGGTTTCAAAGCCTCAGTTCTTGGCTTCTGTGCACCCTCAGGCTCAACATCACGTTGAAAGCTGCCAGGACTTAGGGCTTGCATCCTCTGAAGAAATGGCCTGAGCTGTACCTTGGCCCCATTTTAGCCATGGCTGGAGTGGCTGGGATGCAGAACATGAAGTCCCTAGGCTACACACAGCAAAGGGGTCCTGGGCCGGGCCCACAAAACCATTTTTCCTCCTAGGCCTCTAGGGGTGGAACTGCTGTGAAGGTCTCTCACATGCATTTTTTTGGAGACATTTTTTTTCCCTTTTCTTGGTGATTAACATTATGATCCTCATTAGTTATGCAAATTTCTGTGGCAGGTTTGAATTTCTCCCCAGAAAATGGGTTTTCTTTTCTGTTCCATTATCAGGCTGCAAATTTTCAAATCTTTTATGCTACGCTTCCTCTTGAACACTTTGCAGCTTAGAAATTTCTTCTGCCAGATACCCTAAATTATCTCTCTCAATTTCAAAATTCCACATATCTCTAGGACAGGGGCAAAATGCCACCCTTATCTTTGCTAAAGTATAACAATAGTCACCTTTGCTCCAGTTCCCAATAAGTTCCTCATCTCCATCTGAGACCGTCGCAACCTGGACTTCATTGTCCATATTACTATTGGCATTTTGGTCAAAGCAATTCAATGAGTCTCTAGGATGTTCCACACTTTCCCAGATTTTCCTGTCTTCTTCTGAATCCTTCAAACTGTTGCAACCTCTGCCTGTTAACCAGTTCCAACGTCGCTTCCACATTTTTGGGTATCGTTATAGCAGCACCCCACTCTACCAGTATCAATTTACTATATTAGTCCATTGTCACACTGCTAATAAAGACATACTTGATATTGTGTAATTTATAAAGCAAAGATGTTTAATTTACTCACAGTTCAGCATGGCTGGAGAGGCCTCAGGAAACTTACAATCATTGTGGAAGGGAAAGCAAACATTTCCTCTTCATATTGTAGCAGTAAGAAAAAGTGCCAAGAAAAAGGGGGGCTATCTCCTTTAAAACCATCAGATCTCTTGAGAACTCACTACCATGAGAACAGCGGCATGCAGGTAATCACCTCCATGATTCAGTTACCTTCTACAAGTTCCCTCCCATGACATGTAGGGATTATGGGAACCACAATTTAAGATGAGATTTGGGTGGGGACACAGCCCAACTACATCAGGGCATGTAATGATGTAGATATCCCTCGTAATACTGCCTTAGCTTTGCCCCAGAGATACTGGTATGTTGTATCTTTGTTCTCATTAGTTTCAAACAACTTCTTGATGTCTGACTTTCATTTTTTTATCCAAAAGTCATTCAGGAGCATATTGTTTAATTTCAATGCAATTGTATGGTTTTGAGCAATTTTTTTAGTCTTGACTTCTAATTTTATTGTGCTGGTCTAAGAGTGTGTTTGGAATGATTGTTGTTCTTTTGCATTTTTTGAAGATTGTTTTATGTCTGATTGTGTGGCCACTTTTAAAGTATGTGCCATATGGTGATGAGAAGAATGTATAGTCTGTTGTTTTGGGGTAGAGAGTTCTGTAGAGGCCTATCAGGTCCATCTGGTCCAATGTTGAGTTCAGGTCCTAAATATCTTTGTTGATTTTCTGCCTCAATGATCTGTCTGATACTCTCAGTGGAGTGTTGAAGTCTCCCACTATTACTGTGTGGAACTAGAAGTTTCTGTATAGGTCTCTAAGAACTTACTTCATGAATGTAGGTGCTCCTGTGTTGGGTGTACATATATTTAGGGTTAGGTTAAGTTGTCTTTTTGAATTGAACCCTTTCTGATTATGTAATGCCCTTCTTTGTCTTTGTGATCTTTGAATGGATAAAGGATAAAGTCTGTTTTGTCTGAAATTAGGGTTTCAACCCATGCTTTTTCTAATTTCCATTTGCTTGGTAGATTTTTCTCATCCTTTTATTTTGAGCTTATGGCTATCATTCATTGCCTATGAGATGGGTCTCTTGAAGACAGCATACCTTTGGGTCTTGCTTTTTTATCCAGCTTGCTACCCTGTACCTTTTAAATGGGACATTTAGCCTATTGAGATTCAACGTTATTATTGATATGTGTGAATTTGATCTTGCCATTTTGTTATAAGCTGGTTATCATGCCAGCTTGTTTGTGTGGTTGCTTTATCGTGTTACTGCTTTGCATATGAAACTGATAAGAAGAGATACTACATTTGATCTTAGCCAAAAGGCTGAGAAGGACTTATCTTTTATTTTCTATCTATACTTTTTTCTCTCTGCTTGTTTTGGTATATTCTGTTCATGTTAGAGATTTAACACAAATATTCATCATCATTGCCTATCCACTTATATTTAAGAGAGTGGCACTAAAATATTGAATGTATGTATTAGATGGGAGGGGCATTCTTCTCTGAAAGGCTTGACTGTATGGTAGTAAAACAGCAAACTGGTTTTGTTATGGATGACCATTGGAATGTTCACAGCTAAGGACTTTTTATCTTCATCTGGTAAGTTTTTCCAAAGATAAACCTTCTGCACTCATGAAGGCATGGGGAGTATGTATAATCTGGCTCTGAGTACTCTGAGAGATAATTGGGGGATACTCTATTCAGTATGTTGGTTTTAGTGGATCACCTCTGGTTTTACCGGATCACCTCTGGTTTTACCTGGTGTGTACTCACTGTCAGCCAGCCACAGAATCCTTGAAGCTAGATCCTCTCTGCTTGATATGTTGTAGTGACTACATTTTCAGTTTTATATAGGAATTGAGAAGGGACTGCCATCTGGTGGCAAGGCAGGTGTAGAAGGGGGTCTGGGGGTTCTTAACATTTCTTACACAGATTTTCAGGTAATTTTGTTTTCAGCTCTAGCTGTTCCTGCTTTTAGAAGAATCTGGTCTCCCAATTTTTGGGTCCTTCTGGCACTCAATGAGTTAAATTGGTTGTATTCTGCTTTTTTACCTAATGGACATATGCGCTTTAGTTTTCACTGCTGTGCTTAATCAGTTACCATTTGTTCAACCATTTTCCTTCTTCCAAAATGTTTGCATCTCTCAATTGCTGTCACTTTCCCCTCCATTCTCTTGGTATATGTGGGTTTGTTTATGTATATTTAATTCCTACACTGTCATTTTCGTGTGTTTGGAAGAAAATGGAGGTTAATGCATGTGTTTAATCTGTGATGTTTAATTGAAAGTTGAACTCTTCTCAAGTCTTTTTTCTAAAAGTAGATTACTATGTATACACACACATGTGTATGCACATGCTCATGCATTTGCTAAATATATATATATCTTTCACAAAATTAGGAGCAAGCTGTAAGTCTTATTACATGGCTTTTTTCCCCTCATAATTCTTTCATTAACACTTTAATGTCATTAAATATTCTTGAATGCTTGGACTTTTACATCAATTAAATTATATCGTATTGCCATATTATTACTTATGTCCTTACACTTGGGTATTTAAATTGCTTTCAGTCTTTCACCACAATAAATAATACTGCTGTGAGATTTTTCATCTAAATCTCTGTTAGGATTTCTCATTATTTCTTCTAGATTGGGATTGTCCAATCGGTGATGTGGGCATTTTAATGTGATATGTGATTCATATTGTGTTATATGATTCACAACTTGATAGTGTGATACATATTATCAAATTGCTCCTCAGAAAATCTTTGAGACAACTTCAAGTCCAAGCATCAAGTGATTACTCATTGAATATTTGCTAATGTTAGGAATTATCACTGTTTCAAAATCTTTGCTAATTTAATGAGAAAGGACACTGCATCCTATTGACCTGGTTTTTCCTTATTACTTGTGTAGCCAAATATATTTTATGTTTTGTCCTCTGGGAATTATATGTTCATAAACATATTTATATTTTCCATCTATGTGTATAAGCTTTTTTTTTAATGGAAAAAGGATATTATTCTTTACCTGCTACTTATATTTTTTGAGTTTTTATATGCTTTCAGAATTTTTGATGTCTCTGATGAATAGTTTTAATTTTGATGTTGTCCATTATAGAAAATCTTATATGTTCTTTTGCTTTTGAACTTCAAAAGTTATTTCCTTATCCCCAAATGAGTATTCTCTTATATTTTTCTAGATTTAATTATTTGATTTTTAAAAAATTCTTCTTCATGTTCAACTCTTTATAGGTATGAATTAATTAGCTAATTAATTAATTTTTCATTCACAATGTGGATAGGAATCTAAGTACATTGTTTTTCAAATGCTGTAGTTAATCACTATTCCAGAACGATGAATTAATAGTTTAGCCTTTCTCCACTCATTAAAACTGGGACCCTTCTCATCAAATGCATTCTCATGTATGGTCTATTGATGTTCTTTCTTCTTCTTGTCATTAGCCTGTCTGTTTTTATGTCAGTACAACACTTTTTAAATTATTGTGTCTTTACCAGGTATTTAATGCTTAATAGGACATCCTCTTCTAGCTACACTTTATGGACAAAAAAGAGAGACAGAGAGAGAGAGAGAGAGAGAGAGAGAGAGAGAAATTCTTTGTGTCTCTTTTCAAATGATCTTTAGAATTATTTTGCCAGTTTCCAGAAAACTCCTCTTTGGTTTTATTTGAATTGCACATATTGCTCAAATTATTTTTGTGATAACTTCTATCTTGACTTTATTGAGCCTTCAGACTCAGAATCATTACCTGTATCTTCACTTTTTCAATGATTCTTTTATATCCTTCAGTAAAAATTTTGTGGGTTTCTTCATCTGGCCCTCACACCTCTCTGTTTAAGTTGACTCCTAGGTATTTACTACCATGTGATTTAATTTATTTCTTGTTAATGTTTTCAAGTAGTTATTGATGCTGTATAAGAAAGCTGTTGTGTTTTATCTATTTGTTTTTTAATCACTCATCTTACTGAACTTTTTTTTTTAAATCAGTACTACAGGTTTTTAAATTCATGCTTGGGTTTTTTAGGTGTTCCTTCATATTGTCAGGCAAATAATGATAATTTTATCTCTTGCTTTTCTAGTACATAAAAATTTATTCCTTTCTAACTTCTTCCTTCTCTCTATTCCCTTTGAATTTTATTGCTTAGAATTTGCAAATCAATATTGAATAATATTGGTATAACCTTGTTTCATTCCTGAATTCAATAGAAATGGCTTCAGTGTTTGCCTCATATATGTTGTCTTCGACTTTAGATGGGTGCTGATATTCTGGGGTAGTATTCTTCTACATCTAAAACACTGACTTTATTTTCAGGAAGATGTGAGTAATAAACTTTTAAAAATTTTATTATTTACATTTTGTTTCTTTATTCTTTAAAAAAAAAAACCTGGATACATGTGCCGAATGTGCAGGTGTGTTACACAGGTATATGCGTGCCATGGTGGTTTGCTGTACTTATTGATCCATCCTCTAAGTTCCCTCCCCTTACCCCATCATCCCTCAACAGGCCCTGGTGTGTGTTGTTCCCTTTTCTGTGTCCAGGTATTCTCAGTGTTCAACTTGTGAGTGAGAACATGCAGTTTTTGGTTTTTTGTTCCTGTGTTAGTTTGCTGAGGATGCTGGCTTCCACCTTCATCCATGTCCTTGCACAGGACGTGATCTCATCTTTTATGGCTGCATAGTATTCCATGGTGTATATGTACCACATTTTCTTTATCCATGTCATTGATGGGCATTTGGGTTGGTTCCATGTCTTTGCTATTGTAAATAGTGCTGCAATAAATATGCATATGCACGTGTCTTTATGGCAGAATGATTTCTATTCCTTTGGGTGTATACCCAGTAATGGGATTGCTGGGTAAAATGGTGTTTCTGGTTCTAGAACCTTGAGGAATCACCATACTGTTTTCTCCAATGATTGTTACATTTCTACCAACTGTGTAAAAGCATTTCTATTTTTCCATAGCCTCACCAGCATCAATTGTGTCCTGACTTTTTAATAATTGCCACTCTCACTGGCATAAGATGATATCTTATTATGGTTTTGATTGTATTTCTGTGATGTTTAGTGATGTTGAGCTTTTTTTTTTCATATGTTTGTTGGCTGCATAAATGTCTTATTTTGAGAAGTGCATGTTCATAATCTTTGTCTACTTTTTGTTGGGGTTGGTTTTTTTCCTTGTATATAAGTTCTTTGTAAATTCTGGATATTAGACCTTTGTCAGATGGATATACTGCAAAATTTTTCTCCCATTCTATAGGTTGCTGGTTCACTCTGAAGCTAGTTTCTTTTGCAATGCAGGAGCTCTTTAGTTTAATTAGATCCCATTTGTCAATTTTGGCTTTTGTTACAATTGCTTTTGGCATTTTTGTCATGAAGTCTTTGCCCATGCCTGTGTCCTGAATGGTATTGCCTAGGTTTTCTTCTAGGGTTTTTGTGGCTTTGGGTTTTATATCTAAGTCTTTAATCCATCTTGAGTTAATTTTTGTTTAAGGTGTAAGGAAGGGGTCCAGTTTGAGTTTTCTGCATATGGCTATGCAGTTTATCCAGCACTATTTACTGAAGAGGCTATCCTTTCCATATTGCTTGTTTTTGTCAGGTTTGTCAAAGATCAAATGGTTGTAGATGTGTGGTATTGTTTCTGAGGCATCTGTTCTGTTCCATTGGTCTCTGTATCTGTTTTAGTACCAGTACCACGCTGTTTTGGTTACTGTAGCCTTGTGGTATAGTTTAAAGTCAGGTAGCCTGATGCCTCCAGCTTTTTTTTTTTTTTTTTAGATTGTCTTGGTTATATGGGGTCTTTTTTGATTCTATATGAAATTTAAAATTGTTACTTTCTAATTTTGTGAAGAATGTCAATGGTAGTTTAATGGTAGTAGCATTGAACCTATATATTACTTTGGGCAGTTGGCCATTTTCATGATATTGATTCTTCCTATTCATGAGGATGGAATATTTTTCCATTTGTTTGTGTCCTCTCTTATTTTATTGAGCAGTGGCTTGTAGTTCTCCTTGAAGAGATCCTTCACATCCATTGTTAGCTATATTCCTGGGTATTTTATTTTCTTTGTGAAAATTGCAAATAGTAGTTCATTCATGATTTGGCTCTCTGCTTGCCTATTGTTGACGTAAAGGAATGCTTATGATTTTTGCACAATGATTTTGTATCCTGAGATTTTACTGAAATTGCTTATCAGTTCAAGGAATTTTTGGGCTAAGACAATAAAGCTTTCTAAAAATAAAATTATGTTGTCTACAAACAGAGACAACTTGACTCCCTCTCTTCCTATTTGAATACCCTTTATTTCTTCCTCTTGCCTGAATGCCTGACCAGAACTTTCAATACTATGTTGAATAGGTGTGGTGAGGGAAGGCATCCTTGTCTTGAACTAGTTTTCCAAGGGAATGCTTTCAGCTTTTGCCCATTCAATATGATGTTGGCTGTGGATTTGTCATAAATAGTTCTTATTATTTTGAGATCTGCTCCATCAATACTAAGTTTATTGAAAGTTTTTAACATGAAGGGATGTTGAATTTTATCCAAGGCCTTTTGATGCATCTGTTGAGATTATCATGTGGTTTTTGTCTTTGGTTCTGTTTATGTGATGGATTATATTTATTGATTTATGTATGTTGAACCGAACTTGCATCCCAGGGATGAAGCTGATTTAATCATGATGGATAAGTTTTTTGATGTGCTGCTGGATTTGCTTTGCCAGTATTTTATTGAGGATTTTCATATCGATGTTCATCAGGGATATTGGCCTGAAGTGTTCCTTTTTTGTTGTGTCTCTTCCCAGTTTTGGTATCAGGATAATGCTTGTTTCATAAAATGAGTTAGGGAGGTGTCCTTCCCTTTCAATTGTGTATAATAGTTTGAGACAGAATGGTACCACCTTCTCTTTGCATTTCTGGTGGAATTCAGCTGTGAATCTGTCTGGTCCTGGGGTGTTTTTTTTTTGTTGTTGTTTTTGTTGTTGTTGTTGTTTTGTTTTTTTTGTTTTTGTTTGTTTGTTTTTGGTTGGTAGGCTATTAATTACTGGCTCAATTTCAGAGCTCGTTATTGGTCTATTCAGGGATTTGACTTCTTCCTGGTTTAGTGTTGGTAGGGTGTATACATCCAGAAATTTATCAGTTTCTTCTAGATTTTTTAGTTTATTTGTGTAGAAGTTTTTACAGTATTCTCTGATGGTAGTTTGTATATCTGTGGGGTGGGTTGTGTTACCCCTTTTATCATATTTTATTGCGTCTTTTTGATTCTTCTTTCTCTTCTTCTTTATTAGTCTAGCTAGTGATCTATCTTCCCCTCCCCCCCCCAAAAAAAAACCAGCTCTTGGATGCCTTGATCTTTTGGAGATTTTTTTTCATGTTTCGATCTCCTTCAATTCTTCTCTGATCTTAGTTATTTCTTGTCTTCTGCTACCTCTTGGATTAGTTTGCTCTTGCCTCTCCAGGTCTTTTAATTGTGATGGTAGGGTGTCAATTTGAGATCTTTCTAGCTTTCTGATGTCGGCATATAGTGCTATAAATTTCCCTGGTAACACTGCTTTAGCTGTGTTTCAGAGATTCTGGCATTTTGTCTCTTTACTCTCATTGGTTTCAAAGAACTTCTTGATTTTGCCTTAGTTTCATTATTTACCCAGGAATCATTCAGGAGCAGGTTGTTTCATTTCCATGTAATTGTGTGGTTTTAAGTGAGCAGCAGCAGCTGCCACTGCCACGACCACCTCCTCCACCTCCTCCACCTCCTCCACCACCACCACCACCACCACCACCACCACCACCTCCTCCACCACCACCACCACCACCACCTCCTCCTCCTCCTCCTCTTTTTTTTTTCTTTTTTACATGTTAGTTTCTTTCTTTCCCACACATGGACTCTCCCCACCCCACCCTTCCCCCTTTAGCTTATTTATTTCCCATGNTGTCTCCAAGGCTGGAGTACAATGGTGATCTCAGCTCACTGAAACCTCCACCTCCTGGGTTTTAGTGATTCTCCTGCCTCAGCCTCCCAAGTAGCTGGAATTACAGGTACCCACCACCATGCCCAGCTAATTTTTGTATTTTTAGTAGAGATGGGGTTTCACCATGTTGGTCAGGCTGGTTGCAAACTTGAGTGAGTTTCTAAATCCTGAGTTCTACTTTGATTGCACTGTGGTTTGAGAGACTGTTGGTTATGATTTCAGTTCTTTTGCATTTGCTAAGGAGTGTTTTACTTCCAATTATGTGGTCAATTTTAGCATAAGTGTCATGTGGCACTGAGAAGAATGTATATTCTTTTGATTTGGGATAGAGAGTTCTGTAGGTGTCTATTAGGTCCACTAGATCCAGAGCTGAGTTGAAGTCCTGAACATCCTTGTTAGTTTTCTGTCTTGTTGATATGTCTAATATTGACAGTGGGGTGTCAAAGTCTCCCACTATTATTGTGTGGGAGTCTAAGTCTCTTTGTAGGTCTCTGAGATTGTTTTATGAATCTGGGTGCTCCTCTATTGGGTGCATATATATTTAGAATAGTTAGCTCTTCTTCTTGAATTGTTCCTTTTACCATTATGTAATGCCTTTCTTTGTCTTTTTTGATCTCTGTTGGTTTAAAGTCTGTTTTGTCAGAGACTAGGATTGCAACCCCTGCTTTTTTTTGCTTTCCATTTGCTTGGTAAAATTTCCTCTATCCCTTGATTTTGAGCCTCTGTGTGTCTTTGCATGTGAGATGGGTCTCCTGAATACAGCACACCAATGCGTCTTGACTCCTTATTCAATTTGCCAGTCTGTGTCTTTTAATTGAGGCATTCAGCCCATTTACATTTAAGGTTAGTATTGTTACGTGTGAATTTGATCCTGTCATCATGATGCTTTTTGCTTATTTTGCACACCAGTTGATACAGTTTCTTCATAGTGTCATTGGTCTTTATATTTTGGTGTGTTTTTGCAGTGGCTGGTACCTGTTGTTTTTTTTTTTTTTCCCTCAGGTTTAGTACTTCTTTCAGGATCTCTTTCAGGGAAGGCCTGATGGTAACAAAATTTCTCAGCATTTGCTTGTCTGGGAAGGATTTTATTTCTCCTTCACTTATCAAGATTAGTTTGGCTGGATTTGAAATTCTGGGTTGAAAATTCTTTTCTTTAAGAATGTTGAATATTGGCCCCGAGTCTCTTCTGGCTTGTAGAATTTCTGCTGAGAGTTCCACTGTTAGTATGATGGACTTCCCTTTGTATATAACCTGACCTTTCTCTCTGGCTGCCCTTAACAGTTTTTGCTTCATTTCAACCTTGGAGAATCTGATGACTATGTGTCTTGGGGTTGATCTTCCTGGGGAGTATCTTAATGATGTTCCTGATATTTCCTGAATTTGTATGTTGGCTGTCTTGCTAGGTTGGGGAAGTTCTCCTGGAAAATATCATGAAGTGTATTTTTTAGCTTCTTTCCATTCTCCCCATCTCCTTCTGGTACTCCGGTCAATCATAGTTCAGTTTTTGTATTTTTTCTTATGAAGCCCCATATTTTTTGAGGGCATTTTTCATTCCTTTTCATTTTTTTCTCTATTCTGGTCGGCATGTCTTATTTCAGTAAGGTTGTCTTCAAACTCTGATATTCTTTCTTCTCCTTGGTTGCTTCAGCTGTTGATACTTGTGTATGCTTCATGAAGTTTTTGTGCTGTGTTTTTCAGCTCCGTCAGGTTGTTTAGGTTCCTCTCTAAACTGCTTACTCTAATTAACAATTCCTCTAACCTCTTATCAACGTTCTTAGCTTCTTTGCATTGGGTTAGAATGTGCTCCTTTAGCTCATAGTTTTTTATTATCTATCTTCTGAACCCTACTTCTGTCAATTCATCTGTCTGATCCTCCATCTGGCTTTATGCCCACGATGGAGCAACATTGCAATCATTTGGACGAGAAGAGGCACTCTTTTTGTGTTTTTAGCATTGTTTGGTTGATTCTTTCTCATTCTCTTGAGTTTGTCTGGTTTTGATCTTCGAGGCTGCTGACCCTGGGATAGGATTTTTTTGTGGAGGTCCTTTTGTTGTTGATGCTATTGTTGTCACTTTCTGTTTGTTTGTTTTTCTTTCAACAGTCCGGCCCATCTTCTGTAGGGCTGCTGCAGTTTGCTCAGTGTTCACTTTAGGATTTATTCATCTGATTTGCTCCCGTGCCTGGAGATGTCACTCAAGGAGTCTGGAGAGCAGCAAAGTTGGGTGCCTGCTTCTTCTTCTGGGACCTCTGACGTTGAGGGACACCAGCCTGATGCCAGTAGAATCATTCCTGTATAGGATGTCTGGCAGTCCTTTTTTTGGGGAGGGGTCTCACCCAGTTGGGTGGCATGGGGGAACAGGACCCATTTAATGAAACACTTTGTCCCTTGGTAGAGAGGGTGTGCTTTGCTGGGGGGAAACCCACTTGTCTGGGCTTCCTGGATTCTTCAGAACTACCAGGAAGAGAGACTAACTCTGTTGGTCTACAGAGACTGCAGCCACCCCTCCCCATGGGGCTCAGGTCCAGGGAGATCTGTATTCTGTCCCTGAGACCCTGGCTGGAGTTACTGGAGTTCCTGCAGGGAAGCCCTCCCCAATGAGGAAGGATTGATCAGGGTTAGACCCGAAGAGGCACTCTGGCTGCAGACTGCCACAGCCAGTGTGTTAGGCTGTGGGGACAATCTTGGGACCAAGCTGTCCAGCCTCCCTGGCTCCAGCCTAAAATACTGACTTTATTAAAACCAAGAATATTGAAAAGTTTTTACCAGAAGTCTCTTTTGCAACAATAGATTAGAGATTGTTTTTCTCACTTCGTCCCGCTGAAATCACAGCAAAAGACATTTCTCATTTTCAAACAGCCTTTCCTTTCCTAAATAAGCATATTGTCCCTGAATATACATATATTTCTTTTTCACATCACAATTTAGTTTAATTTAGGGAGTATTACTGTGTACATATTGATAGGTGAGATTGTTCTATCGTTTTATGTTTTATTTTCAAGGATCTGTTAAATCAAAAAAACCAAACATGATTAAGATGTCAAATAACTCAGAAGAGTTCATGTTTAAAAACCACCGTAGGCTGTTTGGCTTCTCTGCCTTTCAGATCGCACTTTCACAGGTCATCCATTTCTATTTTTGCTTCTTTGGTGGTTACTTCTACATGTGTAACTAGTTTACTTAAAGTGCTTTTCTTGAGTTATTAACTTAAGGTGTTATCTACTGGCTTTCTGCTAAGAAAAATGAACAATTGCCCTTTTAAATCACTTTCTATCATAGCAAATGTTTACTTTGCATGTCTTTCATTAGTGATCTTTGCAAATTCAGATGCTGTGGTTTACTTCAGCCACTGCTTCTTGTTCTGGAAACCATCAGGGTCTTCTGGGTAAGGTGAGGAGAACATTGCTGATCTCCCCTTCTCCCAGTCACCTTCATCTTTGACATTGCCAGCCTTGTTTTTACTTTTTTGTGGCCAAGGTTGGTAATTTTTAGACTTTTCTCTGTAACTATTCTTGCCTTTTGTGATTGGTCAATGGAAGGCGATGGGGGAGCAGGCACCAGGGCAGCATGAGGGAGTGTGAGCATGCAGGAAAAAACTGCCACTTTTAAAACCATCAGATCTCTTGAGAATTTACTCACTGCTATGAGAACAACATGGGGGAAACCTCCCCAATGATCCAGTCACCTCCCTTGCTTGACATGTGGCAATTACAGGTCCCCCCTCAACACATGGAGATTACAGTTCCAAGATGAGATTTGGGTGGGGACACAGAGCCAAAGCATAGCAGTCAGTGTAATGGTTCTAAAGTTGAAAGTAGATACATAGCTCTTCCATTATTCTTGCTGTGTAAATAGTTTCATTGAAAAACCAAATTGTGTGCTAGGATCATACTTTCTTTTCTGCTAGACTTGGGCATATCTTCTCTACCTCTGAAAGGAGAATGCTTCTACCTTTAAGGTTGAATGGATTCTCTCTTTTACTTACACCCACTGTTTACTTTTATCACACCATCTGAACTACCAACTTCTCTTATCTTGTGAGGGATCTTAATCACTTCCAGAGCTACCTGTCTTACTGTTCAAATCTTCACTCAATTATATTCATGGCTGTCCTCTGAGATGAGGTGGATTTTCACAGTTAGTATTACTGGCTTCAGCCCAAGAAAAAAGATTTTTGTATGTGTGCCAGCCCCAGCCTGAAAGTTTCCCCAGACACATTTTTATAGGTGTTCATAACCTGATATTAAAGTGAAATGAACAAAAAGAACAAAAGATTAATATTTTCAGTTCAAACAGGACTACATTCTTATGTAACTTCCCATGAAAGAGAAGTAGATAGTGACATTTTCAGAGTCTGGTGTGTCTCAAAATGTCTGGGTGTAATTTAATTGATAGTTTTGCTGGGTATACAATTTTTGGCTAAAGATCACTCTTACTTAAAATTTTGAAGTTATGGTGGCATTTCTCCCTAGGATTCAAAGTGGTTCATAAAGAGTCAACTCAGCCTCTCTCTTGCCCTAGTTGTTTTTGTGAGCTTAAACACTTAAAAATCCACTTATGATCATTCCAGTGAAGCCCTAGAAGATAAACATCAGTGATCAGTTTGCTCTTTTTGACTGACAATACTGATTTTTATACCCTTTTTAATTTTGTCTTAATATCAGACTTGGATGAACCTCCTAAGATGTGTTAGGAAGCAGATGACAACTTCTAGGTTTGGGGCTGACAGAAAAATGTTTCCTTGTAGTGCCGAAGCAAATGGTGTAAACTTACTTAGCTACCTGGTTTCCTTTGCCATGTATCAGAGCCTCTAATTTTCACCATGGTTTGGACCTTGTTTCCATCTTGAGTATTGGCAACCCCTTTAGCTTTAAACTTATCTCTTCAGTCAGTCATCTGACTAACACTAAGCTCGTATAGCTCAGCCCGCTACCACACTCTATCCCCAACCCCAGGGCTGTGTTTGAACATAAGAGGACACAATTGACCAACATAAATCACTACACCCTTTGGCTTCTTCAAATGAACATGCTATGTCTGCTTGGTCTTTACTAAGACCTAAATGAATTCAGGAGTGCCCCTTTCAAAAAATGTACTGCAAAAACATCAGTAAATAGTATAAACTTTATTAAATATTCCTTGTGTGAGATGGAGAAAGTATATACCTCAGAGGAAATGACTGAAAATTAATATTAGACCATTTTTTTCAATGTTCATTCTCACCTGTACTCCCATCGCTTTTATTTAACCCTTCTTTTTTCTTACTCAGCATTTGGTCTCGCTTGCTCTGTCTCTTTTCTTTTTTGTATTGTATTTTTTCTCCCACCTATTATGGAAGGCAATTAAGTTTTGCTTCCATTTTATTCCCACAAGCTGACATGTTTAAACCAATCTTGTTCAGCAAAATAGAGGCCTTCTGATTGATAGGACCTTCCTTTTGAAAAGTGAATAAAAATATTTCTTCTAACACATGAAGTTTATTTGCAAGAAGAATTCTTGTGAATGACGTTCTTGCCATCAGTTATAAGCACAGAATTCTTGTGTCACCCATCTCCTGATGAAATGTGGCACTAAAGATGGCAGTCATGACATTTGCTTCCTTTATAAAATAAATGGAATGTGCTACATGATTCCTAGGATTACTTTAAGTGCTAACATTTTATAATCCTATAAATTAGATAACTAAGTTCATTACTGCAGAGTAATAACAGCTTATTCATTCACAACTACATTTATTGGAAACATATTCTTCATATAAAATTTGAGAGCTTGCAAAGCAATTTACATATATTGTCTAACTTAGTACTTCTAAAAAAATCCACGATTTCAGAATTATAATTACTATCCCAACTTACATATGGAAAATGTGACTCAGATACTTGGGTTAAGATCATTGACAGAAACTGAATTACAGAATTCCTCCTGACCAATACCTAATAAATTAAATTGAATAAACAAGAATGCAAGAAATTAAAAATAGATGAACTTCACCACAATATCAAAACAAGGGAAAGAAAATGATCAAACGCAATTTTAAACACTGGTAAGTAAGGAAAGCAACAGGAGACACAGAGTGATGTGGAGAAGTATAGGCTTCTAAATCTTTTTCCCACCTACCACAAAGTATATTAGTAACACTGCTGAGATTTCTCAATACCAAACATGTAGAGAAAATCAAGTTGACTGGGCAACATTACCCTTTCTCTCATCTGATTAAGAAATAAGAAAAAATGGCTTGGGGTTGGGATGGGGGGACAAACAAAGCAAAGGAAGGGGATTATGGAGGAGGCTAACTTTCTCTAATGGTAGTGAAATCTTCAGGACTGTCTTCTAAATTGAGTAAGATAAATGAAAATAGGAACTTTCTCCTCATCAGAAAAGTAAATACCTACAAGTAGATGTAGTGAATATGAGAATGAGATATTCACAAAATCTAAAAAGAAACAGATGCTCAGTGGTCTAAGAATGACCAGATATCACCTTAGATGAGCTGTCTCTTTCCTTCTCACTGTTTTGTTAGGCTCAGAAATCAGACAGAATAATGAATATTCAGTCTTTAAACTTTAACTTCAAGGGGAAAACTGTTTTCGGATATGGTAGGAAGAAAGTCAGGTGTCACTTATGCTGTATATCATAGCAAATGGCATGTCAGGATGAAGCCACCCAAGCAGAGCCACCTAGGCAGGACACGAAGGCTAGAAATGTCATGGCAACATTAAAGCATACCACAAACAATAATTTAAAAAACAATAAAGGGAGAAAGAGAAAAGAAGGAAGAGAGGGTGGGAGGAGGGGAGAGGGCAAGGAAGGAGGGAATAAAAAAGGAAGGAAAGGATGCAAGCAAGCAAGGGGCTGTGATATGCAACAGCAAGGATTCTAACCTTAAAAAATAATTAAGAAAAAGAGGTAAATGATTCACCATTGCTTTACTCTACAGAACAACCTGATATGAACACCAAGTTGGTAAAGTGAGAGTTCAAGGATGATGGAATAAATGAACAACACGAGATTAATAGGGACGAAAGGAAACAAATGGAGGCCCAAAATAGCAGTAATAGGATCAAAGAGCCCATAGATAAGTGATGGCAAAAAAATGAAACAATGCAAAAACAAAAGAAAATATACATTGCTGGAAAAAAAGTGTAGAGGAAAGTCCTAACAAGCACATGAATACAGATGAGATCAAGTGGTAAAAGTAGTCAAGAGAGTATTAACATAAAGATAGCTACAGGAGAAAAAATATATTCTATGATAGACATAGATATAAAGATATATAATTTAAAGGTATGTACATGTAATATTTTATTTAAATACATTGTAACAAAATATAACTTAATATAACAACAAGAACAACTTCTTCTGGAGTTGATTATGCATGAAACACTTATTTAGAGGTCCACATGAATTAATTTTTTGCAATAATTTGAGGTCAATACAATTAGTATTCCCAATTTATAGATGGGGAAATTAAGACATAGTTACATAACTTGCCCAAGGCAACACATCTAGTATATATAACAGAACGGGGATTTGTAAGCGTAGAATGATGCTATTTTGCCTCTGGACAAAAAAAATTCCTGAAGCAAATAAATAACTGAATGTGGAGATCAAAAGAGAATGTGTTGCAAGCAATTGTACCATTTTGCTTACTTACCAGCAATGTATAAGGATTCCAATTGCTCCATATCCTCCCAACAATTGTTATTGTCCATTTTTGGACTGTAGGATTCCACTTATAAGTAATGTCTAGAATATGCAATTTCATAGAGATAGAAAGTAGGTTAGAGGCTACCAGACTGGGGCAGGAGAGGATAGAGAGTTATTGTTTCATGGTTACAAAATTTCTCTTTGTGGTGATGAAAAATTTTTAGAAATAGATAATGGTGATGGTTCCAAAATATTGTGAGAGTAATTAATGCAGTCAAATTGTACACTTAAAATGGTTACAATGATAAGTTTTTTGTTACATATTGTAGCAAAATAATAACAAAGGGACAAAGTGTTCCAGGAAAATTTGGTACATAATGCTAGACACCAAAACTTACCCTAGTTAAGCTACTAAAACTTGGGATAAATACAGAATTACCCAGTTTTCTAGACACAAGAATATCCTCCACAGGGAGAAAAAAAAAAGTTGTTCTCAGACTTCTCTATAGCAGGATTCAATGTCAAAGATGAAAGAATGGTTATCTAGAAGATTTGAGAGAAAGAAAGCATAGTTTAAGAATATAATATAAAGCTCACAAGTTGTCGAGAATAACTGTACTCAAGCAGTGTAATGTCAATAAGATCTTGAAAAAATACTTTATTACAAAACACAACTAATTAAAAGCAAACAAAAATGAAAGATTCCTGAATGCAGACCTCATGGCATAAGGATTGATAAGTGGTGAAACCATATAAATATGGGACTTGAAATAAACAGCTTGAGCAATTACAATTATAGATCAGGGTATAAAGGTTAAAACCCGGGCAGTGTAACAATGGCAGCCACCAACAATTAAAACTGAGAAATTGGGAGAGGGAGGAGAAGTTGAGAGGAAGCGTGAGAGCCCTAATGCCATATTTGACAGCATGTAGTCATTAAATAAGCTTAAAATCAAAATAAATCATTAAAACATAACATAATTACTTCAAGCTCTTAATGCTTTCTTCACAATTTGTGTTCTTAAAGAGATCTTTTGGTAAGTATCTTGGTGAAGAAGTATTTGAAAGCCTAGATTTCCTTCAATTTTGTTTTAATTTTGTCTTCTGCTAAATACAAGTAAAGACAAATACAATATTTTTAAAAAACTTAAAGTGGCATATATTTTATCCCACATTTGATAGTATTTATTTCCACTATTCTTCTGTCTGTCCACCTATCTATCCATCCATCCATCCATCCTTTTGTGTCTGTGTATATCGTAAAATATTTTAAATGATGTTTGCCATATGTTATTGACAGTTATTCTGGTTGGTGAGACTTAAATTTTTTTAAACTTGAATCTTTGTACTTTGCATTTCTTGAATTCCTCAAAATAAATATGTATCATTTCACAGTAACAATAAAGTAAACTTTCTTCTTTAAAAATAAAAAGGCAATGCAAGTATGTAAGATGTTCACAATGGTTAAACCTTGATGGTAGAGTTATGGGTATTTATAATTTTATTCTTTGTAGGTTTCTCAATTTTCTGATACTTTCAACTTATGAAAATGTAAAGAGCATAAAAGGAAAACAAATAAAGTACAAAGGGGCTTGTCCTAAGTTACGTAGTCAGAAAGCGATGGAGCGATGGTTCAAGCCTAGATGCAAGAACAGAAATTAAAAGCTGGCGGTGGGGGGGCAGGTGGGACAGGGGCAAAGGGGAGAGGCAGCATCGAAAGACTTCTCTGGTAGAAGTGATCTAACTTTTCCACCTTGTAGAAGTGATCTGTTTTCCTCTTGTGGGTGAGGATAGCGTTTCAGTTGTTGGGTAAGTTACTTGCAGTGAATCTGATGCCCACACTATTGTAGGAATGCTAAATCCACAGGCTGTGAGAGCTGGAAAGCAACTGGAAATCCATCCATCCAACCTGCACTTGAACAGATGAAGGACAACAGGCACCAGATACAATTTTATACAATGGATAAGTTTTAGAAGTGGGTACTACTTTTAAGGCAATTGGGTGCAATACTGAATGCAAGCTGAACTTTGTGATAGCCCTGCATGAACCAGGAGTCTCCAGGTCCTGACCAGACCAGTTCTATAGCCATGTGGTGAGCGCTGATTCAAATTCAATAGATATTTAATTCAGGCTTCTCTTGTGCCTATAACTGTGCCAGGTGCTTTGCCTCGTTCTGTCTTACATAATCACCCCAACATCTAGGTAGGTTATCTTCTCCTCCACTCTATTTTATTAGTATCAATTTGAGTCTATGCATGAGGGTAACTGACTTTTTCTTTTGAGACGGAGTCTCGCTCTGTCCCCCAGGCTGGAGTACAGTAGCGCAGTAGTGTGATCTTGGCTCACTGCAATCTCTGCCTCCTGGGTTCAAGCAGTTCCCTGCCTCAGCCTCCTGAGTAGCTGAGATTACAGGCACCTGCTACCACGCTTGGCTTATTTTTGTATTTTTAGTAGAGACCGGGTTTCAGTATCTTGGCCAGGCTGGTCTTGAACCCCGACCTCATGATCTACCTGCCTCAGCCTCCCAAAGTGCTGGAATTACAGGCGTGAGCCACCGCACCCAGCCGGAGGGCAAGTGACATTTACAGAGTCACTCGGTGTAGTTGTAGTGGAGTTGAATCAAGCCCCCCTCCCCCAGGATTGTGCAAGTCCTAATCCCTGGAACATGTGACTTTATGTGGATAAAAGATCTTTGCCGAAGCAGGTGAGTTAGGGATCTCAAGAGGAGGTCATCTTGCATTTAGGATGGATCCTGAATCCAATGATAGCTGCCAAAGTGAGAGAAAAGCAGAGGGAGATTTGAAATGCGAGACAGGAGGAGAAGACCACATGCTGACAGAGGGAGGAGGACTGCAGGGAGCACCAGACACCTCCAGAGGCTGCAAGAGACATGGAGGAATTATTGCTTAGAGCCTTCTGAGGGCACGTGGCCTTGCTGACCCACCTTCATTTCAGACCTCTGGACCCCAGAACTGTGAGAGAATGAATAACCATTAAATTTGCGGTAATTTGTTCCAGTAGCCCTAGGAAAGTCAAACATTCAGATAGGAAAACGGCTGGAAAGGACTCCAAGCCAGGGTTTCTGTCTTGCGGATTGGTTCTTTCTGTTCCATCTCAGTGTCATTCTCACCCAAGTGCCGGTGAGCAACGAGTAGCCATCCCGATCTGGGAACCACACCTGGCTGGAGTCATACCTGGTACCTGGAATCACACCTGACAGGAAGGGGCTGTGTGTCCCTTATGTTCGTTTCAGGCAGCCCTGTCTCCCATCCTCCATAGTCTGGCTGACTTTCTCTGCCCAAAGCAGTTTCGGAGGCCTTGGAGAGGAAGGAGAATTGGGCATTGATGTGGTGATGGCACCAACATCTCTTGCCTGGGGCTTTTGATTCAGCCCCTTAACTAATCTCCCTGCTGCAGCCACATCCTTTGTGACAAAACTTACATCCCTCCAGCCCCAAGATATTGCTTGTTGATGTTGCAGCTCCCCAAGCACTCTCCTGTACCAAAGGGCACAAAGTCCAGAAGCCACATTTCCCAGACTTCTTCACCTGCAGGGTCCCAGTGTGATCCCTTCGATAAGAGATACGGAAGGCCGAAGAATCGTGAGTCTGCCTCCGGCAGCTGAGAGCCCCTGGAGGAGTGTGGGCAGTCAGCGGACTTCAGGCTGTGCCCATGTTTGTTGAGCATCTACCCAACAGTCACCCAAGTTGCCTAAACTACAGACTTGACTTTTCCTGGGGTCCTTATGCTTAGGGATTTCCCAAGGACCACCTTCCCACCTGACATTCCCCAGCCTTCCAATAGTGGGTAAAGGTCTGTGTCTTCCTATGAAAACTATGTACTTGATGCATGCAGAGCAGCTCCTGTTTTTTTTAGAGGGAACCTTGACAAAGACATTGATCTTGGTGAAATGAATATTTTATCACGTCTCAATTCTTCTTATAAACATCCGTGGGCTCTCAGTGTATGGTCAGCTCCTTGGCTTGACTATCGAGAACTTGCTTTGTCCTTGACCTGAGCTCCCATGTCCCCTCACACCAATCAGGCCAGGACACCCAGTGCCTCTGTGCTGTCGTAAGCCTGGACTTTCTCATCCTCTTCCCTCTGCCTGAAATGATCATTCCCTCTCTACCTGGAATATTCCTATGTGTTTTTAAAGAACCAATGCAAATGTCCCCTCCAAAATGCCCGCACACAGCAACTTGCTCCCCACTTGTGCCTCCAGAGATTGGTACTGTTGGTTTCTCTGGGAATCAGAATCAGAGATGGAGATGAGTGTTTATTAGGATGTTTTTGGGATTTGCCCCCTGGACTAGCAGCTATGGAAGGGCAGGAAGGGACAAGAATCAGGCTAGAGAAGGAAGTGAGCTGATGCAGACCTCAGGACATCATTAGCCAGCTGCAAAGGGAGCTAAAATGGCCAATCCATGTTGGCAACAGGCAGGACTGGCTGAGGCTTTCCGCCCCAGCCTCCATCTGCCACTGGATGTGCATTTCCCAAAAGGGCAGGCATTGGGTCAGCCCACACTCTACACTCTGCAGCTGAGACAATCCCTGGGAGGCCTGAAGACTGCTGAAGACTGTGTGCCTAAGTGCCCCAGCAGCTGGGGAGACAAGTTTCTTTAAAGGGAGACCTGAGGCTGGGCATGGTGGCTCCTGCCTGTAATCCCAGCACTTTGGGAGGCCAAGGTGGGTGGATTTCCTGAGGTCAGGAGTTCGAGACCAGTGTGGCCAACATGGTAAAACCCCATCTCTACTAAAAATAGAAAAAAAAATTAGCCGGGCATGGTGGTGTGCACCTGTAATCCCAGCTACTTGGGAAGCTGAGGCAGGGGAATTGCTTGAACCAGGGAGGTGGAGGTTGCATTGAGCCCCAATCACACCACTGCACTCCAGTCTGGGTGACAAAGCAAGACTCTGTCTCAAAAAAAAAAAAAAAGAGAGACCTGGGGCAGGGCATCGCCAGGTGCACCGTACCTATTTAGAACAAGATGTCTTCAAGAATAAAATATTTATTCTGTGTCTCTGCATCCTTGGTACCATGTACATAATGTTTGCTCAGTGAATGTTTAGCGGGCACACAATGAGTAAAAGAATGAATGAATGAGTGAAGAAATGAATGAATATAAGGTCATGGAAGACATAGAAGCCCAATTAAACAAGAAGTTCTTCAAATGATTTCTATACAGATTGAGAAGTTTCGCCTGCACCTGTTGGCCATGCTTTTGGCTCTGGGTCACATTGTATCAGTTTTGGTTAGGACAAGGGAAGCATGGGGAATGCCTTAACCCTTGGTGTAGGTGGTGAAGAAAATAACCAGAAAATCCTGAGAAGTAGTTAAAGCATTGAATTCATGTGTTTGAAATGAGACAGTGGGTGCCACACAGAGCACAGGACTGGGAACCCTTTCCACGATACACAGAGACCATGGTGGAAATAACCTTAAGAGCCTTTGGGAATGTCAGCCCCTTCCAGTTTCCCTTAAAAATTCCCATGAGAACAGCAACAAAGGCAACAGATCATAGCAACACTGGAAAGTAAGACAGGCAACCCTTTGACAGAGTCTGGGAGAATTCTGCTTCAACTCCAAGGCTAATTGGAATGATCAGGAAAAACATGAACTCAGCCACCTATGCTGTGATGCTAACAAAAGGAAGATGTGGCATTCATCGTTTTCTGTCCCTCTAGTAGAAGACAAAGGTCTGTACTAACTTCAGTGAGCCAGACATCCCTTTATAGCATGAACAGGTCTTTCTGAAGCACTCAGAATTCTATTGTTTTTCTCCCACCCTTTTTCACATCTTGCTTGAGGCTGAAGCTTACAAATACAACAGGGCAAAAATTAACAGAGAAATTGTGGCAGCACATGGCATCTTGGAAGGTGTAGTTTTCACAAGTGCAGTGCTACAGGCGGGCTGGAAGGAATGCTTCTGTGGATGGTGGTTTTCATGTACTCCATCTGTTCATAGTGTCAGAGAACCAGGCAGTAAGTGACAGAGAGGATCCAAACCCCGTCCTTCTGAATCTAATCATAGTCAATAATAACGGCTGGTCGGGTGTGGTGGCTGACACCACACTCTGTAATCCCAGCTCTTTGGGAGGCCGAGGCAGGCAGATCACGAGGTCAGGAGTTTGAGACCAGCCTGACCAACATGGTGAAAAACCGTTTCTACTAAAAATACAAAAATTTGCCGGGTGTGGTGGTGCACAATGTAATCCCAGCCACTCGGGAGGCTGAGGCAGGTGAATTACTTGAACCCAGGAGGCGGAGGTTGCAGTGAGCTGAGATCATACCACTGCACTCCAGCCTGGGTGACAGAGCAAGACTCTGTCTCAAAAAAAAAAATGGCTAACATTTATTCAGAATTTAGTATTTACCCAGCACTGTTATAAGTCAGAGGTCAGCAAACTACAGCCCATGCATGGACCCCTCGAGTGCTGCCTGAGTTTGTAAAGCTCTATTGGAACACAGCCTCATACATCCATTTTTTCCACTGTCTTTGGAGTTGTTACACTCCAACAGTAGGATTGAGTAGTTGTAACAAAAACATTATGGCCTGCAAAGCCTAAAATATTGACTGTCTGGCCCTTTATTAAAAAAGTTTGTCAGCCTTCCTACTGTCTGTTACCTGTATTGTCAGTTAATCTTTAAGATTAACTGAGGATCCTGTGAGGTTTGTCTTTTCATTATCTCCATTTTACAGATTGGGAAACAAAGACAGAGAAAAAGCTATGTAATTTGCACAGGGACGCACTTTAGGAAATGGGAGAGGTGGGTTTTGGCTGCAGGGGTGTGGCTCCAGAGGCTACATCTTAATTGCCATGCTGTGCTCCCAAGAACAAGTCTATGAGATAAAAAAAAGTCTTCCCCATATTAGAAATTAGTATGAGATATACCTGTCTACCTGCCTTCCAAATGTGTATTCAAAAAGAGGATTTGACAGATGAGGGACAAATCTGCTATCCTTGTTCTATTAGCAAAAATGAGAACCACTGGTCCACAGTATTTAGAAGGGAGTAGGTTGAGACTCAAGAAATGTAGTATGGGCATATGATCTATGCTATAAAAGTGATGCAGCATCAGAAATGCACAGGCTCAGAAAATAGACCATTCATAGATCTTTCCTGGGGAAATAATCATTGCAAAAGTACTTCAGAGCCTCGGAAGATGAGCTAAAAATCAAGAACTTAAAAAGGGGAAATCATGGCATGAAAGGCTGGTGTGCATTCCCTGGGAGTTGTCTACAGGAGCCCTATTCAACTTGTTTCAAAGCTCTTGAGGAGCATTTTCATCTCAGCAAACTGTCTCTGATGAAGTATCTTGACTGTTTTGTTCACAGCTGTATTCCCGGGGCCTACAATAGTGCCTGACACGTAGCAGACACTCAATATACATTTGTTGTAGAACTAACCTGCTGCATCAGTGAACAGGCAGCCCTGTCGAAGGGGTGCTTGCATCTTTCCCATTGGGATCTGGATGTAGCTTCAATGCAAACAAGGCTACTATAGACTGTTATCCCTGATTAAACCTCTTCTTCAGGAAAAAATTTACCAACCACAGTCACAGGCCCAATTAAATGTCATACCTCCTTGGAAAGCACTGATGTATGCCAGGAAGTGAGACTGTAAGGAAATGCCTCAAGACATGTGCGGCTGTCTTTCCATAGTGTTTGACTTTTCACTCTTCCTTTCTACTATTCTGTTTGTTTCCCCGTGTATCGTTTTATAGTTAGAAACAATTAATATTTTCCCATGCTCCTGATAAATAGGATGTTTCATCATCTCTACAGAAACCCTCCTAGGACTGCCTTAGGTATCTCTTTGGGTGATGAACAGAGTAGGGCTCTAGAAAGCTTATTACGAGTTGAATTCTGTCCCCACCAAATTCATATGTTGATGTCTTAACTCCTCTCAAAATGTCGCCTTATTTGGAAGTAGTCATTCTAGAGGTAATTAGTTAAGATAAAGCCATATTGGAGTAGGGTGTGCCCTGAATCCAATGTGACTGGTGTTTTTTTCTCTTAGAAGTGGAGACAGATGCACACAGGGATGAACCATGTGAATCTGAAGGCAGAGATCAGGTAGGGGGGTGCATCTGCAACCCAAGGAATGCCAGAGATCACCAGCAGTCCACCAGAAGCTAGGGGAGGGCATGGAACAGATTCTTCCTCTCTGCCCTCAGAAAGATCCAACTTTGCTGACACGTTGATCTCTGGCTTCCCACCTCCAGGACTGGGAGACGATCAGTTTCTGTTGTTTCAGCCACTCACTTTGTGGCATTTGTTATGGCGGCTCTGAAGAACCCGTCCAGTTCATTGATTCCCCAGTGGTTGTCAGCGATATAGCTGTCTCTGCTTCCTCATCTCATCTTCCTCTGCTCTGTCTTTTCATCTGGGTTCAGGTTCCATGGCAGGGCTCGGTGGAACCGACAGAGACAGTGTCTTTGGTGGTCTGGAGTGCAGAGACCACTTGACAGGATGATGTGGACAGCAGCAAGAGGAAAGGGAACCCAGGAGAGGGCTGAGGTCTGCGCTGTGATCAAGGGGGAGAGTCCAAAGTGCATTTTGGTACAAAAAGTGGGACAAGGGAGGAGGGCAAGGGGTGGAGAATGGGTGAAAGGTAAGACTGAAATAGGAAACTAGCTTTGCAGCTGAGAGGATGGGGCAGGTGGAGGAGTGAGGGATGAAAGAGGAAGAGTGGGTTCAGGATGAAGGCTATAGAGAATCAAGGGGGGTTCAGGGGCTTGATTTCAAGAGGCCCCAATGGATGGAGACATCTGAGTGGCTTCAAGGACTCAGTGGGTCTGGGAGACTCCTTATGTGTCATTTCTGTGAGTTGTCCTTCTCTCCATATGTCCTTTTCCTACCTCCTGGCACACTAGGGCAGCTGTGGTGCCTCAGCAATGAGGGCCCCACTCCCAGCTGGCCCTCAACGGGGTAGGGATTGGAGTCCTTTCCAGAAGTGCATATGGGAAGGCAGTTTCAAGAGAGGCAGTGTAGGGCAGTGGTCAGGAATGCAGGCTTGTCCGGGCGCAGGGGCTCACACCTGTCATCCCAGCACTTTGGGAGGCTGAGATGGGCAGATAGCCTGAGGTCAGGAGTTCCTGATCAACCTGGCCAACATTGTGAAACCCTGTGTCTACTAAAAATACAAAAATTAGCTGGGTGTGGTGGTGCATGCCTGTAATCCCAGTTATTTAGGAGGCTGAGGCAGGAGAATCGTTTGAACCCCCAGATGGAGGTTGCAGTGAGCAGAGATCATGCCACTGTGCTCCAGTCTGGGTGACAGAGCAAGACTCCATCTCAAAATAAAAAAACAAAAACAAAACGCAAACTCTGGACCTGTGCTGCAATGCTGTGGAATCTGGTGATCTGTCCTTGTCCCTTCATGGGAAAAGCAGGGAACAACCAGTGTACAGGAGCTGGCATGAACCCCAGGTTACTGTGGTCCACCCTGATAGGCTGAGGCTCAGGCAACCTGTCTGCAAAAAAAAAAAAAAAAGGGGTTCTCAAACTTGAGTGGGTATCAGCATTCCCTGGCTGGGATACTTGTTAGAACCCAGATGGCTGACACCACTCAGAGTTTCTTGTTAGTTATTGTAGGTTTGGGCCCAAGGATTGGCTTTTTGAGCGTTCCCCGTGACGCTGATATATCTGGCTCAGGGACCACTGGTGAAGAGAGATGTTCCTTGTTGTCAACTGCATGGAGATGTTCCATGGCCTCCTGGTGCCTTTGAGGGCCGCTGCCTCTGTGGACAGTGAGACTTGGACCTGCCTTACTCTGCTGAATTCTAGGGTCAGTTATCTCAGTGCTGTAGTGAAAGATTGACATGAGGGCTCAGGAATGCCGCTGCTGTCACCGACGAGCATGGTAGCTAACTCTTAACATGTCAGGTACTAATCTAAGCCTGTAACATATAGACACATTTAATTCACATAAGAAGCCTAGGAAGCATGTACAGCTTTTGCCATCATCACCTCCATTTTTCAGATGGAGAAACTGAGGCCCATAGAGGTTAAGCATGTGGCCCAGGCCACATAGCTGGGAGCCGACAGAGCTGGGATTTGATCTGGCGTTTGAATCCACAGTCCATGCCCTTGTCCTGCACTGTTCCATTGCTCATGCAGGACAAGGGAGGCAAGACATGACCCTCGTGATGTTGGACAAGTTGTTTGGCCTCTCTTTGCCCTCGTTCTTACCTCAAAAAAGGAAATAGCTTTTCCAATCTTAGACCAAAAAAAATATCTTTACATTAAAAAAATAAGCTGTCAGGATTAATTGGATAACAGCTGTCAAAGTCTTGTAGCTCCTTAGAGGATGGTAAAAGAGGAGGAATAATTATTGTGCTATTTTCTATGCAGACCCTAGTACATTTGGGGGAGTCAATAAGTGTCTAATGATATTCTTGGTAATTAGCAGTGATGGAAGGGAAATGGCTCAGGCTGGAGGAGCTTGTTGGAGTTGGGCAGAGGGAGGGTCTTCATGTTTAATGGCCAGTGGCCAAGACCTCCTGCCCCTGAGAGAGGTAGGCAGGGCGTGGCCCAGGGTAGGAGGGAGGTTAACAAGTTAGTACCTCTGTGGTGGCCCATTTGGTGATCCCCCGGAGTTAATGGGCTCCCTGCCGTATCAAGGCTAGGGAATTAGAGACCGGCTAGTCCAGTGGTTCTCAAAGTATGGCCCACAGATCAGCTCCATCAGCATCACTTAGAAACTTGTTAGAAGTGCAGATTCTTAGTCTCCACCAAATCTACTGGGTCTGAGACACAGCACAATTTTTTTTTTTTTTTAAAGACAGAGTCTAGCTCTGTTGCCCAGGCTGGAGTGCAGTAGCACAATCTCGGCTTACTGCAGCTTCCACCTCCTGAGCTCAAGCAATTCTCCTGCCTCAGCCTCCTGAGTATCTGGGACTACAGGTGCGTGCCACCACGCCCGACTAATTTTTGTATTTTTAGTAGAGACAGGGTTTCACCATATTGGCCAGGCTGGAGACCCAGCACAATTTAGTAAGCTTTCTGGGTAATTCTCAGGCACACTGTGATTTGGGCACCACTGTTTCAGAGGGAAATGGTACTGATTTTGGAGTCTAACAGATCTCCATTTGAAGACTGACACTATCACCCTTTGGCTGTGTGACTCTGGGCAAGTCAGGGCACCTCTCTGAAGATCAAGTTTCTTATATATAAACTGAAGGGTGAGCGATTAGAGAGGTGGACTTGCTTTCTGTTTGCAATTTCTTCTAGCCTCTCCACAAGGCAGAAACTGTCTTGTTTCCTGGCTTTGAAGCAGGCTTTCGGTTCCCTTTTTCCCTGTCTGACACCTACTTAACTTAGACCTCAGCCTAGAGTTTATTTGCTCCTGTTGTATTTGTTTTCTTTTTATACTTCTTCCCCCACATCAAGTCCAGGTTCTTGCCTCCTCATAGAGCTTCCCATATTCCTGTAATGGCTCTTTACATATCTGTAATCTCCAAGAGGATAAAAACTCTTCCCTGCTGACTGCTGTTCCCCTGTGTCAGGAACATAGTAATATTTATGTGACACAAATAATGCTTGTGGTTAGAACAGATTTTATTAACTTTATAAAGTGCTTGGCTCTGGTGGATTTCATAAGGAGACTGGTGGAGGGGCTAGCCTTCATGCACAGATCCACTTTGGGGAAACTGAGGCATAGAGGTACCAGTAGAGTTAAGGATACAGTGGCAGAGAGCGGCCAGTGGAGAAAGCAGCTCCAGTGACTGAGGATTTGAGAGGAGGGTGCTGTGGAATTGGGGTATGGACAGTCTTTACCAAACCTCAGTGGGGCTCAGGGGTTCACCTGGAATCAGCATTAGACGGCACGATACACTCACCTTCAGTGCTTGCAGCATGGGCTGCCAGTGAGGAGCAGAAGAATGTGATGGCACCTGGCCAGCACACACAGTAAGAAGTCACTCCTAGCATCCCCAGGGCAGGCATTTTGCAAAGCGCAGAGTAACTCTCAGCTTTTCTTTATGATTTATTTATATATTTATGTATTTATCTTGGACAGGGTTACAGACCTCTTTGAGAAATAGATGGATGCTCTCCCCAGGAAGAAAGAAAGAGCACAAAGATGCAAACATTCCCCGCTGTTGACCTTGCCACTCACTGGGTATGTGAAGAGGTTGCTTTCAGACCCAGTTGTTGTAAGGGAGACAAAAGCCTCAGGTGAGGGGAAGGGTACACTTAAATACTTGATGTCTCTCTGAGCCCCAGCATTTTAAAGCTTGGGCAATAATAGCGATGACCCAGTTTAGTAATGTGAAGGCAAGGCAGCACCATTTTAACAGGCTTAGCCATCTCTCCTTTTTGCTGTCTTTTCTCCCCCTTTCCATTTGTGTCTTTTCCCCTTGCAAATATATGAGGTAATAATCCAGTATTTTCTATGGAGCATGGCAAACGTGCTATATATAAGACACAGTTGAACGTTCTGTGAGTGTAATTGGAGCATAAATGTAACTAATCAAAATATTATCATGCCAACGGATGTGTGAAGAGTTTGGAGATTTTAAAATATATATATTTTAGTTCCATGTCATTTCCATTTAGAGCTGCAGAAGCAAAGGACTCAGCCCAATGAATGTCGATGGCAGCAGCTTGACAACGGACTTAATGTTTGCTCTTTATTTCCATTCTTTACCCCTCTTCCTGCCTGAACCAGCTCCCCAGGGCAAGGCCAGCTAACTCCAGGTAGTTTATGATCCCTCCTTGCCATGAAACACAACATGCCCACTTGTGGCATGCAGCCTAGCAGCTGCATGAGAGCTGGAACTTCCTAGGTTTGAATCCTGGCTCTGCTACCAGCTGTGTGGCCTTGAAAAAGTGACTTAAACTCTGTGTGTCTCAGTTTTTCCAGCTATAAAGGAAGGATGATAGTAGTGACTACCTCATAGGGTTTCTATTAGAATTAAATGAGCGAATCTAAATAAAATATGATAGTATGTGTTCGCTGTTGTTTTTATTATTGTTAAGAGCTGGAGTGACTGAGAAATAAATTCTTGTGAGAACACAAAAAAATACTGCATTCTTTCAGGAACAGGACCCAAGGAGAAAGATCTCTCCTTCCCACCCGTTCTTCAGAGGGAGTCTAGGTAGAAAATCCAAGCCAGCCTTGTCTCCAAACGCAAAACTAGCTAGTCATGTAAAGTCACTATAAAGTCTTGGAAATAGACTTTTGTAGCTGGAAGGAACTTTAAAACTTCTACTTGTATATGTACCTGTTTTGCAGGTGAAGGAACAGAAATCTTGCTTATGAGGCAGTGTATGGTTAACATGGGTGCATAGGAAAGGGTGAGGAGTCTGAAGGGAAAGTAGCATTATCTGACTTTCAGTTTCATCTGGATCCTGCCAAATGAATTGTCTATTTCCAGCATCAAAGAACAAATTGAACAAAGCCTTACATTTTACAGTTGATGTTGCTGAGTTGTCATTCTGTTGTGTTTTGAGTTCCATTATTTTTTTCCTACAATAGCATTTAGTTTTGCTCCTGGGAGATTGAAAGAGTATGTTGAATTGTTGGGGAAGGCAAGTTGTGAAGTGATAAAGAAAGGGAGACAGGTCCCAGTATGCCCTGCAACATCGTCCCTGGATCTGTTTTCATCGCATGATCGTCGGAAGGACCAAAAGAAGTCTATTGGTTGAAAAGCCTTTATTTTCACTTTTCCTTTTGTTTGGGAGGTCAGGAGGGATGCAAGCTTATGTAGGGGTTGCATGTAGTTTAGCATGTATTCTGCGCTGTCTCCATAATCTTTCGCCTCTTCTCTTCCCTCGCCTGTATTTCATGTCTCCTGCTTCTCCACCTCCCTCTTCCCTTGTTCCTCTTCCTCCCTTCTTCCCTTCCATCCATCCTCTTCCCCTTTTCCCCTCCTGTCTTCATCTTATTTTTCATTACTCTTTTGTTTTCTCCTTCTTTTCTTACTTCTTCCTCTTCTCTGTTCCTTCTTTCTCTTGTCTCTCCTTCACTTCCTCTTTGCCTTCATCTTTTTCTCAGAAAGTGTAAAACAATGCCGGGGGGCTAGGGATTCTGTCTTTGAGGAAAAGACCCAAGTGCACATGAACTCCCTGCCTGACTCTGCTTGCGTTAGGGTATCCAGCACGGGTTAGCAGAGCCTCTCCACCAGCGCCTTCAAATCTAATCACTGGAGGTTAATACCATATTTAAACTACATTATCCACAGCTACATGGATTATTAGATAGTTGTTTCTTCAAAAAATACCGTAACAAACTTGCATATGAAATGCTGAAACCCCAACTTACTGGTCTGAATGAACGATTACAGAAATGCTTATTACTTGTTCACGCAAACTGACAAAATGTCCACAATATTTAATTCCTTTGAAGTTTCAGGATGTATTTTTTTTTGTTTTAAATAGTTACTATATATCTATTAAGCTGTAATTAATACCTCCTCCCCCTTTTCTGGTATATTAGAAAAGCAGCAGATTTCTTTTGTTTGACACTTGATAATTAGATTGCTTCCGTAGATAATATGAATAATGTTGAATGATATGTTTATGGGTGTGGCTTTGGTTTATTGTTGTTTGTGAGTTAATGATTACTAGCTTGCATGGGAGGACTGGTGGCACCACATGCTTTTCTTGCATGTACATTTTCTTACTTGAAAGTGCACTGTGCCTTTTGATGTTTTTGTGCTGCTCGCACTTTCTAGCCAGCTGAATTTTATCGTTATGGACTTTTACATGAGATCTTATTTAAAATACCTATCATGGAAGTATGCACTCTGAAGTACAGGAACCATGATTCGGAAGTGAGTGTTTCCTGGACGTTAGTGAAAGCCACGTAGGGAAAGTGATATTTAAGTAGTTTAGTAAAGGACCATGGCTGAGCTGGGTAGCGTGGATTTCAGGAAGGATATCGCCTGGACAAAAGCCCAGAGGCAGGGATATGCGTAGGATGTCTGGAGTGTGTATTAGTTTCCAATTGCTGCTGTAACAAATTACCACAAATTTTGTGGCCAAAAACACACACATTTTAATCTGGACATCAGAAGTCCTAGATGAGTCACACTGGGCTAAATTCAATGCTGGGCTAAATATCAGGGCTGTGTTGTTTTCTGGAGGCTCTACAGGCGAGCTCGTTTTCTTACCTTTTCTAGTTTTTGCTGGCCACCTGCATTTTTTTGATTCACGGCTCCTCCTTTCATCTTAAAACAAGCAGCATAGCCTCTTCAGATATCTTCAACTCTGATTCTAACTTTCCCCGCCCCATTGTCCACTTACAAGGACACTTGTGATTACATTGTGCTCAGCTGGAAAATCCAGAATAATCTCCCCATCTCGAGCTAATCTGGTTAATAAGAGCATTAAGAGAGCCTTAATTTTCTTGCCATGAAAGGTGACATATGTACAGGTTTCAAATATTAGAATGTGGACATCTTTGGGAGGCCCTTATTGTGTCTACCACAGAGTGGCCAAGGACTGTGTGTGTGGGGGAGGGTGTGGGAAATAGAACAGGGCAGGAGGGGTGGGGGGTCAGGATGTGCAAGCCTCCACATGTCCCCATGAAAGACCTTGGACTTTATAGGACGTGGGCAATTTCCTATGGAGGAGGACCTCAGTGGAAGTCGAGGATGTCTCACGGTCGGTTTTGAATCTCAGAAAGATGTTGCTAACTGCTGTTTTATTGGATGGTGAGAGAATCAAGGACTAGACTGCTTAGGAAGTTGTTGCAAAAGCCCACAAAATAAACAAACAGTTCATGACACCAATATCATGGACTTGAATTAGGCCCGTGCCAAGGGAGTGGAAAGGAAGAAGACGGTTGGAGAAATGAAGGGAGGAGGTATCCCCGGACCTTGATGCCTGATCAGTTGTGGAAGGTGGGGACGGGGCAGCAGATTTTATTCCGCTTCTCAATGGATTTATCGCTATTCAGTCTATTAAGGCCTCCCTACTACACTGAAAAAAAAAAAAAAAAAACCTTTAGGAGCATGGGAAAGATAGAAAAAAAGCAATTTTTAAGGACCTACAATACAGTGATACTTATCTAGACACTTTATATATAATAGTTGTATTAATTCTCGTGACCACAATGTGAGATGTGTTTTATAGCCATTTTATAGAAGAGGATACTCAAGAGTCAAAGTGTTAAGTGA
The DNA here is from genome assembly GCF_001604975.1 of Cebus imitator. Classification (NCBI taxonomy): domain Eukaryota; kingdom Metazoa; phylum Chordata; class Mammalia; order Primates; family Cebidae; genus Cebus; species Cebus imitator. Next base: position 4,359,828 of record NW_016107456.1, read on the forward strand.
TTTATTTGAGATAATCAGAGAGAAGACACGTATCTTGGGCTCCAGTTTATTCCAGGGGCTTCTTATGAGAAGCATCCTGCATTATCCTTGCTCACCAGAGCTTGGAGCTCTAGAAACAGTTGTCGAACTGCATGTCAAAGCTGAGGCTGGGAATGCCCAATGTGAGTGCACATACTTCCCCCAAGTCCTGTGGCATGTAGAATGCCTACAGCCTCTTTGCTTCCTGAAGCCTACCTAAAATAGCTCTCTGGGAAACCACTCCTGTGGCTGCACAGCTCGGGCAGGGAAGGGCAGCACTGTCTGTGGTAGAAACTGAAATTGGAGTCAGTTGGAAAACTTGAGTCTAAGTCTTCATTGTGTTTGTTGACCTTGTCCCCCACTGGAGTTGATGAAACGAGTAGGTTGGGTTAGTGAAGCTCCTGTCACTCACCTGGATGTAATTTGTTATGCCTGATAAGTAGTCTACAACTTCTAGACTAGTGCTGTCCAACAGAACTTTCTGTGACTGTGGATGTATTCTACATCAGCACTGTCCCTTATGGTAGCCACCAGTCATGTGTGTCTACTCGGCCCTTGAAATGTGGCTCGTATCTCTAAGGAAATGATTTTTTTCTACATAATTTTAATTATTTTAAATAGGCATATGGTGCTGTTAGCTACTGGTTAGAAGACCACGTTTCTAGACCCCATAGTCTCTGTTTTCTAAGAAAGAGTAATTGGTTTGAGTATTTACCACTTTCTGGCTATGTGGCTTTGGGAAAATGAGTTCACCTCTTTGTTCCTTAGTATTCCTTGCTTAAAAACAGGGAGAGCATGGCACCACCTCACTGGGGTACTAAACAATGCTTAGATTAATGCCTGGCACATGAAAAATTCTCAGTAAATATTAGGTGTGACCAACTACATTAGATCTACTGTTACCTGCTGTTGGCTATTTGTCATAAAATTAGCATTTATTAAGTACCATTTTTACTTAATATGCACTGAAAACAAACAACTTTGATGTGTAGATTTTATTATCCCATTTTATAGATGAGGACATTGAGGCCCAGGGAATTTTACTGACTTACTCAAAGTCATGCAACTAAGAAATGACAGAAGCGGGAGTGAAACTGAGTTTCCTTGACTGAAGACCCCGTTCCGTGCCACCGCAGCTGCTCGGCTTTTGGCAGCATTTGAGGCCCCACCAACATCCATTCCTTTCAAGTAGGTGCTGGCACTGGGAGCTGGCAGGGCCACCTGTCTGCAGGGACCACGCTGAGCTCTTGGTGCCCAAGGCCCTCAGCTGCCAGTTGCCCGAACACACTCATGTAATCTTAATGAACAATGTGCAAAGCCATTAAAAACTCAATTAGGACTTTCTTTTTACTGCCGACGTGAGGAAATGCAATCCTGAGGTGCTCATGTGTAAACACAATAGCGGCCATCTGCTATGGAGAAGTGTTTCGCCTCCAAAAAGGGGATCTGTGTTGCAGACACATCAATAACGAGGCGCTTATCAAGGCATTATTATGCACGAAGGGGAAAAATGCAAAATTTATGGCCAGCCAGAGAGTGCTTCCTGGTTTAATTCCACACTTTTCAGTGGTATGTATGATAACTATGAAGAAACTAATGCTGCTTTATGTTCCTTATCACATTAGTAGATGTTTTTCTTTTTTAAGGGAGAAGGGAAAAGAATGTATTTACAGTCTTTGTCTTTCTTGTTTCTGACTGATCTTGGCATAATGACCGACTCATTTTTGATCTCCAGGAAACTGACAGCCCTGGGATGATATTAATTATGCCAACCTGTTGATCAAAGAGGGCCCCACAGAGCGGATGATGTGCCAGGGCTTTCACTCCTGTACAATCTCTAATGATGGGCTTGAGCTCAACTCACAGATACAGCTCCCTTCCTTTCTGGAGGGTGTGGTCAGACCTACATAAGGTGGGCTACATGTGGACGGGGCTAGAGTTGGCCACTGGATCCCATCCCCCACCTTCAAGACCTTACACTAGCATACTGGATGCTTCTGTATCTTTGCCTGGGATATTCCCTCTATTTCAAATGCCTCCCAAGTTACCACCCAGGCTTGCTGCTCTTGATGATGTCCTTATGCAGAGCATCTTGCAACTTTGCTTAGTAGCTATCATTTCACATCTTATTGCCTTGAATAAATGGACTTGTAGCTGAATAATAGTTGATTCCCTTTTTATTTAAAATCCAAGATGAGTTCTCCTAATGGGTGAGTAGCCTTCCATGTGGCTTTGCTCATTCGGGGAACCTGGCTTCTTTCATGGTGGCTCTGCTTTCCCCTAGGCTCTTGAGATCTGGAACATTCAGCCAGTAGATGGGAAAATAGACTGGGTCAGGGATTCTCACCCCTTAATGTGCATGTGGATCACCTGGAGTTCTTGATAAAATGGAGATCCAGGCTCAGCAGACCTGCAGGCAGATGTGAGATTCTTGTTTCTCACAAGCCCCCAGGTGACGCTGGGGTGGCTGGTCCAAAGACCAGTCTTTGAGAGGCAAGATCATTTAGTATGGAGGTGGGTGGGTAAGAGGGAGGCAGCTTTTACCATCCAGGCCTGGAAAGTGGCACACATCATACTCCTGCCCCATTATCTAGAACTCAGATGAATGTGCCCACCAAATGCTAAAGGGAGGCTGGAAGACGAAGTCTAGCTATGTGTCCAGAACGTTGTTAGAGGGTTGTGCGTGAAGCTACATGGAACAGGGAGATCTCTACCTCCTCAGCGAGCCTGCCCTGTTACTGAAGGTAGGAGGGAAGGAAATGGGAAAATGAGCTGCTGGAAGGAGAACCTTCTCAACTCCCTCTGCTGTGGATTGTAAGGAGCCAAGGAAACAGGTGCCTGTGGTGTGAATTGGCAGGAGGACAGGAGCTGAAATGTGCATGTGGGTATCATGGGATTCAGAAAGGAGAGAGAGAGACACTTTGCTTCTCAGGCTGCTCCTCCTGCTGGGAGATGAGCTACTCCTCAGTGGCAGGGGCAGTCACAAACCCTTTGTGGGGCTTCGGAATTGCTACTTACCTGTCCAAGGAAACCTTCTGGAACCCTGTGGCATGTAGGCCAATGGACGGATATGGGCATGGATGCAGGCTCTGTCTCATCTCTAAGTCTCAATTTCTGCCCCTGTAATCGCTCCTTTTTTGCTGCCTCATTGGGGGTTTATGATAATTCGTAACTTCTCTGACATGGAGACGTCTCTCTATTTACCTTGTGTTACTGCAAGGCCCTAAACTAGGAAACTTTACTCACTTAGAAACACTGGCAAAGACACCTGCACCTTTGTTCCACTTCCAGTGGCTCCCACCCCAAGGGGTACTACATTTTCTGAAATCATGACTTTTGCAGCAATATGGATGGAACTAGAGACAATAATCTTAAGTGAAGGAATGCCAAAACAGAAAATCAATACTGCATATTCTCACTTTTAAGTGGTGGCTAAATAATGTGCATGCATGGATGCAGAGTGTGAAATGATACACATTGAAGGCTTGGAAGGGTTGGAGGGTGGGAGGGGGTGAGGGATGAGAAATTACTTAATGGATACAATAGATGTTATTTGGTTGATAGCTACACTAAAAGCCCAGACTTGGCCACGATACAGCATATGTCCTCCTTACGTTTACACAGACATTTTTCTCATTGGTAGGATGGCAAACACATGATAGCAACTAATTCAGGCTTCTCTTTGCTTTTTACCTGGCTACTTTTTGGTTTAAGCCCACCCAAGTATCCTAAGTGATCATCCCAGTAAGACAGCTCTGGCCTGGGGATCTGGGCAGAGTTGGAGGCTGAGTAACCCTGCTCTTCACGGTGGTTCAGGGGTAACATGCAGAAAGTCTAATTTGGTCTTAAGTCCACGTTACTTTGTGAATAATAATGTGGAGGTTTTGACCTCTCTGTCTGTCTCTCCCTCTCTTGTGTCTGTTTTTAAATTCACTCAGAACCTGGAGGAGACAGGGTTTGATTGGTACCTTTTAGAACCCCAAGAAGATATGGGTTTCCCAGCATTTATTAGCTGGAAGCGGTTAGTCTTTTTGGTATTAGGGTGAATGAATGAGGTGACTTTTAGCTATTGAAGCAGCTCACCTTGGCTGAGGATAAGTGGCCTTAAGGTTTCTTTCTGAATTGAATATTTTAAGTGATTTTCTAGGTGGAAACATTCATTCCAGAATCACGTGAGTTTATCTGCTGTGTTTCATGATGCAATTTATTTCATAGAATCATAGGACTCTAAGTCACAGACTTCAGCCCCCCCAGCTGCTTGTGAAATTTCCTTAACCCTCTCTTTAATTTGTCCATGCTCTGTTTCGCCACCTGCATGGATGGGGACTCACTTTGTCTCTGGCCAGTCAATTCTGTTTGGTACCAACTTCACTTGTTAGAAAGTTCTTTGTACACTGAACTGAAATGTACCTCCTCATGGTTTCTTTCACGAGTCTGCCCTCTCAGGCAGCTTTATCAATAAGGTATTGTCACAATAAAGCAGCAAAACACACGGAGAAGGAACTCAGTGGAAAACAACAATAAGCCTTTACTCTTGCTCTCGTGGGACTGTGCACTGATTGTAGATTGGCTAACCTAGGTTGGGCTTTTGGGCCATGTGGCTGTAATTCCAGCTGCAGGGGGAGGGGGCATGGCTTGGTTCTTTACTATCGGTTCAAGTCAGATATCCTCTGTGTGTGTATTCTTGATCCCAAGCTGAAAGGGGCAGCCGCTGCTGGGGACACATTCTTCTCATGAAAGGAAGCAGTAGTGCAAGATGGCAAGCCCAGCAAGGCAAGCACATTTTAACCTTTGCTTGAATCATTCTGTTAGCATCCCGTTGACCAAAGCAAGTCATATGGTAAAGCCCAAAGTCAGGGGATGGGAACAAACCCTCTGCTTCTGCTGGAAGGAACTGCAAAGCCAATGGCAAGGGACGTGGATCCGGGGGGGATGAAGAATTGGAGACAACCATTTAATTTGTCAAAGGAACTCAAAAGAGGCTCACTTCGTTTCTATAAGGCAACCGTTTGAATGCCGGGAAATAGTAGCTATGTTTTCTGCTAATAGTAATAGTAGCACTTTGCAAAAATACTTCATACATGTTACCATCTCTTAATTCTTAAACCACCTTTTGGAATAGATTTTTTATTCCCAACCACAGAAGAGGATACTCAGGCTCAGAGAGGAGATGTGACTTTTGCAGCGTCACCCAGACCCTCCTAGAGTCACTTGACCACTGGCCTCTCCTCTGGCCACCATGTTTATATGAGTGTGACTGATTTTCAGACAGATTTTCTTACTCTCTCTTTGTCTCTACTTCCCACCTGTATTGTTGGTCTCCAGGATCTTTCATGATGGTGAACAGCTCTGGGAGAGCCTCTGGCCAGAAGGCCCACCTTCTCCTGCCAACCCTGAAGGAGAATGACACCCACTGCATCGACTTCCATTACTACTTCTCCAGCCGTGACAGATCCAGCCCAGGGGCTTTAAATGTCTACGTGAAGGTGAATGGTGGCCCCCAAGGGAACCCTGTCTGGAACGTGTCCGGGGTCGTCACTGAGGGCTGGGTGAAGGCAGAGCTCGCCATCAGCACTTTCTGGCCACATTTCTATCAGGTATGGCATTTTACCGTGGTTTTATTTTTGAAAGTTAGTAATAAATCTGTACAACACTGCTCTTCCTACAGGTGCTATGTCTAGAAAGAACTTTGTTTATTCACTTGTGTTTACTGGACTTCTCCTAGCCAAGCTCTGTAGAGGTGACCCGACACAGCCCCTGCCTCCCTTGAGTTCATCATCTGTAAGAAAAGACTGATGTATAAATAAAATGACAGTATAGCAGGATGCATGTGGCTCCTGAAGATGATGGAGGAACACAGCATTGATTCCTCTTTATAAAGTCAGTGCTTACGACCACATGACACGGGAGGTTCTAGTACTGTCCTGTTTTATGGATGAAAAGATTGAGGTTCAGAGAGATGAGATAACTTGTCAAAGATCACCCTCTGGGGAATGGGGTGTTTGCTGGGGAAGGCAATTACGATGGTTTGTAAGAGGAGATGACCTCTAAGATGAATCTTGAAGAATGAATAGAAATTTATTTTAAAAGGGAAAGAGGGAAAGGCATTCGAGTTGTCAAGAGCAGCGTGTGCTATGAGCTAGAGGAGTGGATGATAGACGATGGCAGTTTGGAAAGACTAAGTTGTTTAAGGTACGATGCAAAGGGGACAGATGGAGATCAGCCTGCAGGGACATGTAGATCATGGGGGGCCCTGAATGCCAGGCTAACGAATGGAACTTAGTGTAAAGCAGTGCTGTCCAGGCTGTCTGTGGTGAAGGGACACTTTTCCTCCCAGCTCATTGTGAAGTAATACTCATATAAACCGCTGTAAAAAAATGTCCTGGCAATGCCAAATTGCCATAACAGTTTCCAAATCTCTCTCTCCTTCCTTCCTTATCTCCTTGTGACCTGATAAACACAGTGTATATATTGGCACCAATCCATAAAGCATCTTTTAGAAGAATAGTTCTCCACATTGTCTTGGCCTGGAGCTATTTAAAATTTTATTTTTTAAACAATGTTCTTAAGATAAAATGTACATATCACAGAATCCACCTATTTTAAGTGTGCAGTCACATGACTTTAGAAAACCTATTGAATTGTGCAGCCATCCTCATAAACTAGTCCAGAACATGTTCATCCTCCCCGTAAAATACCTTGTGCTCATTTGCAGTTAATCCCCACTTTGCACTGTTGAAAGGTTTTAGGTTAGAGAGTGATGCAGTCAGATCTTTATTTTGGAGAAATTTCTCTAGCATCTGAAGCAGATGGACCTGAAGGTGGCAAGATCATTGGCTGGGGGCTTCTTAGACATCCTCCAGTTGAATATCCATGGTACAGTTCTTCCAGATTTTAGTGTTAAGAATACATTTATGTATTGAGATCACTTGTTGGGTTGACCTTAATGAGACAATTCGAGCTTTATTTCCTTTTTGCCTTAGTAACAAGAAATCAGAATTTAATACTCAATTACCCTCAGTATTTAGCCTGGATTTTTGCCATAAATATTTCCATTTTATCCTCAATGGCTTATGATTTCTTTTTAGAATAATTTTACATTTCCTCATGATACATTTCCTGAAATTCCTTTCAGAAATAGGGGAGAGGTAATGGTGATGATGGTAATGGTGGTGATGGTGATGCCTACTGTTCATTGGGTGTTTATCTTGTTTCAGGCACAGTACAAAATATTTCACATAACTTACCTTGTTTAACCTTCAGAATAATCCTTTGAGGCAGGTACTACTATACTCATTTTATAGCATGAAACGAAGGCTCAGAAATGTTAAGTGATAACCCAAGCTGGAATGGAGGTAGGGTCTTGGTTTTTACCCATTCTATTTGATTTTACTCTCTAAGCTATATAATCCAATATAAACATAATGGAAACCACACATCATTTATAAATATTTATTAACCAAAAAGTAAAGGGAAATCATTGAAATTAATTTTAAGAATCTATTTTACTTAACCCAGTGTATCCAAAATGCTATCACTTCAACATGTAATCAATCTAAACAATTATTAGCAAGGTATTTTCTGTTCTCTCCCTATCAGTCTTTACAATAAAGTCTATATTTTACACTTACAGTAAGTCTCAATTTAAAGTTTTTATTTTCATTAATGATACTGATCTGTATTTAGATTCATAAAATATATAGCTGAAGAAATGGATTCATATATACAGGTTGTTCCAAACATTCTTAAGTGAATTGGGTATCAGTTTTTAAACTAAAATTTAAGGTAACTGAACTTAAGTGAAATGAGAAGTTCAGTTTCACAGTCTCATTAGCCACACTTCAACAGCCGGTGGTTGTCAAATTTGTACAGATCAAAATTCTTCACCACTTGGCTCCACAATTTCCCTTAGTAGAGTTATTGAAAGGCTTAGCCCTGCCTGGAGCACGTGGGTGGGGAGATGAAGGGGATGACTCCAAGGCTGGGCTCTCAGAAGGGACCTCACCTTTATGGGGTGCTAGTTCTGCTCATTCTCACCATCCATTGCGGAGAATTCTGCAGCTGTCTCTTGTAGTGCCTTGGTCTGTGTTGAGAGTTTTATTAAGGTTTATATTTTGGGGTTGTCAGGAGACCTAAATGAGTAGACAATAAGACAAGATATTTGTGGCAGGGACTGTCGAACAGCACAGGTTACTCCCACAACCCTGGCAATATGCAGGAGGCCTTGGAGATGGCTCTAAATAGCCCTGTTTGTGACCACGTTTCCTTTGCTTCTCCCCCAACCTCATCTTCTCTGCCTGTCCATGGGGGGCCAAGAGCCAGAGGCAGGAAGTAAGCAAAGTTAGGAAGAGAAGAGAAATAAGAGAGGAAGTGAGAAAGAGAAGAAAAGAGGAAAAGAGAAAGTGAATTCTTGGAAGAACTCATTACACCATCATTCTGCCACTTGCTCCCTATACTCATCCACTTGTCAGTCATTTTGCATCCTGTGTGAACCAGGCCAGTTCAGGCATCGGTAACACAGAGGTGAATGGGACAGAGCTGGTCTTGGGGTGGTCAGGGGAACTGCGGTCATTTGGTGTGAGGTTAAGACCCTACACCCTTCTTTAGAAGAGCAGGAACTTATCAATGAAAGTGGCTAAAAGGAAGATCATTTGTTTTTAACGTGTGTGTCACTAACAACGTGATGTATTTTATTTTAGATGTTTTGAGAAAAATTACATACCTTTGGACTCATTATTTTTGTGTCTTTTCCTTTTGTATAGCATGTTTTAATGCAAACCTTTATCTGAAACTGATGGTGTCAGATATGTGTCAGAATTCAGAATGTTTGGAATTTAACTTGTAATATATTTGCATATCTTGTATATTTCATAACAACCCTGGTAGGGTCTGAGGCAGTACCCTATAATCAAATCTAATATTTCTACAGCAAAACTGATAGATACTCACAAGAAATGGGATAAATATTGTAAGCAGTATCAGGCCAATTTGGCTGAGTTCAGGTTTTACCACCAAATTACTTTGTATAACACTAAACTGAAGAACCTTGTTTTCAGAACTTTTGGGCTTTCAGAATGGCATTAAGCATATGGCCCTATATTCTCTACCTGCACAGTGCATGAACAAGGGGAAAGTATCTTGCTTGCACATTCTGGGAAGAATACCCAGTGCATGACCTGTAGAGTGTGCTCAGTGGAACATTTGTTCCCCCAGATTCTCTGAGGTGAAGGCTGATGTGGTAGAGGTCACAGCATTTTGGAAGAGCTGTATGATGTATTTGGTTCTAGGAGACTCACAGTTACTCATGTGGGAATTCTGAGGAGTCAGAAAGAAATCCGTTTATTGGTGTTTAATTTACTGTCTTTCCTCTAAGTTTGATCTTGTCCCTGTTTTTGTCAGATGACCACCTGACTGTTGAGCTGGTATTCTGCAGACAGGTGTTCCTACATCTCAGTGTGCTGGGACAACCCTGTTTACTCCTATTATCCTGGTGAAATTAAGAGCATCCATTTCATAGTTTGCCCCAGTTTCAATGATAAATTATCTACTCTTCCTATCCATAGACAATTTACAGACTGCACACTGGCACACGTGGCTTAGGTTTATCCTCATTTTGTGGATAAGTCAAACATTTTCTGTTAAGGGCTAAAAAGAAAATATTTTAATCTTTGCAAGCCATACAGTTTCTTTTGCAATTACTCAATTCTGCCATTGTACCGTGAAAGCAGTCATAGATAATATGTAAATGAATGGACCCAGCTGTGTTCCAATAAAACTTTATGTGCAAAAACAGATGGTGGGCTGGATTTGGCTTCCAGGCCATAGCTAAACCCTGATGTATATTATAAAGCTGATGTCCAGAGTTGCATAATGAAGTACAAGACCTCATAGCAAATTATTGGCTAAGCTCAGGGCAGATCCCAGATAACCTACTCCCTAGACTCTCACCACTGTATCATTGAGTATAGACTTCAGGTATCTCTAAAAGCTCATGGGCACGGTCAGTGAAGCTTTAAGGCTTCAGATGCAAATGGGTACAGGATGGGGCCACAGGTTAAAGTACAATGAACAAGAAAATTGACCCAGTACAGGGACAGTCACACCATTTGCCATGCTCTTTGATGAGGCATTGGGGTAAAAAGGTCATCTCTGGAGTGCCCGCTATGTCCACACCCTATGAGAGGCATGAGATCTGTGTAGTAGCTCTCTCTATTAGGTAGCAATATGTCCCATCTTCCAGTGTAGGAACCACTACCGGCACATTTAAGGCCCCATGATTCTTCCTAGGTCCTCTGGCTCCAAGGTCTGCTTTGCCTTTAGGGAAAATAGCTACCCTTTCTGAGACTCTTCTTGCTAGCTGTGTAATGTTAGCTGTATGCTGTCATCACTCAGAATTACAGTTCCATCTGTAGAATGGAGAGGGTGTTAGGTATGATAGGTCCTTCTGCAGGTAAAATTAGAGAACATATATGAATCATCATGTCATGTCAGGTGTATTAGTCTGTTCTCTCACTGCTATAAAGAACTGCCCAAGACTGGGTAATTTATAAAGAAATTAGGTTTAATTTACAATGAAAAGAGCCAGTTCTGCATGGCTGGGGAGACTCAGGAAACTTACAGTCATGCCAGAAGGGGAAGCAGGCACATCTTCCATGGTGGCAGGTGAGAGAGAGCCTGTGAAGAACGAACTGTAAAATAGTTGTAAAACCATCAGATCTTGTGACAACTCACTCACTATCATGAGAACTGCATGGGGGAAACCACCCCCATGAGCCAATCACCTCCCGCCAGGTTCCTCTCTCAACTTGTAGGGATTATGGGGACTAAAATTTAAGATGAGATTTGACATGTGATACAGAGCCAAGCCATATCGTCAGGCTTGCAGTGGCCTCAGCAATGGTTGGAAGGAAGGAAGGAAAGAGAAAAGGAGGGGAAAAGAAATGGGAAGGAGGAAGGAAGCTTTTTTAAAAGAAATAGCCAGTGTTGTTTAGCCTGTTCTCAGTGACCTCTGTGCCATCCCTTGGATAAGCAGCCTCATCTGGGTGAATTTTCTGATTTGCACCTTGTTGGCCCCGACAGCCTCATTACATTTCCTTGGCTGAGTGCAGCAGTTTAGGGAGATACGTGTGTTATACACACATAGTCACTAATATATATTCACTTGGCCACAAACACCACAGAGTGCACACATAGGGACAAGTACCCACAGACTCTCGGGTTCAAAGCACACTCGTACATGCACACATAGGTACGGTGGCAAGAAAAGGGGACTTATCAGGAAATCCAAAGACACTAGCAAAATGGGTTTTAAAATTCACCAGACCTGGAGCTCTGGTCCTGCACATATGATTCTGTGGGCTAAATACAAATTACTGGGCTTCGGACCTGATGGTTTATGTATTAATTTATTAAAGTCATATTTTATAGTTCTAAAATTGACTTTTAGCTCTGTAATAAATGGTGAAATTTCCTCTTCCTCATTAGTAAGCTTTCTGGCACCAGACTTTTGGCAAGGCCTGGGGTGAGAACCTCCCTCTGCCAGCCATCTCTCCACATGTGCCTCGTCTTGGGAAAGCAGGGGCTTATTTATTTACTTTTAATTGGCCAAAATTAATTGTGTGTATTTACAGGGTATAGTGTGATATTTTGATCTATGTATGCATTCTGGAAAGACTTAATCAAACTAATTAACATATCCATCACCTCACCAGCTTAACTTTTTTTGTGTAGTGAGAACATTTAAAAAATCTATTCTTTCAGCAGTTTTGAAATATACAATACATTATTATTAAATGTGGTTACCACGCAGTGCTGAATGGCTGTTAAGTTACATGTACTTCAGATCACAGCTCCTTTCTAGGTGATATTAATTTGATTTTATATTTTCTAACGATTGTGAACTTTTCTGTTTCACAATTTAAAAAAAATAAAAAGAGCTTCTGTTAATTTTGTAGCTACCTGCTTTCCCTAATCTCTGTCATCTGCCTAGGGAAAGTTATCTTTTATTCAGTAGTTATAATTGCTATATAGGCCCCTGAAATTAAAGACTCACCCAGCTTTGGTTCAACTGGACTTGAAACTCAGTCTCTTTCTCAGGAAATCCTTGGCATCTGGCACTCTGTAGGTTTAGTACCTTCACTCACAATTCAGTGGAGTTTATCACAGTGAGGGGGCCCACTCTACCACCTTGGAATTCTATTCCATCTGCTCCCTTATCCATCCCACTTTTCTCCACTACATTGAATCTTCCTCCTTGTCTTGTACAGGTCTGCTTGTGCTGATAAGGTAAAGAGTGTCTCTCTTAATTTTACCCTAAGCAATCTCTCCCCATGAAAATATATATATTTCTCTTCTTAAGAGGAGTTCTATGTGCCAACATTTTTCTCTTGTCCGAAAAATGTTTGCAGCCCCTTAAAATTTTTGCCATGCAGACTTTCTGCTTGAGGACTATAAAAAGTGATGTTAAAACACCAAGTCTCTTAAACCATGGCCTAACATATCCATACCGTCCTCCAAGTATGAACAAAAACCACGTTTTGGAGGGGTTGAGCATGACTCATCTCGAATCCTCTTTTGGGGAATTGCTTCCTGGCTTTGCACAATTCCCCAGGCATGGGAGAGGTTTTAACCTTTCCATGCGAGCTCCATGTCTTCAACACCTGCACCAGAATGTCTCTAAATGAGGCCCATGGGGCTGGATCATGTACAGTAGACAGTAGGTCCAACATGGCAGCCTTGGAGCTGAAGAGCATCTACAGAGAAGTTGGAATTCTTAGCCTGAGCCCTCTGCTCCAGTCCCTGTACTCAGGGTCTTGGCCTCCATGTATTGCCATGGAATACCACTGGATATGTATGCCCTGTGTGAGTTCCCCATCCCATCCCTATTCCCCTGCCTCCTGAAGACAGGAGGAAAACCCTGCACCAGAGTCGCCTTTAGAGTTCTCTACTCCTCTGGCTCTCCCATTTCTGACTTTCATTCCTCAAGGGCCTTGGTTGAATTTTCTTGAGAGTGTGCTTGGCTCAAAGATAACCATTCTCCCTCTCCTCAGGACATCTGAGCAGCTCTTTCCACCTCCGAGGGTCCTGGCATCACCTCGTCCCCTTGTGGTGTGTGTCCCTAGGAGCTGGAGCTGGCTATCTACTTAGCAGTGCTTCCTGTGGCTAGGAGCCCCACATCGGAAGCATATTGATGGAGTGATCCCATCTCCATCCAAGGTTGTAGGCATCTTCTGGGGTACCTTCTGATCATCCTCAGTGTCGTTTTGCACAATTACATTCATAGATTATTACCGTTTTTCCTTCATCTTTTTGTGAATTACCTGCTGAAGTCATTTGCTACGTTTTAATTTGAATGATTTATTTATTTTTTTGGTGATTCTCAAGAGTCCTTTACATACAAAAAAGGATATTTTTCTATTAGCTGACATAGCTATCAAATATTATTCTCAGCCTCTTTGACTTTTAATTTTGTTTCAGATTTTTGTTAACATACAAAGCATACTTTGACACCGTAGTTATTAAGAAAGCATTGTGTAACTTAAAAAAATATATATATTTATATTTTCATCATTTTCTCCACTTAAGTCTCTAGACTCATGTATTTTTTCTGAATGATGATTTTAGTCCACCTGATTTTTTCATTTTTCTTTTTGGTTAAAATTCTACTTTGATGCTTTCACATTATTTTTGTGACAACTGCTTTCTGTTTATTTGCATTTCTTTATTACGTCATTGTTCAGTTTGTACTTTTTAATGTTATTGAGTCATTCTGTTTTAGGTGTTTATCTTATAGCATACATTTAGACTTTGTTTATTTAGACAGTCGGAGAGTTTTTCTCTGTTTTAACCCATTTATATTTACTGTCACAACAGAAACATTTTTTTCTCACTTTTGTCATTTTTATTACACAGTTTGAATACTTTTGTGCTATTTATTTTTAAATGCATTTACTGTGTATGTTCTATTTGCTTTATCTTTTTTTCTGCGAACTTTGCTTTTGGTTTCCTTTGAATTATTAAAAAATATAATTAGACACATGATTATTTACAGGAGGGCCGTCTGTTTACTTTCTCCTCTGCAGGTTGAGATGGCTAGCACATTAGTTTTGCAAACTTTCCCCTACCACTTGAATAGCTTTGTTTGTGGAGTCTCTCTGAAGGACCCTGCTCTCTTAGTGAACCATTCTTCCAGAGTGGCTGTCATGCTGGAGCACCAGCTCTATGTTCGGTGTGACTGTTATCCCCAAGGACTTCACCTAACTCCCAGGCAGCCACATGTTGTTTCACAATAGATCCTACTACCAAAGAAAGCTGCCTCTTCTCAGCCATCAACATGATCTCCAGTGGTTCCCATTGGTTCTCCACAGTTCATTTGTTATAGCTGTTGGAGCTCCAAGTCCCAATGAGAACACTGATCTCTGAGTCCACCGACCTGGAGTGACCACATAGACCACAAAAAGATGTCACAGGGAAGTTTTCCTGTTGGTCTCATCACTTGCCTTATATTCTATTCATAGACTTGGACTGAGGAGTAAAAGTCAGGAGAGAGAGGATCCTTCTTGGAGGCTGTCAGGTGTTGGAGATGAAAACTGATGGCAGTTTGAATCAGAGCAGTGGTTCTGATGTCTGGCTGTTATTGACCTCCAAAAAATGCCTGCTTCCAATGGTTCATCCTAATAGCAGAGACGGATGACATGGGAAGATTTGAGAATTTCTAATAAGGTAGAATAGAAAGGAAGATGAAGATGCAGGTTGAGGAAAGAGAGGCCCACCAGATACCGAGGTTTCCAGCTTGGGTGACTGAATGGGTCATAGTGCCACTGACCATATTCCATACTTCAGGAAGAATAGCCCATTGGTCAATGTGGGAAAAGATTTGAGGAGGAAGCTGTGCAGATCTGCTGCATTCATATCATTGATGTGGCACCTAGGTAGAAATATAGGTCTGTGAACTGGATACATAAGACAGATGTGTGGGTGAAAGGTCTAGGGTGCAGAGCTGGGCTTGGGGGTTATCAGTACATTGGCAGCTGTTGAAGGGAGAGTGTAAGCAGTGAAAAGATGAGTAAAGGACCCTTACGTTAGAAGGGAGGATGGAGGAGGAGGAATGCATACAGACCTATGGTAGAACACTGCCAGATTTGTGAGAAAAATCACAAGAATAAAGTGTTATCTGAACCTAAATAGAAAAAAAGACCCAGAAATGAAGATTCTGTGAACACGGACAGTTGTAGAAGAATGGTCAAGTTGTGACAATAATCATGGTAAATATTTCCTGAGAATATACTGTGTGCCATACATTGTTCTAAGTAGGGTATTAACTCCCTTAATCTAAAACAATCACCTAATGAGGTAGACACTGTAATTACAGATGCAGAAAATGAGGCACAGAACAGTAACGTAACTTTCCCAACACCACTAACTAGTAAGTGGCACAGCCAGGGCTTGAACCTAGGCACTTGGATCTGTAGTTCAAGCACTGCACAATCTTCCTTCTTCAAGTAAGATAAAGATTGAGAATATCTACTGGATTTGGCAATTAGAAGATTATTAGTATCTTCCGTGTAAGCAGTTTTGTGGGGGGAGTATGGAAAACAGAATCTAGATTATAGTAGATTGAAGTTTTGCAGTGGCAAGTCATGAAGTTTTGGCAGTGAATGAGGACAAAACTACTGAGAATTTTAAGTGTTACTGAAACACAACTAGATGATATTAGAGAAAACCTGCTGCTAAAGGTAGTTTCTAAAGTATAGGAGAAACTGTTGATGTGTGCCAAAATTAGGGATAAAAGGAAGGATTTGGAGATACAGGATAGAGAAAACCAAAAAGAATCAAAAAGCTGGAAAATATAGCCAGAGTCAGGGTCAAGAGCAGTGGTGTTCCTGGTAAAGAGGCAGGGGTTGGTGTGGATGGATATCAGGTCAGCGGGTAAAAAGTTAGAAGTCAGCCCCTCTCTCTGCCTCTTGCCTCTTGAAGATGTGGGTGTCTGCTGGGATGACATGGGTGCCTATTGAAAGGGCGGCAGTTGTGTGAGGTAAAGGAGTGGAGAAGGCAGTTGTGTCATAGGCTTGGCAAAGCTGAAATAAAGGTGCAAAGGAATGGGGGCTTTAGGGGAGACTCGTGTGGAGTATGAAGAGCTCACACAGTAGCCTGGACCTCCTGCATTAATAAGTCAGGGATTAGATAAGAAAAGCAGAGGTCTAGGGTACCATGTGAGCCTGAGGAGCAGATCAAGAGGAGTCAGTTGGGAGAAGGCTGTGGGTAGAGATTGTGCCGGAATATGGGAAAATGGAATTTCCAATTTGCAGAAGGCGAAGAATGAGGTGGGGCTAAAGTGGATTGGAGAAGGCTATTGGAACTAGAGAGGTCAAGCATGTTGGCCGTGTTAACCACACAGACATTCATGTCTCCTTGGTGAAGATAGAGGTTGAGTGATGAGGGAAGGTAAATGCATTACAAAATTTTTATGGAAATAGCAGTTTAGGTGGAAGTCAGAGTGGAGAATTCAGACAACTCATTGCCTTCTATTCCTGGATACCAAGAGGTAGATTGCCACCTATTTTTAAGAGTGTTATTATAAATCCAAATGTAATATGTTCCTTGGGAATGTAGAATCAACTCATGGTAAACCTTTGGCTTATGGTAACTTCCAAGGTAAGCATCTCTCGTACCCTTTATTTAAAAAGTTGGGATATTAGGAAGTAGTTCTCTGTAGAAGAATGGTCAAGTTGTGGCTTGACCCTTAAAGCCGCAATGAGAAAGATGCACAGATTGGAGTCTCCAAGACCTCAGTGTTTGGGTCATTTTTCTCACATCTAAGTGTTATTTCTGAAATCCGTTAAAAAATATTCTGTGCGACTGACTCTTCTTTTGCTAGCCACCAAAGTGTGGCCTTTTTACCTTGTGTTAGAAATCCCAGTCAGTTGCCAGGGTAGTGTACCGTCTTAATAGAAGGTCTCTGTGGTTGCTTCTGATGGGAAGTTGAAACATAAAGGGCTGGGGGCCGGGCCGCTTCCTATGATGAATGCCTACAACCATTTTTGTGAAATTGACTCCCGCCCTGTGTGTTGCAGGTGATATTTGAATCCGTCTCTTTGAAGGGTCATCCTGGCTACATCGCCGTGGACGAGGTCCGGGTCCTTGCTCATCCGTGCAGTAAGTCTGTCCCTTCCTCCCAGTACAGCCTTGATCCACGCCAGACTAGGCAGCATAAAGCCTGCAATCCTCTCCATTCATTCAGCTCACAAACATCTCTCTCTCTCCTATCTCTCTCTCTCTCTCTCTCTTTTTTAATCCTTCAGAAATGCTTACATACTCAAGGCAATCAGTCCTGAATAAATCCATAATTTTGCCGGCCTGTTCAACAGGCAGCACCTCCAGGAATTTGCAGAGAGTGGCAAAACATCTTCTTTTGAATCTCTCTCCATTATTAAGGGAGTCTAAAGTCCTGATTGTTTATTAGTGGGATTCAGACCACTGAAGTGGAAGAATTAGAGGGCTTTGGTTTGAATCTTGTGCAATTGTCTTAAAAAAAAAAAAATAACACCACTAAAACACTGAGCAAATTAGCACACTGTTCACTCACAGGGAAAAGTACCCCAAAGCGATTAATTCTTTCAAAATAATTTTAAATACACTCATCAGCTCCATGCAGGCATAGAGAGAGATTTCTCATAGTGGTTAGTACTTATGGTACAGCGTCAAGAGTCCTCAAAGGCGTGCCACTCCTCCATACCCATCCACTTCTTTGCCATGTTTAGTCTCAGATATTTGAATGTGTTTCAGCAGGGAGATGTGGTTTCTGGCTTTGCTAAATCTCAGAGGCCATAAGTCCTGGGTACAGGTAGTTGAGATGACATCATACCCAGTGACATTTGGTTGGGGAGATTGAAATCAAACTGATTTGCATGGAGATTATGGCAGCCCCTGGGCGGGGTAGCTGAGATGCCGGTCCCACAAGTTTGTCAGTGTTCTGCAGATTGGAGATTCCCAGTAGTTTCTCAGCAGCCATCCAGTTCTAGGTAATGCCCTGTGGGCTCCCTCCACTCCTCCCATATGGCCATGAGTCATGCTTTGGGCTATGGTGCAGTTTTCCATACTTTTCCCTGCGAGTGAAAAGTACCCCAAAGCGATTCATTCTTTTGAAATAATATTAAATACACTCATCAGCTCCATGTAGGCACAGAGAGAGATTTCTCATAGTGGTTAGTGCTTATGGTATAGCATCAAGAGTCCTCAAAGGCGTGCCACTCCTCCATACCCAGCTATGCAGGGTTTATGTAGTAGATATGCATATACATCTCCTTCACTAGGATGAAATATTCCCCTCCCTGTACTCCTGGGAGTCAGCATCAGCTGTTCCACTGGAGAATGATCTTTGGCCTAAGACTGGGCAGCTGTGTTGGGGGATGTCTGTGCTACCTGTGGTCCATTTAACAGCATGCATTCAACCTTGCACCACCTCCAGTTTTGAGGCAGTCTCTCTGAAACCTCCCTTCTGTCTTCCTCAAGCCCTGCCTACATCCTGTCCACTCAGAGTGTGCTTGCCTCTGCCACATCTACCTGTGTTTCTGGTTCTTACCTTGTGCTGGATGTTTGGACTTTTGTCTTTCTAGTGGGTGACAGCTGGATTTTCCCCAGGAAAGATAGCATGGGTGTCTTTACCTGGGCCCTAGAACTTTGTGCTCTAATGGGATTTTGACCTCCATCCTGATGCCCAACCTTGACACCTGTCTCTTACCCTAGCCTCAACTACCTTCAAACCCAGAGTGGTAAAAGCTCTGCCTTACCTCCAAGCACACACCATGGTTTGCTATCACAAGCAAATGTGTCCTTCTCTTTGATAAATCTCCACAGGAGTGGGTTCTCTGGAGGGTACTAGAATAGCTTTCCACCCCCAAAGTCTCATGAATCTTCTTGAAATCCTCCTTTCATTGAGGTGGTTCCTGAAGTTAGGATTCTCCTGACAACCTCATCATCCTCCTGCAGAGGGGGTGTGGATTTCATGGTTATGAAATTGCTGAGAGCCAGTTACCCAGCAAATGGACCATGGGCTGTAACTCAGGAAGACGTGATCCTGGCTTTATTTCCTGCATAATGTGCTTTTGTTGGGCTCAGCCTCAGTGTTGGAGCAGCTTAAGCATAAACTTCCCAGAAACCACATGTGGAGACCCCACAGGAGAGGCTGGAATTGGAAAAAATTTTCATTTAACTATATGGACAGATACTGGCAGTATACATAATACCTGAGGTATATCCACAGCTCATTAATCATGTGGAGTTGAGTAGGGCCTAAAAAAGTCCCTTTCCTAAGGACCAGTGCTTAGTCCATACCTTGCCCAGATTTTATTCATTCTTTCTTTCAGCAAGTGAATTATTGTACATCAGCTGTGTGTTAAGAACTTTCCTAGGCACAACGATAGATACTTCAGTGACTAAAAGAGGTTAGGTCCTTGTTCTCATGGTGTTTGATTAGCAGGAGGGCCAATGGAAAGAAAGGCACTACATCAGTCACTAATATTAATTAACCAAAAATTTCAGATAGTGAAAAGTCCTGTGGATATCCTCAGTGCGAGCTTCTGGGATATGGGCGGGCTTCTTGGATATAGTGGTCAAGGGAGATATCTTTGAAAATGTGATCTGAGCTGATACTCAAATCACAGGAAGGAATTCACCGTATAGTGTTTTGGGGAAGGGATGCTTCAGAAAGAGGAGACAGCGGTTGCAGAGGTCCTGCATGGGGAGTTGTCCTGATGCTGCCAGCATGTCCTGAGCAAAAGGAGCACAGGAGAGAATGGCCGGGCAAATGTGGGACAGAGAAGTCTGAGCCTTGGGCATCATTGTGAGTAGTTTAAATGTTTGTCTAAGTGCAGGGAGGCTCTGTGCACAGAGTGAGGCTGGAGAAGGGTCACATGGGCTGCTCTGTGTTGAAGAACCATAGAGAAGATGTTGGGAGACCTAGGAGGAAGAAAGTTCTGGAGCCGTGCAAGAGGTGGTCGTGGTCAGCATCAGGGTGGTTGAGAGACATCCATTCATCATCCAACAAGTATTTGCTGAACATGGGTTCCATGCCAGGCACCATTCTGGATTTGTGGGAGTGAGACAGATTGACTGTCTTCATGGACTTCTATTGAAGTGAAGGAGACTGAAAACAAAACAAATAATTGTATGATTATATTATTATAATCATATAATTATATATAATTATTTTCCAAGTATATAATATAGAATAGAAATATACATTCTATAAATGCAAATTATATTACATAAATAATTATATATAAATTATAATAGATTAATAATTATATAACATGATTATATAATTGATCTGTTATAATTTACATTTATATATAATATATAAAATTATAATTATATAATGTAATTTTATAATTATATGCACAGACAGTGCACTAGTCTGCTAAAGCTTCCCTAACAAAATGCCGCAGACTTGGTGGCTTAAGCAACTTAAATGTATTTAATTTTCTCACAGTTCTGAAGGCTGGCAGTCCAAGATCAAGGTGTTGGCAGTGATGGTTTCTCCTGAGGCCTCTTTGCAGGTGGCTGGCTTCTTGCTGTGGCCTCACATGGTCGTTCCTCTGTACTCATAGTCCCTTGGCATACCTCTGTGTATTCAAATGTCCCCCTCTTTTGAAAATACTGGTCAGATTGGATTGGATTAGGGCCTTCCCTAAAGGCCTTATTTTAACTTAATTGCCTCTTTAAAGGCCTTACTGCTAAATATAGGAACATTTGAGGTACTGGGGTTTAGGGTCATATATCAAAAGATTAATTTGGAGGAGGCACAGTTCAGCCCATGACAAATGATAAGCAGGATTATGAATAAACATACAGAAAGAGGTGGATAGAGGTGCACAGATTAGAGATCTATTAGGAGGCAGAGCCAACTGGTCTCATTTGATGGACTGGATTAGGAGTCAGGCTTCAGAGACGGCTCACTCCCGGATTTCTAGCTTAAGCAAGGTCTTGTGATCGTGGGAAGGGCAGGCTGCCTTGGGAGAAGCCAACTACGGGCCCCAGAGGCTACTTACAAAGGTTACCTGTCATGCAACTGGATAGTAGCTTCTGAACTCTCCTTAAGACTAAAGGTGGTTTTTCCCAGACCTCCAGTCTTAGAATTAATTAATTAATGACTTTACTTATAGATGGTTAAAAATTTAACTATATTGAAATATATGCATTCAATTCAAAAAAGCCTATGGACACAAAGGCTTTTTAATTCTCCCCTTCTGCCCTCCAATCATATTTGCTATTAACATATGACCAGAGTTTATCAATAAATGATTCCACTAAATATTCCAAAAGTTCCAGGGAGCAAGCGAAGCATTTGCAATTGTATCGTCAGTTGACTGGCACTGAGATTAGGATGGTAGTTAATTGTCTGGAAGCTCCCAAAACGGTAACCAGAAGACAGGCATAATGCTCAAAGGAATTTTTTTTTTTTTTTAACAAACTGAAACCTCTCATCTATATTGTATAGCCCATTTAACATTTTTGTGTTATTCCAAAAGTATTCTAGCCTTAGTTACCCTCCGCAGCTGTTTCTCAGTGCTAGCCATTAGCAGGGCCACTGCATTTATAACTGCGTACGATAAATGTCAGGATGATTTTTCCTCTCCATTTCAAAGTTCCTAGCTTCTAAGTTGACTTTTAGAGTTGTTTAAAACTTTTTTTTCCCCATCACAATCTCGCGGGGCCATGTCCCTGAGCCCACAGAGCAACTGCGACACGTTTCTAATGTGTGTACCGGGGCTTTCTGCACAATTGCCTGGCTTCCTACTGAGCCCTGTCAGGTTTAAAGAGCAGGATAAAGAGCACAATAATATGTCTTCGGATGCTGTACTGACATCTGCAGGAGTCTAAATGTCACCAGCGTCAAGGCATTTTTGCCCCAAATGCACAGCCAGTCTTCTGTTAAGCCCATTCAGTGGCATCCTGTTTGCGGGGAATTGGGTCTCAGTGCGGAGAAAGCAGGAAGTGCTTAGCACCACGAGCTGATGGCTGACCTGGGTGTCAACCGTATTGGCTGAAGGTGGGTGAGTTGAAGTCCATGGAATATAAATTCTCTCCCAGAGCAGCAGATGCTGGGGAAGGTGGCAGTTGAGAGAAGCTGTGGCTGATGAGCAGGCTGTATGGGGACATGGAAAAAGGGGGATCAGAGAGGCCAGGAATGCAGAGAAGAGGACCAAAGGCCCCCCACATAAGCACAATCCCTGGAGAGCGCTGTCTTTAATGAGCCAAAGTTGACCCAGAGCCTCAAGGAGCAGAGACAAGGGTCCTGAGCAAGAAGAGGGTGGTCTAGATCAGCTTCTGTGCTGGGAACTGCCATCAGGGCTCGCCTTCGTGTGATGCCCACTGCATACTGCGTAGAGTTGTGGGGGAGGCCCTGAATTTATGGGGCTGGATCAGGTAAGCCTGGCTAGTGGAATTGTTGCAGATGACTTATATAAGAACAGAGACCACAGATTGATAGAGCCTGCCTGCCCACCTGTTTTGTTAAGTCTGTATTGTGTTTTAACAGCATGTTGAGGTTAGAGTGAGAGATTTCATATAAAGTTTGGATTTCTTATTTGCCTTGAGAAATCAAATGTTTGACACCCCCATATAAAGCGTGCATGCCTGGCCTTCCTCTGCTGAATTGAAGTCGTAGTTGCCCACTTTCAGTGGGACACAGTGTCTCTCTCCAGTTCCCTCCAATCCTCACCACTCCTTAGTGTCTCCCCAGTGCTAAGGCTAGTGGTGGATACCAGTTGTTGTTGTCCTTGCAACATTGCTTCTCTTATGTAAAGACATCTTTATGTTTCTTAACTCTCTATCAAAAGTGAGAAAATAAAAGATGGGCCAAGGAGGTAGTATTTTTTGTTTTGTTTTGTTTTACAGCTGAACGATGTTATTAATTTACATAACTGGCTCTTGTAGGTGCATGCGTTCAGTATCTCTGCTGTAAATTGCCAGTGTTTCCGTAGAATATTCACACTAAGGATCATTAAACATCTCAACTCTCTACCACTGAACCTAGAAGGGAGGGAAGAAGGGAAATTGAAAATGAAAGAATCAAGGCAAAAGTTCTATTGCTGAGAAGGAGGAAGTGGAGAGGAGTCAGAGGCAGGCACGCTGGGGACGTTGATGCAGAGAAGATTCATTGCTAATTGTACACATCCCAGAGGTTAAACCATTTTGTTGAATCGTAAGGGAAGGGCATTTCTTTGTAAAAACAAACACAGAGTTTCCCGGCATTGGAGCTAAGACTCTGCACTCCCTCCCCACCTGGGGTTGATGCGTTCACTCCCCCTTTAAACCTGTGGCATGGACGAACTTACAAGGTTCACTCTATTCCCACTTCAATCCAAAAATAACTTCACAAAATTACACAGGAGAGCCAAAAGAAAACAATTTCAGACAATCAAAGCAGCGTGACATTTGTCAAGTTGACTAGATGGAGGAATTTTCGACTCTGAGAAGCCCATAGAAGTGGTTTTCCCTGGGCCTTGGGTCCTTGACAGCCTTCCAGCATGGCGGCTCAAAGGTAGCAAGAGGGATCTTGGAGCTGCTCTTCATTAGTTTAAAACTTGAGCAAAAGCACATTGGGAAAGTGGGGATACTGCCCACTTCCTGGATTATTCTTTGAAGTTTCAGTGAGATGCTATGTGTAAAGTTCTTCGAGCAGTGCCAGACTCATCATAAGTGATCAATGAACTCTTCACTGAGCCAGGCCACTTCTGAAGCACCAACTCCACCCTGCCCAGTGTTCTCCCAATAAGTCTGCCTAATTGCTCTGAGATTCTTGGCTTTTGCTGAGCTTTACAGGTGATGACACAGATTAGTAGACAAAATAGTTCAAATCAAGGAAAAATAGCTAGGAAAGGGGTCATATGTAATAAACTATTTGGGAGCATTGAGAGGGACCTGAACCATCAGCACAGCCCTGTCTGGGAGCCCCTTCTGCAGACCCTAGAGTCTGTCTGGAGACACCATCCTTATTCCCAGTGTCCAGTAGGCAAGGGAGCATAGCTGCATGTTAAATGCTGAGTTGGGGGCTAAAGTGGACCTGGATTGAATTGTGTTTCTGTCTTTCACTAGAGCTAGGTAGCTTTGGGTATATTAAACTTGTTGAGCCTTGATTTCTGCCTAACAGGTAAATCATAATAGTGTCTGTTTTATAGGAATGTCATGAAGTTAGATTAGATAGAATATGCAAAGCATTTCTCATAGTACCCGGCACTGTAGGAGCTCTCAGTAAATGGCATTATTGTTACTATTTGTCTCTCTGTGTATTTGACTCCCTCTAGAAAGATGGCCAAAATCAGCTGGGTATGGTGGCTTACACCTGTAATCCCAGCACTTTGGGAGGCTGAGGCAGGCAGATCACGAGGTCGAGAGATCGAGACCATCCTGGTCAACATAGTGAAATTCCATCCCTACTAAAAATACAAAAATTAGCTGGGTGTGGTGGCGCACATCTGCAGTCCCAGCTACTTGGGAGGCTAAGGCAGGAGAATCACTTGAATCCAGGAGGTGGAGGTTGCAGTGAGCTGGGACAGTGCCACTGCACTCCAGCCTAGTGACAGAGTGAGACGCTGTCTCAAAAAAAAAAAAAAAAAGAAAGATGGCCAAACCCTCCTGTTAAACCTCCTTGAGCCTCTCCTAATTCCCCGTTTGTTTCCACCCCAGGGGTGATACCAGTTCATCACCGATTCGATTGATGGCATGGAGATCCTTCATTGTGCCTCAGTGAAGAAACTAATTCTTCTAGATATAAGCTATCAGCTTATGGAGAGCTATTATTGACGTTATTATTTCTAGAGTGCAGGTGGGTGAGGACCCTTCTCCACAAAAAAACGGAAAGAGATGAACCCACGTTATCCAATATAAAACATAGACTTAACCCTAAGATTGTCTGCTCACACACACTGTGATTTTCATTTGAAAGATCTTTTCCCTGTTATATCCAGTCCCTGGAATCAATGCTCCCCACTCATGCTCAGAAAGCACATCGCAGAGTAAGACTCTGGCGTCTTGTGACATTGGGCACATTTCTAGAGTTCTCTCTGCCTCAGTTCATTCACTGTGAAGTAGAGAAAATACCACTACTGACTGCATTGGGTTAAGTGAGTTCCTGCATAGAGACATTGTATGTGGTGTTGATCACATAGCAAGTGCTAAGAATGACAGCTACTAGTGCTTTCCTTCTCTTTCCTTCCTCCTCCACTCTGTCTTTCTCATCATCTTCCTCATTAGCATTATCACCAAGGCCAAGTGTGCAGGTCTCAGCACAAAGGTGCTTCACATCAGCTCTCTCTCTTTGCTTGTACAGGCTACAGGGAAGCATCACCTATGGTGAATATCTACACCCCTCCCCGCCCCCAGTTTTTCTTCTTTCTAATGTTCGGTGTCACAGTTTCACCTTTTGTGCAATGCCAGTCCCAGAAGCCATGATTAATTTGGGTGTATTCTAGGCATGTTTGTGCCAATTTCACAGAGCAGTATTGCATAGCAGCTAGTAATAGGATACAGAGTTCTAAATTCACGTCCTGGTTCCCTCACCCTCTGGATGTGTGACTGTGTCCAGTGATGATGTAACCCTTCAGAGCCTTAACTTTCTGATGTGTGAAGTGGAAATACTGCCCATTTCATGTATTTTTGCGAGGTTTCAGTGAGATACTATACGTAAAGTTCTTCAAACAGTGCCAGACTCATAATGAATGACTAATGAACTCTTCACTGAGCTGGGCCACTTCTCAAACACCAGTTCCACCCTGCCCGGTGCCCATTCTGAGCTGCCATCCACCAGTAGGGAAGTGGTGCAGGCTGTTGAGTCTCGTTCTCATGTGTTCTTTGGTTTCTCTCTTAGGAAAAGCACCTCATTTTCTGAGACTCCAAAATGTGGAGGTGAATGTGGGGCAGAATGCCACATTTCAGTGCATTGCCGGTGGAAAGTGGTCTCAGCATGACAAGCTTTGGCTCCAGGTAAGCATGAGAGAAGCCTCTGCTCGTACTTGTTAGGACGAGAAAGGGAAAAGAAGGAAAGGAAAGAAGCAGCTCTATGGCAACACAAGTATATTGAACAAAACCCTGTGGAGGGGAACACCAGCTAGCACCGGAGCCCACCCCTGCTTACAAACTGGAATAACTATAGGTCTGGGTGGGAGAGGTCTGGGCTTGTTGTGAGATGGGGTGGGTGGTGTGGTTAGCTGCTGATAAGGGAGAGTTTCCTGGGGTCAGGTGATTAGGCCCACGACTTGTCTGGCAGGATGTGTCTCATGGCCTGAGCCCTGGTGGAATTTTCTGCTCTAACCAGCATTTGCAAAATGGCAGGGGTTTACAAAATACGGTAGCTTGGGCTAACAATGCTGTCTTATCCCTTGATAAGGGAAGAAAGTGTGTGCTGTGATGAAGGGTGTGGTGGGTAAGGGGAAGGGATATTTTTTAAGTACTTCTGTTCCTTTTACATTGCCCTGCATCTGTGATCTTGTTGAACCTTAGGCAGGCATTGGTACAGCCATTTTTTAGATGCAGAAACAGACCAAAAGCTAAAAGTTCCAGAATTTGTAACTATGACATTTTCCAACTACCCTCTAACAAACTTTGTCTTTTAATCGCAGATTACTAGGACTAAGGCAAATGGAATATCTTAGGTTCTGGGTATGTGGTCTCATGTAATCTTGACTGGATATCCAGTGATTCACTAGTACATCTGGGTGAAATTAGAGAGTCACTCTTTATGGGAATTTTTCACTAAAACGAGCAATCTGTCTATTCTTTGGTTAAATAAATCCATTAGTAATGTCCATCAGGGAAGTGTTTTAAGCTTGAATTTGTCTTCCTATTATTTCTACTCATTGATGCTACCTTCCAAGGAAGATGAGAAAGGATCTCTTTGAGTGGGGGTTAGAGACAGAGGGCAACACACAGAACTAAAACATCACCTGTTATAATAGCATTAGCATACTTCTATTAATACTAACACAAATAGCAAGTTTTTGGAGCAGCACAGAAGTGGGAGCTGTGCTGTTCAGTGCAGGAATGACTGACTACGTGTGGCTGTGGTTATTTGACATTAAAAAAAATATTTCTGTACAAAAATTAGCTGGGTGTGGTGGGTGCCTATAATCCCAGTTACTCGGGAGGCTGAGGCAGGAGAATCATTTGAACCCAGGAGACGGCGGTTGTAGTGAGTGAGTCAAGATCGAACCACTGCACTCCAGCCTGGACAACAAGAGCAAAACTCCTTCAGAAAAAAATTATTTCTAAATAGCTTTATTGAGGTATAATTGAGATGTCATATTTACAGTATTCAAAATTTGGTAAGTTTTGATATGTTTACATGTGAAACTATTACCACAATCAAGATATTGAGTGTGTGCATGACATCCAAAGTTCTGTCCCCATGTGTGTTCACTTCCTCCTGACCTCTCCATCCCCATCTGTCACAGGCAACCATCAATCTGCTTTCTCACAGTATGTATTAGCTTGCATGTTCTAGAATTTTATATAAATGGAAGCATGCAGCATGTACCCTTCTCTCCTACAACATAATTATTCTGAGGATTACTTATGTTGTTGTGTATAACAATATTTATTATTTTGTTGTGGAGAAATATTTCATAGAATGGATATAGTACTATTTGTTTATCCATCTACCTGTTGATAGATACCTGTTGGGTCGTTGGCAGTTTCTGGCTATTACAAAGAAGTTACTGTGAGCAAGCATGTGTGAGTCTTTGTAGAGACATATTCTTTCATTTCTCCTGGGTATGAAAATTAATTAGAAGTGGAATAGCAGGATCATCAGGTAGATGTATGTTTAACTTTGAAGAACAATGAGCTGTTTGAGAAAATGGTTGTACCATTTTACCTTCCTACACGCAGTCAATGGAAGTTCTAGTTGCTCCATATCTTCACCAGCACTCAATATGATCAGTCTTTTTAATTTTGGCACTTGAATAGGTGTGTAATGGGAGCCCATTGTAGTTTTAATTTGCATTTCTCTGAGGACAGATGATGCGGAACATATTTTCCTGTATTCATTTGCCTAGCTGTCTCTCCATACACTTTGCTGGAAGTTCATGTTGTCACTTTTCTTCTTGGATTTAAGCCATTTCCTGTAGTTAGAAAATCCTTGGGCAGAAAGAGCCCATTTAGGGGCCAGCTGTTCCTCCATGCCGTTTAGCAGCACAGCAAAGTGCGAATCGCAGCACAGGAGAGTGAAATACTTGCCCTTTCTGCTTCCCAGAGTTGCATATAGACCACAGGAGAGCGCAAGAAACCTCCACGTCACCTGAGTATTCAGTAGTGTTACTTACTCTTTTCATTACAATTAGTGTTACAGTGTATTTGGCCACCAAGAAGCTGTGTAATTTCAACGGCATTGCCTCAGCTGGGTCATGACAGTGAGGCAGGACCATCACAATATTTTCAGCAACTTTGTTTGGGTCTTCCAATTGTTTTACGATTGTTATTGTGGCAGTTCTGAGTTGCATGCCCTGAACCTTGGGTCTGTCAGTGGGAGAATGTTAAAGGAGATCATAATTGAATATTTGAGGAAAACAGATGGAAACACATGACATGGAACTCTTCCACATCTTATCTGCTTTTCAATGTAAACCAAATCTTATTTCACAAAACGTCTTTTAGGTGGCTTACAACGGGACGTAAAACATGACAAGATATTATAAATTAAAAGTGAGACGACACCAGATAGAAGGAGAAGGTACACAGAGCAGATAATAATGTGGAAACCGCATTCCTGCTCACCGTTTTCTAACTGATGGTTCACAGACGGAGACTGCGGCATTGTAGCCACCAGTGGAATAAAGAAAACTTGTTGGATACACAGTTCACAATGTCTGTGAGATAAACAAAAAACAATTGCTCAGGAAAATTCTAACTGTTGTTCACACAGAAGCCAGACAGGAATTGTTCCCAGGAGTCCCTGCAAAGAAAACACTGTGTGATGCAATGAACAGTGTTCCCCACCGCAGTCTTATTGAGGGCATGCAAGTGAGTTTCATAGGCCTGTTTCACATAATGATGGCTGTGAGAAAGCAGTCTGGGGAGGAGAAGGGGGAGAGAGGGGTGAGGCGGGCAAGAGAATATGGCAGAGTCCCCCGCTCTCTGCCAATCCGTCTCCATCCTGGGGCACTTGAAACATATCTGGTAAGTGAATAGATTTAGTAACTATTTTTTCCAAGGAAATTTCCCTAAATATTGTCTCTCTCATCTACATTTCATAAAATTTTGGGAGACATGCAGTTTATACAGTGCTCTCTGACAAATGCCTGTGTTGCTAGTTAAGTCCAGGCTTATGTGCAGAGGAGCGGTGTGTTTGTGTGCGTCTTTGTGTGTATGTGTGTGTAAAATTTTATATATTTTCATATATATAACATATGATAAAGTGTTATATAACAATATTATGTATAAAATATAAATATATTTTATACATAATTATACTTATATAGCACTTATTAAAGAAAATTTATTTTTAAAATATATTATAAAATATATATATTTTTAAATATATTAAGAAAATACTTATTTTATATGTAAGTATATATATTATGTTTATTGATATATATATAATAAGTTATTTTCCTTAATGAGTGTTTCCTTATACATGGAAACACTTCCATCCATAAGAAGCATTTTCCTTCCATATATAGTAAGTCCTTTTCAATATGGAAGGAAAAGACTTAGTTTAAGGAATTGGCTCACTTGACTCTGGAATCTGAGAAGTCTCATGATCTGCCTTCTGTGAGCTGGAGACCCAGGAAACCAGGGGTGTAATTCCAGTCCAAGGCCAGGAGAAGACCATTGTTCCAATTCAAGCAGGCAGGGAGGAAGCAAAAGGGGAAAACTCTTCTTCCCCTGCTTTTCTGTTCTGTTCTTCCAAAGACTGGATGGTACCTACCCACGCTGGGGAGGGCCATCTGCTTTACTGAGTCCACTCATTCAAGCACTCATCCAGAGATACCCTCACAGACACACCAAGACATAATGTTTACTTTGGGTACTCTATTGCAGTCAAGTTGACTCGTAAAATTAACCATCACATAGGTTAACATCTTTCTACAAAAAGGAGGTGCGTATCAAGACACCTGCCACCCAGGGATGATTGCAGCCACAATCCAAGACAGGCCAAAGCAGTGGCCAATTTCTCATGAGATGTTTCTTCAGATGCGTCCCAGCACTAGAGCAGTGGCTGGCAGACTCACTGCTGTTCTGCCTCATATAGCAAGGGTAGGGTGACTTAGCCTGAGAATTTCCAAAGCAAATGAAACGGGCACACCATGGCCAAAAGAGTCTTCATCAGACACCTACAGCAGGTCTACTGTTTAGGAATGCTGCTTCCTGCTGTAGCTTCTGAGATACCCTGAGGAATTTCACTAAGTCACTGAAAGTGGTATCTTTTCAAATCAGTCAGTTGTAATTCGGGAAAATAAAGATATCGTTTCCAGAATGGTAGGTATGTCGGTGGCCCTTCTTTCTGGCAGTGGTTAGAAAGCAGTCAGTGGACTCATAGTTTGAGATAAATCCCTGTTGCCTCTGTTGTGGAATGCTGGCCTTCCTTTGAAGTAGAGTGGAACTTTATAGCTTGCTTTTCCTTAAGTGACTTTGGATCATAAATTAATAAATTAATGCCCCTGCTTTGCACCCTTCTGGAAACTTTATGTCTTTGGAAGTCCCCATCTACTTTTGTGGAATTATAGTACAAGTTCTACGTGAGAATCAATAGAGAGGACCTATGCAGAAATGCAAACACATGAGCCTAGAGCAATTGTAGTGAATCAGGGAAAAGGATGATAAAAGGGTAGTAAAAAATTATAAACAAGTTTTTCTTGTCCTGGGCTCATTTCTTATTAAGGTGAAGTGTATGGTGCCATGGTCTATGGTGGTAGGGGCTCAGTCATAACTTGCTTATTCCTTTTGTGAGGAATTCTTTATTCCTGGCCTGAGGAATCCAGACATGTAACTTTGCAAGCAATTTTTCAAGCAACTAGATGTTGTGCATTCTAAGGGGAATAGCCACTAAGCAAAGTGGTCTACAGTTTTGTGGAGTCGGTTTAAAAAATCACATTCCGGCCAGGCGTGGTGGCTCATGCCTGTAATCCCAGCACTTTGGGAGGCCAAGGTGAGCAGATCACCTGAGATCAGGAGTTCAAGAACAGCCTGACCAACATGGAGAAACCCTGTCTCTACTAAAATTACAAAATTAGCCAGGCATGGTGGCGCATGCCTATAATCCCAGCTACTCAGGAGGCTGAGGCAGGAAAATTGCTTGAACTGAGGAGGGAGAGGTTGCGGTAAGCCAAGATCCTGCCACTGCACTCTAGCCTGGGCAAGAAGAGGGAAACTCTGCCTCAAAAAAAAAAAAAAAAAAATTCAGGATACAACTAGGTGGGACTATACCAACAGAATTATCTGTGTAGCACAGTGGAAATGTAAATGGGCACATCTTTTCTGCAAGATAATTAGACAGTTGATCTCTAAAGCCTTAAATATGCATATTTTTCCAATGAGTAAATTTACTTATGGAAATTTACCTAAGGAAATATCCAGAGATGGAGACAAAAATATATCTGCAAGTATGTTCAGTAGGACAAAAAGCTGGAAAGAACCTAAATTTTCAGCAAGAGACTGATTAAGTAAATGAGGGAATGGTATCATTAAATAACAGATTATAGAAGTATATTTAATAACATTTCCGTAACATGTAAGTGAAAAGAATGAATTAGTCATTAATATATTCATAATACTAATATATTAAGCTTTATGAAAAATATATACACATATACATGCTCATATATGTCATAAATATATAAAATATATATAATCTATATATACATATGTATATACATATACAATTCTCATATATACTTCTGTAACTTCATGAAACATGTATCAAGACACTTAATTGATTGTAATAATAGATTATGATGCTTTTTATTTTCATCGCTATTCTTTTCTGTTTTATCCAAATATTCTAAAATGAATACAGGAAACTAATATAAACAAAATGCTGTTAAAAAAAGAAAAATGGTCCCTTTTTCCTAGTTACAGAATACTCCAAGTATAGTAGGAAATCTTTGCTGGGTTTGGGGTCGCTAATTCCAACAATGAGGATCCAGGTTTGAGACACTACTCATCCAGAAGGATGTTCAGAAATATTTTGTGTGTGTCCTCCTGTCTTTATCAAGGAGCATGGCAGATGGAGCTCCTTCCTTTAATTCCTCAGGGACTCCAGAACAGAGTCTGTCAGCCCCACCATGGAGCTGACTTTCAGGCCTCCCTACAAAAGGTTCGCTCCATGAGGGGTTTATATGACAAATAACATTTGAAGAGTCTCAGAAATGCAGCCATGTGCCCAAATGCCCTGTGCAGATTTCTGTAGGGACAGTGTATGTTTTCAGACAAATTGCATGCACTGGACTGGGAGCAGATCTGAATTCGACAGGAAAAGGTTCCTGCCTGAGCTGTGAATCTGTAGGCTCACAGCAGCAGCCGGACCAGGGTTGATGAGCTAAGGAGGCGTGTCAATCCTCATTGCAGCCAGTTCTCCCAGTCAACCTGTGTCCTTGCTCCTGCAGGGCTGCTGCTGGCCTCCAAGGCTGTGAGTGTTCTGGGGACCAGCTCCTCCTCCTACTTGCATGGACCTGAACCAGGTGTCCCTTCTGTGTGGGATTTGTCTTGACAATCTAGTGGCCATGCTATAGCTAAACAATGATGAAATGTAATGATACTATTCATAACAGCTCATGTTTATTAAGTACTTACACATGGAATGTATTTAATTCTCATAACCAATCTTTCAGGTAGATGTTATTATAGCCCCATTTATAGATGAGGAGACCGAGCCTTAGATGGTTAGATGACATCCTTTGAATTGCACAGGCAGTGAGCAGCAGAAGCATGATGTGAATGAACATAGTCCTTTATCTCAGCACTGGGCTCATTCTTCCATGCCTACTTTGTGGCCCTGTCACCCTGGGTCACACTCCAGCCTTTCCTTCTATACAGGGAGCTTTCTATTTAAAAACAGATTGATTTATTTCACACATATTTACACACCTCTAAATTTATTGGCCGCTGAACTAGCTACTTTAGTATATTTTAATTTCTCAAATCTAAACACGAGCAAAATAAAAAGTGCCCTTGGAATTATTTTTGAATTGCCTCCCCACCCCCTAGTCACCTTCTCAATTCTCTTATCCCTTTGTTAGCCACATTCCTTAAATGTGATGTGAACATTTGCAATGAGTCTTTCTTCAGTGCCCACCTCTTCCAAGAAGTGGCCCTTATAAATGTTACCAGTGCTTTCCTCATTGCTATAGCCAAGGGGTGCACATCAGGCCTTATACTTCACTTCTCTTTTCAGATTTGATGATACTGATGCTCTCTCCTCAAAAATCTTACTGCCGTCTTGAAACCATCTGTGAATAACTATGAAGGGCCTGAGATTTTACCTTATTTGGAGCTAACAAGGTAGACTGCCACAGTTTCGTAGATGCTGGCAGAAG
This sequence comes from Cebus imitator, assembly GCF_001604975.1. Classification (NCBI taxonomy): domain Eukaryota; kingdom Metazoa; phylum Chordata; class Mammalia; order Primates; family Cebidae; genus Cebus; species Cebus imitator. The sequence continues at coordinate 4,393,376 of NW_016107456.1, forward strand.
ACATGAGACTTCTGGGTCAGAGACAAAGAACTTTATTATTCACCACACAGCAAGCAGCATAAGTTTCATGTTCTCATTAGTTTTCTTTGTCCCCCACCGAGCCCTGTGGGACTTGTGCCAGGTCCCTCCTGACTCTCTGGAGGAATTCTAAACCCAGAAATCAACCCAAAATGAGCAGTCAGCCATGTACATAGTAGGCCTTTGGAAGGGTTTCAGCACAGCTAATCAAAAATGATTTATGTCTACTTCTATTTCTTCTAACTTTTAATAAAGAATAATCAAAAGCTATTCTTTAGAGACTGACAAAAAGGTACAAATGTGATTTTAAGAGAACCAATGGGCTAGATTTTAGCACGTTTCCAAATGTCATGCTGTGGCAGCAATGTGACTAGAAGTGAAAAGAATATTCATTACAAGAGAATTGAGAGAATTTCACCTAAGTATTTTCTGGCCAGGGAATTCCTGAAGCAACTGGAACAAATTTCAGCTGAAAATGCTGGGCCTGATTTTATTTTTATTTTTATCTTTATCTTTTTACTTTATTTTTAATTTTGATGCCAGAAGTTCAAACCAGCACACTGAAAGCTTCCAGTATCCTTCATTAAATATTTTCTGTAAACCAGGCAAAACCGGAGATGGTTTGTGCAAAACAAGAAATGGTTTCCTTTTATTAAAGACAGTACTGTTTCCTCTTCTGCCAATTACAAGTCATTTTCAAGGTTTCCTGCTCTTTCTGAAGTAATGACAGCCATTTTTGTAGTCTATGTCTTATCTCTTGGTGAAGGAAATAATGTCATGACACCAAAGGAGAGTGGATGGGGAATTGCAAAATGGCAAGGCCATTACAGAAGACTTGATAGATTATCAGGTGGTAGGGAAACAGCACTCTCCGTGGCATCACGTGCAACTCTCGCCCCCCTCACTAGGTGGTTCCTGAAAATAGAGGGGTCTTGCCTGAGGGTGGAAGCATGCACTCTTGCTAGGGACAGAACATTAAAGTGTAGCTGTGACAGCCCCTGTTCTTCCAAGGAGTGTATGCTCTCAAGCCAAGCAACCTGTCCACATACAACAAAGCCAGCCAAGAGAATCTGGAATTTGAGTTGTTTTTAAAGAGCAAGGCAAGCAGATGAAAAATGGGAAAGAAAAAGAGATTTCAAAAGCAACTCTTGCCATAATGAGAGACACAGGAACATAAAATGGCGTTAAGCAGAACCACAGATTAGGCGGTAAAATGCTTTTTGTTCAATTTAGGATATGTGTCCCTTCTGGATGGATGAATTGGAAAAAAAAGGGATTCACCTTCTGGGCAGATGCAGCTTCATGGATATGTAGCTTGTTATGCAGATAGAGCCTTTGGGCAAAGCACAAAGGTGACCTCCTCCCAAGGGGACTCAGTCAGGACTCATGGCTGTGCCAAGAGTCTGGCTGGGCTTTGACCCTCTGCTCCCTGGTGTAGGATCACACCTCTCGCTGCTTATCTGACTACCGTTGGTGCAGTGACCAGTTGTTCATCCTCAGGACGTAGTCTTATATTTAAGGAAGGTTTCTATTCCTGTATTCTATGATATTATTTGGCCCCTTGCTTTCCATTAAGGGACTTAAGAGGACAATAGCTTTTAAGTCCTTGAGACCCAGGAGAAAGTCAGCAGCATTAGCATCACCAGGGAACCAATTAGAAATGCTAATTATCCAGTCTCACCCCAAACCTCCTAAATCACTCTCTAGGTGATTCTGATGCACGTTAAAGTTTAGGAGCTACTGCTGTAGACTGAAAGAGTGGGGATAAGGAAACCTCACCCTAACCTAATAGTATACCAGGTATGCTGTAACTTCATAATATATTAAAAGAATCTGATAGCCAGGAATGTAGGAAGATACTTTGTTCTTTCTTACATGTATATTTCTGACTTAAGGTCTTCCAGGGTTTCCGGAAAGGTAGGCATCTGGGCTTCTATTACAGCATTTCCCAAACTATTTTCTATGAAGCAGTCATTTTCTGCAAGATGGCATTAGATGTGCTTTGAACAAACAAAGTAAGTTTTTGGAACACTGCACTCTGTACCCAACTTTTACGGAGTTGCTAAGTGTAGCTGTACACTGTTATATGCTAGATGGCAGGTGGGTGATGTGATTAGTGCCTCAGTGTCTGCAGTCAGATCACTTGGGTCCAATCCTAACTTAGCCCCTCAGCAAAGTGATACAAGGTTTTGTTCCTCCTAGTAAGGTTCATGGACCAGCAGCATCAGCAAGACCTGAAGAATTCCCATCCCCATCACAGACCCTGTGAATCAAGGTCTGAATTTTTAACAGGATCCCCAGGTGGTTTGTATGCTATAGTTTGAGAAGTACTACTAAAAGCGATATTGCTTGACTGCTCTCTGCCTCAGTTTCCTTATTCATTAAATAGGAATCACTAATAGGATCTATCTCACACTTTTTATCAGGCATCACAATCCTGAGGACGGTTTGTTAAAACAAAAATGGCCAGGCCCCATTCCCAGAGTTCCTGATTCATTAGGTCTAGGAATTTATTCGATGGGGCTAGAGAATTCACGTTTTTAAGTTTCCCAGGGGATGCTATTGCAGCCCATCTGGGGACCATGGTGTGAGAACCATAGCTCTAGATTTTTCTAAGAGCATTTCTGTCTCTAGACCAGACCTGTTTTCCTCCATGAAGTATACTATTTCAATGCTCGACTTAGTGTTTATGTTTTACTCTTTCTACTGTTTTTAGAATCTTAACCCAGCCTATAAATTCCTCTGGGCAGAAATCATACCTTCCACACACTCTCATTTTCTGTTTTGTAAAATCATGAGTACATTTTCAGCATGATTAATAATAGAACGGGGAAAGGGGGAAAAGGCTCAGACTATCAACATCTCCAAATGGAAATCAGCCCTAGAATTTTCTTATAAATTTACATTTCTAACAAGTCCCCAGATGAGGCTGATGCTGCAGGTTCAGGGACCACTCTTTGAGAAGAACTTTGACAGGGACTTTAAGAGGACCAAGTGAATAGTCTATTATGTAAGCCAGTGACACAGTGGCTGGCACAAAGTCAGCCCTCAAAACTGTTAGTTAATGTGACTTTTACTTGGTAAACACTCAGATAAATCCTGTTGCATTGAACAAAATGTTTTTCAAACCTGGCTATGGAGTGCTTTATTCGTGTGAGATGGAGTGGCATTTCACAGGGCGCAGTGCCTAAATGCAGGTGTGCTCACGCCTTCTGGTGCTGCCAGTGTTCTGCTAAGGTCAGTTCCCGGCCTCGTGTTTAAAAAAAGCAGATTTAGAAACAGAGTGCCAGCAAATTTCAAGGCAGTAGCTCATTGGATTTCAGGAAACCCAATATATAATTTACTGTAGGGTAGGAAAGTGCCAGGTGGAATGCATGCTTGTAGTGTCCTGGACAGATCCCTTTTGCTAGCAAGTGCCCTCAACCCTGGAGCACTGGGCATGTTGGCTGCTAAAGCCTCACAGCTTCCTTTCCCCAGAGACCTGCCCTCAGTCAAGTAAGTAGCTTCCTCCTCTGTCTGCCTGGAGAGCCCTGACCAATGGCCGATGGACACAGTAGTGCAACCACAACGTGCCGTCAACTCTGGGATACACTTCATGCTCCGTGGCTCCTTGTGGGACCAGGCTGGAGCTTGACTCCAATTGTGACCCCATCCTTGCTTAGCTCCTTTTCTCTATCCTTTGCATCCTTTCTCCTGAGAGCACTTGATAAATCTCCATGTGTCAAAGTCTGCTTCCAGTGAGCCCAACCAGAGGCATCACCTGTCAGGGCCCACTGGGACATTTGTTGAGTTGACTCATGGAATCAGAGGACCAGAAGGTGATTCCACTTTAGAACAGCACACATATAGGCTTAAAAATCTTACCACAGAAGGAAAAGAATCATGCCCTGAAATTTCAGAGGAAGGATATAGTTATGTCTGAAAAACTACTGCAGGAGCCAGAAGAAAATTTCCAAAAAGCCAAGTGGTAGGTAAGGGCCTGATCTGATGGAAATTTTCCTGGGCTTCTGTATGCACTCATCCATGCCATGCTTCTTTGTGGCATTTCCCAAGACTTTGGGCTTTCCTTCTATGTCCTGCTCCCTGTTCTGACATCCTAGCATTTGCATCTCTGTGCATTTTTATGCTACTTGATGTCTGGGTTGGAGTCTTTACTCTCCCCCCTTGGCTCTGGCTTATGGGCTACTTGAGGCTCCTGCCACTCCCTCCCTGCTCTTCTCCCTGTACCCTCTCAAGCCTTCTCTGTTGTAGGTGGGCCTGGATTTCTGTGCACCTGTGTATTTAACAAAACTTTCTCTTGTTTTTTTTTTTTTCCCCCTTTGCACTTTTCTGTTCTGCCTGTGTCTGGGGCTGAAATGGCAGCTGGGATCTGTGCTTCTTACACATTCATGGTGCTTAAATCCCTTCTTCATGTTGCCTTAGCATTCTGACATCGGAGACTTTCACCATTTGATCATCTACTTGCTGGTCTTATAGAATCACCCTGATTTCTGTTCCTGGATTCCTGGTAGCCTGCCTTGACCTTTAGCTCATGCCTGCCCTTCCCTGCCTTGTCTTGAGCAGTCGTACTCATGGGCCCTTCTCATCTAGGCTCATCTCTCTGAACTTGACCTCTGTTTCTCCTTGCCAATGGCCCATCACAGTGCTATTTCCTATCATGACTCTAGGCCCTCCTGCTCGTCCCTGTCCTGCTGTTGCCTGCTCCCAATATGACAAGTGTGATTATCAAAAGGCCTATTTTCCGGAGATTTTATCAGACAACCTGCAATTTCCTATCTTTCAATAAGATAAAGCCTGTTGGTTCAGAAGCTAAACAGAAAAAATGTGAATTGTTCAGGTGGACACCCTTAATCCTCCCTGGCCCTGCCAGAATCTGACATCATTAAGAAGAAAAGTAAATAATACTGGAAGTGACTTCAAAATAAAATTTAAACTAAATGTGAAAAATGAATGTTTTGCATGTAGCCAGGCTTTTTCTCATTAGTTTCTTATTGCTACTGTAACAAATTCCACAAGTGTAATGACTTAAATTTATTTATTTATAGTTGTGGAGATGAGAAGTCACAAGTGGATTTCAGTGGGCTAACATAAGTGTGTTGGCAGGCTTTTGGCAGGCTACATTCTTTGCAGAGCATCCAGCAGAGAATCCATTCCTTTACCTTCCCTCTCGTCTAGAGGCTGCCTACATTCCTTGGCTCCTGGCCCCTTCCTCCATCTTCAAACCAGTGATGGCATCACTCTGACTTCCCCTGTCCCACATCTTCTCTGCTTCTGGCTCTCCTGCCTTACTCTTTCATATATAGAGACTCTTGATTAAATTGGGCTCAGGAGATTAATCAAAAATGCTCTCTCCCCATTTCAAGATTCTTAACCTAATCATAGCTTCAGGGTCTCTTTTGCCACATAAGGTCACATATTCCCAGGTTCTGGGGACTAGGGTGTTGGCATCTTTGGGGGGCTGTCAGCCTGTCTACCACACTTTTTGTGGCTTATTTCACAATTAATTTGAGCTCTGCTAACACGAGAGCTCTGCGAACACTAGAATATGTGCCTTCATGTGCTGTTTTACATGCCTTCTCATTGATTCCCCACAATAACTTTATATAGTGGGCACCATTTTCAAATCTGTTTTGTAGATGAGGAAACTGAAGCTCAGAGAAATGAAATCACCACTCAAGTTTGCACAAACTGAGGTTTTGCCTTGATTCGTTTTATCAGTAGTCCCTATTCTGTCTGTCTTTAGCTCCATCCCTGTTTTCTTATAGGCAGCTAGGTAACAGGAACCTCCTGGGAGCTCACCTGTGACCACTGGTGAGCCGGTCACATCCAGGAGAGGTCACCTTGGATTTAGAAACAATTGCATATGAGGAGTTTTATACCAGATGGGCTTGTATTTTTGTACATTTCCCCCCCTAGATTTCTATATATTTCTTTATTCTTAATATTTTTATGAACATCGATTATTTTGGTTTTTGTAAATTTTATCAAATAGATGGTAGGCCATTCAGTCTGAAACGTCAGCTCTCAGTTTAGTCCAGGGAAGTGACCTCCTTTATGTCGGGATCAGATTTCATTCCATTCATTGCGTTCTCTTCTGTGGGAGCTCCCATTACTTACAGGGTTGTTAGTTGTCTGTTGCTCATTTTCTTGATCAGTTTGCCTCTCTCCACTTTATTTTATCATTGCTTTCTTTGCCATCTGGGTTATTTTTTCAGGCCTGTCCTCCAGGTTACTGGTTTTCTGCAACATTGATCCTGCTCTTTACTTCTAAAGCCATGTTGACATCTGCAAATGGCACTGTTTGTTGGCCTCAATTCTTCCCTTGGCTCCTCCAGGGAGGTTTATCTTCTCTCTTAGTATTTTTCCTTGTTGCCTCACCTCTTAGCCCATGTTCTGTGGAGCCCATGTGTTGACATCACTCTCAGTCTCTCCTTTTTAATCTACCAGATTTCTTGGCTGTTCAGAAGTTGGACATCCAAGGCGTAGCTCTGTGTTTCATGGGCTTTGGGTGGGCATGCACATTTTGCTTATTTCTTTCTACTTCTTATGCAATATTAATACATCCCTCGGCCCTTTTATTGCTCAGCTAATAAATTGGTAGCAAATAGCTGGCCTCATACCTGCTGCTCATACTCTCCCATACTGGGACATTGGGGCACTTTAAGAGGTAAGTGACTGGGAGTAGTTAATTCACATTGGAGCAGCCTGCATGGGATTGTAAGAGCAGAATCTGAAGCCAGATGCCAGCTCTGCAGCTTCCGAGCTGTGCAGCCTTGGGCAGGCAATTTCACTTCTCTGAGCTTCAGTTTCCTGTTATATATGAGAGAGGTGAAGAAGTGTGCCCTTATTTCTCATGGGGAACAAATGAGAAAGCATCTAAAACACTTACCACATAATAGTGTTTAGCTGTTATTAGCTTGATAAAGAAAAGTTAAGTGTTTATGATGTTATAAACAACTCAGTAGAAAATATTAACCCAAAGCCTCACCACACTCATCCCTATCCACCATGGTGGCTCTGAACTATCTTGCTCAGCAGTGGGGAAGATGGGCTCCTTTTGATGACCCCATTTCTTCCAAGGCCCTCCCATTCATTTAGTGGCCTGTTTTCCAAATCAGGGCACATTCCTGGTGTTTGCCAGAATTTTCCCTCCTTCTTCCCTGCACTATTTTGGGAATGGGCATTGCATGTGGTGTCTTGTAGGTTCTCATAGTGAGGCCCAAGTTGTACCATCTCCTGCAAAGATGCCTCAAGGCGTGAGGCAGGTGGGTGGCCATTTCAGCCCTGGTGACTTTTCTCTCCTTCCATTACCTTGTACTGGTTTTTATTTGGGCAAGCAAATAGAAACTTTTCATCTCAGAGGAGTGAAATTGCCTGCCCCAGGTTGCACAGCTTGGAAGCTGCAGAGCTGGCATTCGGCTTCAGATTCTCCTCTTGGAGCCCCATGTATGTTGCTCAGATATGGACTAACTATTCCACCTGTTGGTTAGTTCCTAGCATGGGAGGGAGTTATGGCTAACTCTCATTCTGCCATAGCTTTTTAACAATGCCATTTATTTTTTTATTTTCGAGTATAAAGGAAATATATGTTTGAGACAGAAAGTCTGAAGAATGCCAAAAAGTAAAAAGAAGCAGCAAAATATTATCCACAATTTTCCTGTCTATCCTGGAGCAAGTCTATCTCAGCTGCCCTTTGATAGGGGTCTAGGTTACCCTGGATTTCTGGCCTTCATGATCACTGCCTTCCCATGGTATTGGCCTCCCCTCATTTGCTGCCATAGTGTGGCTCTACCTGCCCCTGTGCCCCCATCCTGAGAGGTTACTGTAGAGGGTGAGGGAAGATGACATAGATGAAAGTAGGTTTTGCACATGGAGAAGCTGTCTACCTGGTGCAGGAAATGATGAAGATCGCATCTCGGGAGACAGCGAGGCTCAGGGCATGAGAATCATAAGTCATAAGGTTTCCCTAAGTCCAGACAATTAAAGTAGTCAGTTTCACTTTTTTGAGAAAAAACATTTTTAAGTTAAAGCAGGCACTGAGAATAAGGCCTTAGTAAAAAGAGTGCTTGACTTAAAATTGGAAAACCTGGATAAGGGACTCAGGTACTCTACACATTTAGTTAAACTGTTAGACGTTTGGATTTTTCTCTGAGAAGAGCTGCAGTCATATACACCCCAAACAAGGCTGTGAAGACACAGTGAAGATTTATACACAAATACGCAGCTCAGCGGCTGGCGCACACTAGATACACATCCAGTTAAGAACCTTAATAAACATCCACTCAAACTGCATTGACGTGCCTGTGCCTTACCAGTCCTCATAACTTGAAACTGTGAAAGACTTATTCAGACTCAGGATCTCCCACCTATAGCTCAGGATGCTGAATACAAAAGCCTATGTGTATTCACCTTGATTCTGGAAATGTCTGCCAACTTGAGGGGCTTTCAGACAAGCTTCTAAAGATGAACAGAGGCAAGTCCTGGCTTCAGTGTAAAGTGGGCAGCACTTATAGGAAAACGTGGAAAGTTTGCGTCATGCATGAGGGCTGGGTAAGCTTCCAAAGTTGGGGTGACAGTCGTGAGAACTGACCGGAGATGGCTGTGAACTGAACATGGGTTTTTATGGAAGAGGGGGTGTCCCCAGGGAGACTGGACCTTCCAGGCACAGGAAAGGGCGTGTGCCAAAGAAGAGAGGTGTTGGAAAGGCCCTATCCTCTCCCTACTTGTGGTGATAGCTTAAGGCAGGTGGGGCTCAGCCTGTGGGGTGGGGTAGTAGGGTACCAGCCATAGGCCTGGGAGCCAGGCTGTCTTTATTCTATTTGGGTTGGGTTTTCACTAAGCCTGCTGAAGTTTGTCTGAAAGAATGCTATGGGTTCTGCTTAAGGGAAAAATGAAAATTGGAAGGAAGGTTAAGGGGCTCCATGCCGGCCCCAAATGCAGGCTGAGCCAAGGTGTCTAGAAGAAGCCTTTTCCCTCTCTTACCACCAGGCAGGCCTCTGCCCTTGAATCAGCTCACTAGCAAAGCTTATTCTCATATCAGATCCTTGGCACAAACTAGCCGTGAAAACTCTTGCTCTTTTTTTTTTTTTTTTCTTCTCTTTTAGAGGCAGGGTCTTGCTCTGTCACCCAGGTTATAGTGCAGTGGCTCGATCATGGCTCACTGCTACCTTGAGTTCTTGGGCTCAGGCGATCCTTCCTCCTCACCTTCCAGACTATCTGAAGGTGATACTGATCTGACTCAAGGCGGGTGCCACCATGCCTGACTTAAAAAAAAAAAAAAATTTCATAGAGGCAGGGCCTTGCTTGCTGCCCAGGCTGGTCTCAAACTCCTGGCCTCAAGTGATCCTCCTGCCTCAGCCCTTGCAAAGCACTGGGATTACAGGCATGAGCCGCTGTGCCTGGCTGGAAGTCCCTTCTTACAGTTGAAAGTCCTGAGCCACAAGGGTGTGAGGATGGGTGGACATTCGTGCTGGGAGTCACTTGGAAGCCTGTGATGCTATGATTCCTCCTCTCCCTCTCTTCCTCTGTTCTGCAGCAATGGAATGGCAGGGACACTGCCCTGATGGTCACCCGTGTGGTCAACCACAGGCGCTTTTCAGCCACGGTCAGTGTGGCAGACACTGCCCAGCGGAGCGTCAGCAAGTACCGCTGTGTGATCCGCTCTGACGGTGGGTCTGGTGTGTCCAACTACGCGGAGCTGATCGTGAAAGGTGAGTACCCCCAGCCTACGCCTCTACTGCCATGGGAGTCCGGCCTTAAAGCCCTTTTCCTCATCTGCCGATCCTCCCCCACCTTTAGTCAAAGAAGAGATTAATTTCTAGTCACTCCGCCCTCACTCCCTCCCTCAAGACAAACTCTCCAAACAGGAGAAACTGTTTGCAACATTGTATTGCTATTCAAAGTTGAGTCTCACATGCAGGAGCCATACGTGAAAGACTGTGGAGTCTATAACACAGAAGGCATCTTCAAATTTGGCTTTATTTTGTATTTAAAGTTAGAATGAGCAAATGTCCTTGTGTTTGGGTGGCATGCTATTGCAGCGTTCTCATACTATTGTTTCTGAGGGATTTTTTTTTTTTTTAAATGAAAACTCAGTACACTGACAATATTTTGGAAGGACATTTGAAATAAATAATTCCTCACCCCACTGGCCTTGATGCAATTCTTTTCAATTTTCTTGTTCTTGTTCACCTTGAGATACTGTTTACATGCTTTCCATTAAAATATGCACATTGTCTTCTGCTTCTCTCAAAAAGCCGGTTATGCCATTTCGTTTAGGAACTTTGTAATCTTTGTTATGATGCTTAATGGTGGTATGAAATTTCATCAAATGAATTATCCTATTTTGTTAAAACCCCCCATTTTCAGTCATTTGGATAATTCCAGGTGCTTTCGTTTTTTCTTTCCTTTGTATGTATAACAATTAACAACTCCATGGAGTTCTTCTAGAGAGAACATTTTATTCTATTGAACCAGATTATTTCCTTAGGATAAATTCCCCGGGGGTAGAGTTGGGAGGCCAAGAATATGAGCGTCTTTATGGATTTTTCTTTGTGTTGCAATATTTCTTTTGCAAAAAAATGGTTTGACAGTTTACACTGGCAACAGCAGCGTATGGATGTACCCGTTTTACCAATGTTATGTTTGCCGATTAAAATTTTAATATAGCATAATTTAGTGAATGAAATAATGAAGCTGTTCATATTATGCTATTATGCTAGAATGAGACCTGGTGTGTTTGAAGGGAAAAACAAACCAAAACAAAACAAAGAAATAAAAACTGCTGGTGAAGCCTTGGAGGGCTCCTGAGTTAGTTTCCTTTGTCAAAGTATGGGTAGGTGTGAAAACTTTGACCTCATTTTGCTGACCTGATGCGACTGGGAGCCTGGGCTGACTGGACTAGGGGTTGCAGTCTGGGATTCTCTATCCTGGCCATTTTGACGTGTTACAGATACTCACATGGCTGATGATGTGTCGTCATTATGGTCTCAGCTGAAATGTCATTATGTCATCCAGAGAACTTCCCCGACCCCCTGCCCACACCTCCCTTCCTAGTGGTCACAATCCCTTGTCATTACCTGATCTCCTTTTATGTATAGTTCATATATATATATGGCACTTTAGGTTCTGGGGTACATGTACAGAACATGGAGGATTGTTGCATAGGTACATACATGGCAATGTGGTTTGCTGCCTCCATCCCCATCACCTATATCTGCCATTTCTCCCCATGTTATCCGTCCCCAACTCTGTATACCCCCCTGTCCCTCCCCTAGTCACCCCCAACAGACCCCAGTGTGTGATACTCGTCTCCCTGTGTCCATGTGTTCTCATTGTTCAACACCCACCTATGAGTGAGAACATGCGGTGTTTGATTTTCTGCTCTTGTGTCTCCTTGCTGAGAATGATGATTCTCAGGTTCATCCATGTCCCTACAAAGGATACGAACTCATTGTTTTTTATGGCTGCATAGTATTCCATGCTATATATGTGCCACATTTTCCCTGTCCAGTCTATCATCAATGGGCATTTGGGTTGGTTCCAAGTCCTTGCTATTGTAAACAGTGCCACAATGGACATATGTGTGCATGTGTCTTTATAATAGAATGATTTATAATCCTTTGGATATATACCCAGTAATGGGATTGTTGGGTCAAATGGAATTTCTGTTTCTAGGTCCTTGAGGAATCACCACACTGTCTTCCACAATGGTTGAACTAATTTACACTCCTACCAACAGTGTAAAAGTGTTCCTATTTCTCCACATCCTCTCCAACATCTGTTGTCTTTAGATTTTTTTAAAATATATATATTTTATTGCGTTTTAGGTTTTGGGGTACATGTGAAGAACATTGTTGCAGGATTGTTGCATAGGTACATGCATGGCAATGTGGTTTGCTGCCTTCCTCCCCAAAACCTATATCTGGCATTTCTCTCCATGTTATCCCTCCCCAACTCCCCACCGCCTGCTGTCCCTCTGGTACTTCTGCCCCACAGACTTTTTAAATTATCACCATTCTAACTGGCATGAAATAGTATGTCAATGTGGTTTTAATCTGCATTTCTCTAATGACCAGTGATGATAAGTATTTTTTCATATGTTTGTTGGCCTCATATATGTCTTCTTTTGAAGTGTCTATTCATATCCTATGCCCACTTTTGAATAGATTTGTTTGTTTTTGTCTTATAAATCTGTTTTAGTTCTTTGTAGATTCTGGATAATAGCCCTTTGTCAGATGGGTAGATTGCAAAATTTTTTTTCCATTCTGTTGGTTGCCAGTTCACTCTAATCATTGTTTCTTTTGCTGTGCAGAAGCTCTGGAGTTTAATTAGATCCAATTTGTCTACTTTGGCTTTTGATGCCCATGTTTTTTGGTGTTTTAGTCATGAAGTCCTTGCCTATGTCTATCTCCTGGATGGTTTTGCCTAGGTTTTCTTCTAGGGTTTTTATGGTGTTAGGTCTTATGTTTAAGTCTTTAATTCATCTGGAGTTAATTTTAGTGTAAGGTGTCAGGAAGGGGTCCAGTTTCTGCTTTGTGCACATGGCTATCCAGTTTTCCCAACATCATTTATTAAACAGGGAATTCTTTCCCCATTGCTTATTTTTGTGAGGTTTGTCAAAGATGAGATGGTTGTAGATGTGTGGCGTTGCCTCCGAGGCCTCTGTTCTGTTTCTTCTATATAATTCTTATCACACTTTAAAATGCTGGTTTGCCTTTGTTTACTTGGGGATTTTCTGTCTCCCCTTTTAGCATCTAGGCGTTGTGAGAGGAGGGCTATCTGCTGGGCTGGGAGTCCCCGCACTCAGCACAGTGCCTGGCACTAATTCTGAGTTTGCTGAACCGCATGGAGTTGTTAGTGTGTGGCTGTTTTTGTTTGTTGGTTATTGAGATGGAGTCTTGCTCTATGGCCCAGGCTGAAGTGCAGTGGCATAATCTCGGCTCACTGCAACCTCTGTTTCCCCGGTTAAAGCGATTCCCCTGCCTCAGCCTCCCAAGTAGCCGGGACTACCACATGTGCCACCACACCTGGCTAATTTTTTGTATTTTAGAAGAGCTGGCTTTTCACCATGTTGGCCAAGCTGGTCTCAATCTCCTGACCTCATGATGCTCCCCTGTTGGCCTCCCAAAGTTCTGGGATTACAAATGTGAGCCAAGTGTTTGCCTGTTTTGACTTGTATAGTCAGTCATTTCATAAGGCTCCACTTTAAAAAAATGTGTGGGATGATAGATGAGTGAATGAATTATTGGCCTCAGCAGGAGTTTATTTCCTCACCATAATGGCATGAACACTTAAGCCAAAGATCAACAAATTAGGCAGTCATGAACAAAACAACTAAAAAAAAAATTTTTAAATTTGTTTACATGAAATGCCATTAACACAGAAAAGAAGCCAGCGCTTTGATGGCATTAGGCTCCTATCTTCGCTTTGTTGGTGCCGTAAGATTAGCTTCTGTGACATGGGGGCTACTGCAGGCCTTTCAGGCACTCAGTGAACGTGTAATTTCAGGAGCTCTCCTGCTGGAACGCACCTTATACCTTTTATGTCTGGTCTCTCACACTAGATTGGGAACCCCAGGAGAGAGTGCACTGCATTCGCTCTTGCTCCTCATGGTCTCCTAGCACGTTGCATGTACACGGGACAAAGTTGGTGCAAAGAGAATGTGACCAATGTCTGTGGGAGTTAATGTAGCACTCCGAAATTCTCATGCACAGACAAATGGAACCAGAAAACTCTTAGTTTATTCTTTCCTTATATGCTCCCATTCAGGGGCAGGATTGGAGCTATGGGAAGAGAAACCGAGAGGCTACTGGGACAGATGGTGTGGTGGAGCCTCCTTGCTTTATTCAGAGGGGTGGCCAGGGTTTACTGGGACATTGCCTTGACCTCTGCTGGCTGTGCATCCTGGGCCAGAGTCAAGAGGAAGGGCCAGCGCTGGCCCGGGATACAGTAGCCAGGCCTGGCAATATGACTCTGCAGCTGCCACTGCCCTAAAGCCCCTCATCTGCAGCCCTTGCCACTCCAGCGTAGGGAGTGTGGGGTGCTGGGTGGCACGAGGTCTCCCTCATGTTGAACAGTAGGGGGCTGGCACTCCCTGTAATCTGGTCAATCAAGGTGTAATTTTATTACACATAAATGAAATTCATCCATGCGTTTGGCATAGGTTATCCCTTTTTTAGTGCCTACTTTTCCCCATTTAAATATTATGATGACGGTAAGCTAGGAGCTTGGTCCCGTGCACATAAAGAAGTCCCTTCACATATGTTACCTGATTTTATCCTAATTACAGCTCTGCACATTGGGTTTCATGTAAACTCATTTCATGGGTGGGGAACCAGCACAGCTAGGCTGAAAAATGGGACCATCCCAAGGGGTAAAGCTGGAGAGTCAACTCATGCTATTTTGGGCACACCTGGAGGGCTGGTGGGTTGTGGCCTTGTTGGCGCCTGGTGCCACAGTGTCATGAGCAGTGCTGAAGGGGCCCAGGTACCAGGCAAGCAGGAGCCCCTGGGTCCGTCTAGCTGTCTTGCCAATTTGACTCAGGATCTTCCCTCCCTGACTCTCAGCTCACTTCCAGATTCCTGGAGAAACACATTGAACCTACCGTTACCCCTCCCCCGACCCCCCACACACTGCTAAAGAGTTGGTGGCATCCAAACAAAACAAGGAAATAAAAGGCAGTGATCCCTCCAGGAGCAGAAGCAACCCGAGGAAACCTGTCACCCTGGAGTGGGTGCCCAGGGACCCATTTGAAGGCAGCAAACCTGAGCGTCTAGAAGAAACTATGTGATGAAGAATGACTCACTTACCTCTCAAGAGCTCCTAGCCTTTGCAGAGCCGGGATGCTTAAGTACTTTAATATTGAAGTATTTGTACTTGTTTAAAAAAATACGAGGGCAAGGCATTAATCCTCCTTCATTCAGAGAAGGGGGAAAATCTGAAAAACAGACCAAAAAAGAAAAAGTTTTCTCAAGGGCCAAGTGCTATGTTATGGGATGGGATCTGGACTCCTTCTTTCTGGACTGGTGTCACCCACAACCCTGGGACATCACAGAAAGAAAACCACACCTTCAAGGTCTTCCTCCTTATAGGTTCCCACCCTTTGGTTCCAGTTCAGGGCATGAGATAACTCTGCAGCCAGGATGCTTGGATCTGAATTCCAGCCCCACCTTGTCCCAACTCTGTGACCTTGGAGATGATCAAATCTCTTGGGGCCTCAGCTGGCTCACCTGGGAACAGGGATGTGGGATTACCTCCCTCAGAGGGCGTCATGAGGATTCCATGTGATAATGGATGTGGGAGTTCTTAGAACATGCCCACGAATATGCACCCCAAAGTATTTGTTGAATAAAATAAATAAATTGTCCCTGGGGGTGAGATTTCTGAAAGAAGTAAGAGAGGTAAAGGACACCATGGGTGGGGACAGGATGTTGGACCCAGGTGCCGCTTTGATGACTGTCTCTGTGGCTTTGGGGAAACCATGTCAGGCCTGTTCTGTAAAGTGCGGCCCAGTTCTCTCTTTGTACACAGTGATGTGCTGAGCATAAGAAGAGGGAGGGAGGAAACATCAAAGTGTGGACTTGGGGCTGGGCATGGTGTAATCCCAGCACTTTGGGAGGCCAAGGTGGGTGGATCATGAGGTCAGGAGATCGACATCACTCTGGCTTACACGGTGAAACCCTGTCTCTACTAAAAATACAAACAAAAAAAAAATAGCCAGGTGTGGTGGCACACACCTGTAGTCCCAGCTGCTCAGGAGGCTGAGGCAGGAGAATTGCTTGAATCCAGGAGGCTGAGGTTGCAGTGAGCTGAGATTATGCCACTGTACTCCAGCCTGGGTGACAGAATGAGACTCATTCTCAAAAAAAAAAAAAAGTGTTGACTTGGGGACATTTGGGTCATGGGGTCCTTTATTAGGGTTCTCGAGAGGGACAGAACAAATAGGATATATGTATATATGAAAGGGAGTTTATTAAGGAGAACTGACTCACATGATCACAGGTAAAGACCCAGATAGGGCTTCTACAAGTTGAGGAGCAAGGAAGACTTGTGGCTCAGTTAGAGTTCCAAAACCTTGAAAGTAGGAAAGCCTGGCAGTGTAGCCTTCAGTCTGTGGCCAAAGGCCCAAGAGCCCCTGGCAAAGCACTGATGTAAGTCCAGTACTCGAAAAGCCAAAGAACTTGGGATCTGATGTTTGCAGACAAGAAGCATCCAGCACAGGAGAAAGATGAAGGCCAGCAGACTCAACAAGTCGGCTTCTTCCACCTTCTTCTGCTGGCTTTTTCTAGTTGCACTGGCAGCTGATTGGATGGTGTCCATCCACACTGGGGGTAGGTCTGCCTCTCCCAGTCCCCTGACTCAAATGTGAATCTCTTTTGGCAACAACCAGAAACACCCAGATATACCCAGAAATAATACTTTGCATCCTTCAGTTCAATCAAATTGACCCTTAATATTAACCATCACAAGTCCCTATAGGTCAGAGTTCTCTGGGTCCCTTCCTGTGTTCACCCCTACTGGATCAGGAAAGCTCATTCAGGAGTCCGGGGACAAAGGAAAAGTAGCTCGTTCTGTTTGTCCTCAGCTGTCTGGCTTCATGGATCACCCCTCTCCTGGCATTGTTCATTCAAAACCCTAACCCCTCCACAGCTGAGAGGTCACTGGACCCCTCAGCCCTTGAGGGTTCCAGGCGTGGTAGACCCCTGTGCTGGCTTTCACAGCAGGTGCTCATGCTGAGAGGAAGAGCGGAGGCCCAGGCTGGTCTCAGTCTCTCCCCAAACAGGCATATTCACGGCTGGCTGGCTCCCAGCTCCTGTGTGATCCTGAGATAGTAAAGATTAGCACTTCAGAATATGCTGCCTAATGTGAGCATAGGTAATATCAAATTCTCAGGGTGACACACAGACCGAAATGAAAGCAAATTGGAATTACTTAATACTGGAGAGCTGTGTATTGAATTGTGATAATGTACCTGGGTATACATTAGATTACTCTGTAATTGAGGTTTCGCTCAATTGGCAATCCGGCCCTTCAACCTACCTGTTCCAGACCAGTGCTCAGAAATGTGCTTATTCATTTCCTTTGCTTCTGGTTTTCCGGGTGTCTTTGATTTCAAGGTGTCTTAGTTGGCCTCAAGGACTTGAGTGTCTTCAACCAAAGTTATGCAGATGTTATCTTGATGAACATTTCCTAATTCATAAAAAGTTTCTTGTTGGTGGTGATTTTTAAACCAGTCTTTCAACTCTGTTTAACAACCTGTTATGTACTCAGAGCGCTCGTCAGCATGAGAATTAGTGCTCAGAAGAAATGTGATACAAGTGCTGTTAGAGGTTCTGATTTAAACACTGATGTGACTTCCTACCAAGGGAGCTTGGTAGGATCAAGAGCAGGGATTGCTCAAAACGCACTTGTGTTTCCATTTTAGTCCTGCTTCCAGGCCCCTGTGTGACTTCAGCAAATCATGTCTTTACTCTGGGCCTCATTTTCCTTATCTGTATAATGGGGGTGAATATATATAATGAGGTCCTATGAGAGAGAGAAAATATAACTTATATATAATGTATAAAACATATATATAGCATAACACATATAGAACATATAGAAACAGATATGGCCTAGTACTAGAAAGTATAAAATTATGTCTTTAGTAGTAATCATATTTTATACATTGTAATTAAGGAATGTTTCCCAAAGATATTGTCCATTGTTTGTTTTCCTGGCTTAAAGGAATGATATTCTGTGCATACTATGAAAACTTAAATTTTACATCATCTTAAGGTCTTCCTCTTCTGAAATGGTATTGAGGTCATCCAATCCAATCTATTGGTTGAAGTCAGTTGCAAAAATGCTTTACTTACATTTTAAATTTTTTTTTCAACATTTATAAGTTTCTTGAGACTGTATCAGGTATAGCTACATAAAGCCTGCATTCTAGGTTGGCACCAGTGGGCTCCTCAGCTTCCGTGTTGTGAAAGCACATATTCCACAGTTGACTGCTGTTCCAACTGGTCCCATTTTGCTCACTCATTGGGTCTGGTGCCAGTAGTGATTTGCATTTACAGCCTCTAGTTTAAAGATGGAATGGCTGGAGGAGCTGACTCATTCTTGTATTCATTTGCTTAATAAAGGTTTATGGAGCCCAGCTGTGTGTCAGGTTCTGTAATAAGCTCATGGTCTAGCAGGAAGAATCATGCAAATGTGTGCTGCATGGCCAGGTAGTTAATGTTAACCACCTGCCACAGTATCTCTGTAATCCTGACAATGGCCCTTTGATGTAGGTGCTGTTAGCAGCCACCTTTTCCCAACGACAGCATGGGAACCCAGAGACGTTCTGGACCTTTCCAAGATCACACTGCTTATAAGTGGCAGAGCTAGACCTGCCTGTCCTTGGGCATGCTCTCTCTTTCATAACACATTTCTCGCAAAATCCAGTATGGCAGACCCTGCTTTCAGGTGCGAGCTAAGGCTGGTCAGAGGATGGAACATTGAATTCAGTCTTGAAGCATCTGGGAGAGCCTCTCATACTGGTCCCATCTGAGCTGGGTCCTGTGGCCTGGCAGGCTCATGAGCAGGACAGCCTGGGTTAGTTTTGAGACATTGAGTGGTTGACATGTTTGGGGCTGGATAGATAGGCAAGGGGACATTTGCAGAGTTTTTGTACCAGAATAGGAGACTGAGATTCATTCTGTAGGAGTGGGGGGCCCTGACGGACCCTGTCCATGACCGTGGATAGTAGCCACACACTCATAAGGTGGGATCTCTGCATCCAGCTATTCTTCCTTTCCCTGGTCCTACAGGGAAAACCGTCATCAGACAGCTGGCTGTGATCACTGACACAGACTCTGTTGGAAAGAAGAGTGAGGATAAAAGGCATATGGGGTTGAGATCCCAAGAGGCAGACATATAGGGCAGGAGTTCTGAGTGCAAGGTGCTTATTTGGATTTTAGGAACATGAGACAGAGAATCAAGGGCAGCCAATAAAGGGGGCATCCCAAGCTAGTTACTGCCGTGAACATCTGGAGCTCTATCCTACTAAGGTAATTCTGGGATTCAGTGTAGAAACCCTGGGGTGTGGAGGAGTGGGTTATTTGTACCTTACCCCCCTCGAGTATTGGTTGAGGGTTGCTCCTGGAGCTCTTAACTTTCTGGCTTTACTGTGTTGTCATACAGGGTATAGCTCTCCCTCCCCTCTGCCCTCCAGGGCCTTGGCAAAAGCTCATGGCTATTAGCTGTTTGATTCAGGCAGTTGGAGGTTGGTCTGTACTCAGTGCAATAAAAATGCTTGAGATGGCAGTGGGACACAATAGCTTCTGCTACAGGGATCCCACACCCTCTGTGGCCTTCCGAGGTGGCCAAGGCATTGGCTCCTGCCTCATCAGTGGGCAGGGACAAGTTCATGCTAGGAGGAGAGGCAAAGCCACTGTGAGCACTATGCTTGTGTAGGGAATGGAACAATGCAAAGGCTGGCCTCAGACTGGACTCCGGAGTTTCCATTCATGTTCTTTGCCAGTCCTGAGAAGTAGGGAGGAGCTGAGAGGCTGTGTCACCCAGTGGTCAGAGAGCAGGTGTGGCATCAGAGAGCCTGGGCTGGCATCTGACCTCTGCCCTGGAAACTCTACCTCCTAAGTTTATCTAGAGCCTGCCACCTCCCACCACCTCCATTGTCAGCATTCTCGACAAGGTTGGCCAACTTTTTCTGTCCAGGGCGTTAGAGTCAATAGTCTCAGCTTTACGGGTCATATGATCTCTATAGTGAAGACTCAACTCTGCTGTTGTAGCAAAAACAGCCGTAAAAAATATATAAATGAATAAGGATGGTTATGTGCCAATACACCTTTATTTACAGAAACAGGAAGAGGGCTGGATTTGGCCCATAGGCCACAGTTGGCTGATCACTGCATGAGTCAAAACGCTATTCTGTTCTCAACTGCGTGGATATTCCAGCTTCCTCCCTGTTCCACTCTTGCCCCAGTGATGTCTGTTCTCAATGCAGCAGCCTGAGTGATCATTTGAAAAAAAAGTTAAATAATGGCCTTTTTTTCCTGCTTAAAGCCCCCCAGTATTTCCTGTCACACTCAGAATAAAATCCAAACTTCTTTACATGGTCTGGATCTAGTCCTTGATTTGTGAGGCCCCATCCCCCACATGTGTCCTCTTACTGTCTTCTCTAGCCACACTGGTCCATTTCCTCTTCCTTGAACCACACCAAGCTAGCTCTGACCTTTGCACTTGCTGTCCTTGCTTGGCCTGAAACACTTTTCTTCCAGAGAACTATGTAGCTCACTTGTTTTGTTGGATCTGGTCTCTGCTCAGACTTCAGCATCTTAGAGAGGCCCCCTCTATTACCTCGCCTGAAATAACAAGCACCCCTACCTCCCACCCCTTCCCTTTGTAATTCTGTTCCTTTGCACCATGCTTTGGTTTTCCTCTTCAATCTTGTCACTATCTGACATTGTGAATTACGTCTATTTGTGGATTACCCATCTTTCCTACTAGAATGCGAGCTCCTGGAGAAAGAAGCTTCGTAAGCCTTATTTTCTGCTGGACCAACAGCACCTGGGACAGTACCTGTTATATAGAAGGTGCTTAAACATGTGCTGTATCCATGGAAGAGTGCTCAGGTCCTTACTTCACAAGTATGCAGCCCCATTTGAGACCCCTCACCATCCCTTCTTTTTTTTTTTTTTTTTTTTCAGACGGAGTCTCGCTCTGTTGCTGGGGCTGGAGTGCAGTGGTGCAATCTTGGCTCACTGCAACCTCCTCCTCCAGGGTTCAAGTGATCTTTCTGCCTCAGCCTTCTTAGTAGCTGGGATTACAGGCACTGCGCCATCATGCCCGGTTAATTTTTTTGTATTTTTAGTAGAGAGGGTGTTTCACCACATTGGTCAGGCTTGTCTCGATCTCCTGACTTTGTGATCCACCTTCCTCGGCCTTCCAAAGTGCCGGGATTACAGGCGTGAGCCACCACACCTGGCCCATCCCTTCTTTTTTAAGGTTCTTATTGATTGAGCTCCTGGTTTTCCTTCTGCCTCTGAGGAAGTTCTGTCTCCTTTACAGGTATCTGTTTCTTTACCTTTTCCTTTAAGTATTATTTTTCCTTCCTTCCTTTTCTTCCTTCTCATGGGAGCGGTGAGCTTTGTAATTCCCTATGCTCCTTTTACGGTCTTTCTTTGCTCTGCTTTGGCTACAAATTTAGGGAGCTCAGTCGACCTGCCAGAGCCATGCTACTTACCCAACCCACCCTGTGACCTTCAGGGTGCTTATTTTAAAAACCCTGGGATTTCTTCATTGTCTTTTCAAGGAAGGCTTGCCTCATGGTGAATTCTACCTATTTCCCCAAGAGTCTTACACGTGGATCATTTGTGCTTCAATTTAGGTCTGGAAGTTTAACAACTTTCTGTGTTAGGTTTAGCTCACCTCCTCCTCTCCTCCCATGCCTGATCTTGACTTTCCTGGAAGGCCCTATTTCAAAGCAGAGAAGCCTCAACATGCTTATTTTCTGTGTGGGTTTCTTTCTTTGTAAGAAAATATGCTGATGCTTGGGCTCTTACTTTTTAATCTTTCTTTGGTCTTTACTTTTATTAACAATGGGTTGCATCTTTTTTTGTGTGTTTGTTTTGTTTTGTTTATTACCAGGACTACTATTGTCAAGAACACATAGCAAATCAGAGGTCTTGGGTTCCCATCCTGGCTCTGCCCTGTGTGAATTAGGAACGTCGTTTCACGACTGCCCATTTTAAAATGGCATAATAATGCCGGCTCCCCTAGATTTGGGTGAGGGGCCATGGCTGTGAAAATCCTTTGAAAACAAAGTACGGAGTCTGTGTTTGTGCTTGTCCTCATCAGTCCCCATCCTCCTCATAGGTGTCCGCTTCCCCACCCTTAGCCTCTGACTCTTACTCTTTGGTGATGTCACCATTAGCTTTTTATGGAAAGAGAAACAGGACAGATGGGAGAAAAGTGGGAAACTTCACTTGAACATATGTGTCGGGGGGAGGCTAACCGGGAGATATTATGTATATTGTATTCTATATGGGCACAAAGACCAGCTTATTTTTAAAAAAGCGTAAATGTGGATAAATAAAACCTGACAAGTATTGGTTTCCTTGAATTATTTTGACTACTTTATCAGCTGCATGCTGATGTGTTGCTTTAACACTTTTAAAGCATTTGGAAATTAAATCAAATGGCAATTGCATTAAATTCTCATTCACTTGGAACATTATAACCCTCCTGTGTTCAAATGGAAGAATGATCTGAGGTATGGAACACGCTGCAGAGTCTGGAGTTAGCTACCATTCGTGGGCCGTTTATTACATGCCAGACACTTCACTGACTGCCTTCTCATGAGGTTGTATTTAATCCTCACCAAGGTCTCCTGTTGCCGCTGAGGATGCCGAAGCCCGATTACCCAGTTCTCATCAGAGCCACACGGTCCAAGGCCTGCCCTCTTCCTAAAATGAGCCTGTGAATAAGACTATTTTCTGACCCTCCTCGTGCTAATTTTCCATAATGAATTATTTGGTGGCAGATATATATAGAATATTTTTCCTGAGAATCCAAGTTCCAGCCTCTGCTAAACTCAGTCAAACCATGGGCTCCAGATTTGTAAATGTTCTAGATCGTTGCCTTTGTCCACTTACTGGAGCCTAATTTACCTCTAAAACACTGCAGCCTCTGCCTGGACCAGTGATTCTTAATCGAGGGTGATTTTCCTTTCAGGGGACATTTGGCAATGTCTGGAGACATTTTTGATTGTCACGATTGGAGACGGAGGTACTGGCATCTAGTAGGTGAGGCCCAGAGATGCCATTAAATACCCTGCGATAAATAGCACAGCCCCCTGGCAACAAAGAATGTTGCAGCCCCAAAGGTCAATTGCACTGGCCCATATCATGCCCCATGGGAAGGCTTCTATATTGGGTGCCCAAGTGTTCTTCTACGGGGCCTGGTGCAGAAACCGGGTGGGAAGAGACTTCCTCTTTGAGCCTCTGGCCAGTGGGGCATGAGCTGTGTGGAGGGAAGGCAGAGCTGGTGATGTGGCTGTGAAGAAGTGATTCCACTTATGGAGCCCTCGAATCCCTTTCTGGAAAATTGACATTTGTCTTCTGGTTTACTCTGACTAATGATGCTTGGCCTTCCCTCTGCCATTTCCCCACCAAGTATCCAGTGAAACACAGCAAAAGGTAAATGCGGACTGACTTCCCAGTTCTGAGACCTGAGAGAAATTTCTGCTAACTTTCAGGCCAATAAAGCTGGCCAAGTGCCCACCGGGCACATGTGCCTCCCTTCCGTGGGATAAATTGGTAAAGCAGCTGCCTAACCACAGACTACCTTCCCAGCCTGCCCTGAAATCACTAGGACCCTGTGGCAGTAGTTCCAGTCAAAGGAATGTGTGCAAAACTGCTGCATGTCCTTTTGGAGTTAAAAAGCATGTAGTCATTTCTCACCTCCCTCCCCTCTTCAGTTGGCTGGAGGCAGCCAGTTTCAAGGTAAGGGCAGAGTCAAAATATTGAATGTGCCTGGTCCCCTGAATCACCTTGTGGAGGAAAATTGTCTGCTGAGCAGGCCTATTATTAATATTTAAGTGATAATAAACTAATACTATGTTAAGCTACTAAGCCTTGGGGTTTATTTGTTACAGCGATTAGTATTTTCCTGATTAATACAATTTGGATCCAAAAAACCCATTAGCAACCCCCACAGGCTTAATGTCTTGAATCAAAACTTTCTAGCCTACCTGAAAACAGATGGGAAGATACTTCTTCCTTTTCCACTGATAATGGGCTTAAAGGTCCAAATTCTGTCTGTTCTGAAAGCTGAGCAGTTATCTTATTTCTTGTCAGGTATTGACTGTTTTTGAAGATTTCTTTTAAAAAAGCCTCTTCCTAACTGTTATTCCTTGATGAGAGTCTACAAATTCCAGAATACGTGAGGGCAGAAATGGCGTGTTCCATGTTATGGGAAGGGGTTCGAGATAGACTTGGCCATGGCCATGGGAAGTTCAGGAACTGAGTGGTAGTCTGGCCAGATGTGGCAACTTGGAAGTCTGATCCTGAAGGGTGGGTGTTACACTAGGAGTCGGAGGACTGGTCATCCTCCTGTAAGGCAGGACCTGGTACATGAGGTGGGGTGTCCGGTGCACAGTCCCACCTGGCCCAGCTGGTCATGGGAGCTGTCCTTCTGCTTGGACTCACCTAACATCCAGCCCAAGCTGGTTGGTCCACCTACTGGCAACCCAGTGACTCCAGCTGCTGGTGGGTGGGGAGGGAAGAGGAGGTAGAGTAAAACATTTTGCACTTCAAAAACAAGCATCACCAATCGTTTAGAAAGACTCTCATGAAGAAATCACGGTAACACATTCAAACATTGAAAAACAAAACAGTAGCAATTTGCAGGAGGCAGATGCCAAAAAAAGGCAGTATCTCAGCAGTTGGGGTGGCTGTGGGTTCCTACTGTAATCATTGAGGGTCGGTATGCCCACATTGCATTGTCTTGAGGGAACATGTGTTCCCTGCACAAGATGTGCTCATTTTGATCCAGGGAGCTCAGAAACAGTGCTTAGGAGATGTGTGCCTAAGAAGAGATGTGGCCTTCATTCTCTTGCTAATTATACTTAAGTGACCATTTCTCAGAGCCTTGACTTTACTATTTGTCAAAATAATGGGTTGTATTCTAAGGCCAGCCTTCAAACTTATTCCCTCCTTAAACAATGGAATGCCTTTCTAAAATAGTATAAGAAACAAATGCTGCAGCTCTGCAGAACCACAGGGTTCCTAGAATAGTGTAAAATCTCTGCTTCCCCACCTCCTGGGCAGGTGGATTTCTTTGCTTCTTTAAAGTTTCTTTCTTCGCCCCCCCAACCCATATGATCCTCCTTTTTCATGCATTCCTAAACCTGGTAGAAAGGGAGGCTAGGATTTGGCCTCTTCTCTTTTAAAATGAAATACACTTGCACCAGCTTTTCATTATTAATCAGAGTAGCATGCCTGTTGCTTTATATGTCTATCCAGGGGCAGATGTGACTCACTTTCAACCCAATAAATGGAAACTGTGCCTTTTTGATGGAATGCGGCCTGGCGGTACCGAGCAGGCAGTTATTGGCAGAGCGGCTGATCGTCTGTTCTCAGGGAGGGAAAGCCTCCTGTTTGAGTTACAATCAGCGGCAAAATGTGCTCTGTGGCTTGTTCATTTAATCTCTTCCACACGTGAGTGAGGAACTGCTGGGACCCCAGCAAGACAAGGCTGCAATTTGCTGTGCCTGAGCAAGCAGTTGGAAAGGCCCTTCGTAAGGGGAGGTGGGGAGGCTGCACTTTAGAAGCAGGCAGGGGCTGGGGTTTGTTCTTGGCTCTGTTCATTTTTTGTTGCTGAATGCAACTCTGCGCGTGACTGAGCCTCAGTTTCTGCATTTGTAGGCAGGGACAGAAGGATGTTCCTTGCCTCCTGTTTTCTGAGGGTCAGTGAAATAAAGTGTGGAAATTGCAGAGTGTAGCACCTGCTTCATACAAGCAAGAAAGCTCAAAGACTCGTGTGGCTATGTGACTTGTTCTCTGTACCATTTATTTTTCCTTCTGGGCAGACAAGCTTCCTCCATTCAGATGGGGCCAGAGGAGTATGTGCAGAAGTGATATACACTCCTTTTGGGCCAAACCTATTTGAAAAACAAAACAAAACAAAAAAAACTCCTCTATGTAAGCCCCCTTTGTTTTCTCCTCTGCTGTGACATTTGAGACCACATGTTATATCAGGCAGCATCTCCAGATCAAACCCTGGGTCCCTGAATGACTGTGTGGAGCCCAGCACCACCTGTCCTCACCCAATAACTTCATTGGGCTGTGATGGGAATGAGAAAAAGCAGAACCAACTGTGACTTGTTCAACCCACGAGGACGGGGCAGGTGTTGCTGTAGGGAGGCTTTGTCTGTTACCCTGGCCCTTCTAGGCTTGATGGCTTAGAAACCTCATTCTGGCCATCTGCACAGTGGTCAGATACCCATGGCATCCAGACAGAGCCATAGTTTTCAGTCAGCATTTTGTGGGAGTCAAACAGTGGTCAGAAGGGGGTTTGCTGAGTCTGGTCTCTTAGCAGGAGGAGTTAGCTGATTCTGTCTCCCTGCAATGTTATTGGGACTAAATTGTCTGAAAGGTACTCCTTCTCCTTGGGTACATCTGCACTCATATCTGTGACTTTTCTTCTATGACTCACCTCTGTGAGCTGACTACCACCTGTTAGTCTTCACTGTCCTAAGTTAGGGTAATGTCATTCATTAATGACCAACCAAGCTTGCAGACCTGGAGACAAAAGTGACTTTGTCAGATATATTTGTGTGCATCTGCTGAATTCCAGGCTCTGTTGACTTTATTTTGTGACTTCTGAGAGAGGTAGAGATGAAGGAAACTGCAGGGTACCCTCCTCCCAGGTCTTAACCCATATCTAGCAGTTGCTGACCCGTATCTGGTGTATCTAGGTATTGCTTGTGCTTATGGGCCTTACCTTTAGCGCCCCAACTCCAAGCTACTACCTTTCCTACCCCCTCTTACCCAACCATGAGCATAAAACTCTTGGTTGACTACTAGTCCCTGATGTCATCAGGGAACTGCCCTACTGTCTTCAGAAATCACAGAAAAGGCCAGGAATAGTGGCTCATGCCTGTAATCCCAGCACTCTGGGAGGCTGAGGTGGGTGGATTACCTGAGATCAGGAGTTTGAGACCAGCCTGGCCAACATGCTGAGACACCGTCTTTACTAAAAATACAAAAAATTAGCCGGGCATGGTAGTGGGTGCCTGTAATCCCAGGTACTTAGGAGGCTGAGGTAGGAGTAGATCACACCATTGTATTCTAGTCTGGACGACAAGAGCAAGACTCCATCTCATTATAAAAAAAAAAGAAAAGGCACTCATGGATATACCAGTAGTGATTGCTTTTGCACAAAAGGGCTTGTGCCAGGCATTCGTGGGGTTGTATCTGAGAAGAGTTAACCCAGTCCCAAACGTACCAACCACAATGCTAGCAGAAGTTACGATGACCTTTTGGATTGAAGCATAATTAGCTCTCTCTTACCTTTTTGCACATTCCGAGGAGCTTCTACTCTCATGGTCACTTCTGACATACCTGTTTTCCATTCCTTCTGATTTCAACCTCAGTTCTCACCCCTTATACCTTCTGTCAACTCTAAACCTTCCAAATGTGGAACTCAGCTCCCCTTAATATCTCTTTATCCTTTCTCCAACACACACACACACACACACACACACACACACACACACACACACACACTCTCTCTCTCTCTCTCTCTCTCTCTCTCTCTCTCTCTCTCTCTCTCTCGTTCTTTGGGGTGTAATAGACTTTTGAGGATTTAGGGTACTAGAAGGGGTTCATAGCGCAGAAATACAAATGTCCTCAATGGGATCTGATGAATTTCTGCCCTTAAAAGTGCCCTTGCCACCACAGCAAGAAGTTCTTGGTGGCAGCTCTGGCCTCCTACCATGTTGCCCCGGCTCCCCCTCTCCCTCCTTCCTCGGAGGCTCTTAGGCAGAGCAGTCTGGCGGCAGACAGTTGCCTCAGGACCTGTTTGCACGGCTCGTTTCTGCCAGCCCCACTTGCCAGTTCTTCCCCCGCTGGCTCTGGATTCATTCCCTCTGGCAGATGCATGACTTTTTCCTGCCTTTCTATTACATGTCTCAGAAGCGGGGATCCATTTCACTGCCAGGTTGGATTTTACCATTGCCTCAGTCCTTGACACGTACCCGGGCTGGGACATCACTGCCTGTACTGCTGCTCTTGTTCTGCCAAAACTGTGTGGTCATTGACATAGTCAAGGGCAGGAGGACTCTGCAGGGGCTGCACAGAGCAGGAGGATGGAGATGAAGAGCCCTTCTCAGCCTGGACCCTGGCACTGGTAAGTGTCAGCCACCCAACTCTACCTGGATAAAGCCCCAGAGGAGGTTTGTTGGTGTGTGACCCTGACATGCTCCAGCATGGAGCTGTCTGTGCAGAGTCACATCCTGGGGCTCAAATGGGGACCCAGGGCTTTGTCTCTTTTGTCATTTTCTGTTTGGTTTGTTCCGCATTGACACTATTGTCCTACATGCTCATGGGGCAAGCTGGGGGCCATTTGGGGGCTGGCATCTCCAGATCCACCCTTCTAGTTTAACAACCTCAAGGGTAAAAGGATTGTCTCCCCATGTCTGAAAGCCAACCCCAGGGAAGGATTCTGTTCATCCCTGGCAGGGTTGAGCATCCAATGTTAGACCCACCGTCTGCCCAGTGGCAGATGGAAGGACCCAGTCTAAGCCATGTGCCCAGTTCTTTAGCCAGAGTGTGAAAACTCAGGCCCTCCAGGAGGACACGAAGTGGGACCAGAGCCCTTTCCCTCAATAGGAGTTCTGGGCAGACCAAAACAGGATGTGTATAGGTGGGGCTCCCACTGGTGTGTGCCTCTCCCTTTCTGTAGTAGAGCAGGAAGGGAGTTGGCCACATGAAGAGTTAGGGCTGATTGGTAGGTTGTGGTCTACAGTTTGTGTCTCCTGGTTTCAGGCTTAAATAACAAGGAGAATGATCCACTAATACCTTAAATTTTTGTTGTAATGAATTTCACACTGATGGGAACTCGTTTTAGAACCAAATGTGTTCAGAACTAAATTGTTACCTGTGTCTATTTGAGAGTCTCAGTCCCTCTCAGCTTCTCTTTCTGCCTGTCCCTCTGCTTCCCTGATCTCCTGTCTTGCACGTCCCCATCCTTCTCTCTCCTCTCCTCAATGTCTGCCAGCCTCTGCTCCTTCCCTCTGTCTTGCCACCATTCCTATACATTCAAAAGGTTACAAGCAGGTAACGAGGCTCGCCACTGCCATGCTTGTCAGCACCTGCTGCTACTGATAGTCCCTCCTGAAAAACAGTTCCTCTCTTCCTCCTACCTCTTCCTCCTCTCTTCCCCCATCCTCCTTTCCTTGTCATTCTCTGTGAATCCTGCTCTCTTTGTCTCTCCCTTTCCTTGCTTACTAATGCCAAAACACCAGTGTTTTGGATGATACCAGTCTTGTCCACTGCAAGGGAGCTGTTGGCTTGGCTTCTGCAGACTCGGGTGCGGGGTGAAGCCTGCGCAAATGTGTGATATTAACATCTTCCTACCAGTATCGTTTGATTGAGGAGAGCAAGCAATTAGTACCATTTGCCATTTGGTTTTTTGTTGTTGTTTTTTGAAACAGGGTCTCGCTCTGTCGGCTAGCCTGTGGCACAGTCATGGCTCACTGCAGCTTCAACCTCCCAGCCTCAACCTCCCAGGCTCCACCTGGGAGTAGCTGGGCCTACAGGTGCCACCATGCACAGCTACTTTTTGTTTCTTTTGGAGAGACGAGGTTTCACCATGTAGCCCAGGTTGATCTTGAACTCCTGAGCTCAAGCAGTATGCCTACCTCGTCCTCCTAAAGTACTGGGGTTATCAGTGTGAACCACTGTACCCAGCCCCGTTTGCCACTTTGTTAAATTAGTATAGAAATAAACACCTGGACAGTGCTGTCTTAGTCTCCAGATGCCCCTTATTAGTTGACTGATCAATGAGACAAATATTTATTAAATAGCTGTTATGCCCCAGTAATCTCCCAGACACAGGGATATACCAAACACCCATATGGATCCAGGTTTCTACTGTCCTGAAGCAGACATTCTAGTGGAGGGGAGAAGGAAAATGAGCTAATGTGTGAGACCATTTGGAGGGCGGTAAGAACGTCATTTGTATTTGTGTGTGTTTGTGACTGAGTCTCATTCTGTTGCCCGGGGTGAATTATGGTCGTACAGCCTCAGCTCACTGCAACCTCTGCCTTCCAGGTTCAAGCAATTCTCTTGCCTCAGCTTCCCGAGTAGCTAGGATTACAGGCACCCGCCCCCATGCCTGGTTAGTTTTTATATTTTTAGTAGAGTTGGGGTTTCTCCATGTTGGCCTGGCTGGTTTCAACCTCCTGCCCTCAAGTGATCCATACCGCCTCCCAAAGTACTAGGATTACAGGCACGAGTTACCATGCTCATCCAAGAATGCCATGTTTAATTCGTGAATGCTTGTGGATAGAAACTGCTTGTTTATAATCGTATGACCCGAAAGCAAGCCACAGGATGACTCGTATTCAGATCCCAGCTCTACCACTTGCCGCATGGGCCCAGGGCATGCATCTACACTTCTGCAAGCCTGTTGTAACCCTCTACAAAGTGAGCACAGTAAGGTGGACCCTTCAGGTTGTTGTGAGGTATGAGTGAGCCACTGTGGTCAGAACAGAAGCTAGCAGCTCCCGACCCCTGGGGCTAACCCCCCAGCTACTTTCTGGCCCTGTCCTGCAAGGTGGGGCTCAGCATATCAGAATGCAATTATTGAGTTACATCAACTTGCCACCCCTAACGCTGTTAACCCATACAAATTCAATCTGTACAATTGTATAGTACAATTTACTATTTTGTTAGTTTGCCAGGGCTGCCGTAATGAACTACTATACACTGGGTGGCTTTAAACAACAGTTCATTCTCTCACAGTTCTGGAGTCCTGAAGTCCAAGATCCAAGTGTCAGTGGGGTTGGTTCCTTCTAGTGGCTCTGAGGGAGAATCTGTTTCATGCCTTTTTTGGGGGGGAGGGCAGAATCTTGTTCTGTTGCCCAGGCTGGAGTGCAGTGGTGTGATCTCGGCCCACTGCAGCCTCCACCTCCCAAGTTCATGCAGTTTTCCCTGCCTCAGCTTTCTGAGTAACTGGAATTACAGGCATGAGCCACGATGCCTGGCTAATTTTTGTATTTTTAGTAGAGGCAGGGTTTTGCCATGTATTGACCAGGCTGGTCTTGAACTCCTGACCTCAGGTGATCCATCGGCCTCGGCCTCCCAAAATGCTGTGGTTACAGGCATGAGCCACCACGCCAGGCCCATGCCTCTTCTAACTTCTGCTGGTTGCCAGTGATCTTTGGTGTTCCTTGGCTTATAAATGCATCATTCCTGTCTCTGCCTCTGTCATCACACGGTCTTCTTCTCTCTGTGTGTTTGTGTTCAAATGTCCCTCATCTTAAAAGGATGTCAGTCATTGATTTGGGGCCCACCTTCTTCCAATATGACTTCATCTTGGCTTGATTACATCGACAAATACCCTGTTTCCAAATAAGGCCACATTCACAGGCACCAGGGGTTAGGTCGTGGATGCGTCTTTCTGGCAGACACAGTTCAATCCACAACACCCTTGTATATTGGATTTTATGAATTTGAAATCTCCCAACTCCTTTTGGATTATTCTTGTGTGTCTTTGCTTCTGAAGATCAGATGCCTTCTATGGTGATACAGAAGTCTCCACCTTTCCAGGTGTGAGAAGTGACCACAGACTCACCTGGGAGGTGACAGAAGACAAGAGGGTGATGAGACAGCAGCTGAGAGGCTAGGGGCTGGTCGTTTCATTCCCTCCTTCCATCTCTCCTTATCTTTTAGGTCCTTTCTTTAGCTTACTCTCAGCTCAGAACCTGCCCCCTTCCCCTGCCAAGGCCCTATTGCTCACAGAAGGGCATAAACTGGACCCTGAGTCTCTTTCTAGCCATAGTTCTCAGGCACCCCTTCCATGAACCCCCTTTCTTGACCACACCAGACAAATTTTAATTCCCCAGTGCCACCACCCTTGCTATCCATGGTGACTTCTCAAAGCTACACATCTGTAGCAGGCATGCCAAGTTCACTAGGTTATGGTTCCACAAGGACAGGCACTGGGTGTGTGCTTGCTCGGCCTGTGTCCCTGGGGCTTGGCACATCGTGGGTCCTCAGTGGACATGTGTTGCATAAATGAAGCCACTGTAAGGCTTGGATACTTCCGTATTGCTTGCTACCTCTTCGCAAAGGTGGACAAAGCCCTTCTTGATATTTTTTCCTTCACACCTTTTCACTGCACTCCAGGCTGGAAACCAGCCCAAATAGTTTTAGCTAGCCTCTGAGCCTTTGCACATGCTGTTTCTTTTCTTTGGAATGCCTTTCCCTACTTCATCAACCCTTTCATAGTTAGCGCATGCATTTTCCCTGCAGGGAGGTCTTGCCTGGAACTTTCCCCACCATTGTAAACTGTATTACAAGCCTCCAAATCAAGAGCAGGAACCTCTGCTAGACTAGTTTTCTGAAGGCAAGGGCTGTGTCCAATTACCTCTTTATTCTCAGGATCCCTGTATATAGGAGGAGCTCCGTTGGTGGCCACTCCCATTAAATCAAATAGTTCTTTGATGTGCACAAAATGATGAGGATGCCTCAAATATTCCCAAATTATTAGGATTCGTATTTCCTAGCTGAGGAGTCAGAGACTTGGAGGCTTAGTGACCTGGTTAAGGAGACACAGTTAGAGTGAAGTTGAGGGCTGACTGGCTGCAAGTTCTCCTGCGGTTAGCACACAGTCAGACACACAACAGAGCAAATGCTGGGGTGCGGGCAGCACACAGAGAGACACCAGAAGCCCCAGGGCAGACCTGGCTCCCAGCCGTGTCTTTGGGAGACTGTGGGCATCAGGAGCTGTAGCCGCTACTGCCTTCACTGTGATTCTCAGGAGACTTCTGTTCTAATTGCTCTTTTCAAGTGTCGTGCATGCAGTTCAACGTGTGGGGGACACAGTGTTTGTAGCAACTGCTAATGATGGGGCTACTGAAAAAGACTGTCTATTTTTGGAGTTAAGCTTCAGCCTAAAAGAAGTAAAAATAAACATTGAGTTTTTTTTTTAAAGAAAAATATGTCGAAAGGAATCAATTCCATCTCAAAATGTTCTTTCTCCTAGCGAGGGTGGAGTAGGGATTTAATCTAGAATTAATGTAAGGGAATCTGGGTTTAAGTCCTTGTTCTGCCATGAACTCAGTTATCTGTGAGATGCTGCTTCCTCCAGTTCCTCGTGGGCCTAAGGAAAGCTCTGGGATCAGGCCTGGCCTGGGTGAAGCGGCTTCCCTCTCCTCTAGTCACATTTGGCTCCATCACAGTTCTTACAGTTAGTCTTGACCTTGACCATGCAATAGGGGTTAAGCTTTCCCAGGGCTACTCCTGAGTAGCAGCCCTCCAAACTGCGTCTCATCCAGCCCAGCCTTATCTGAGCTTCAATGAATTATCAGCAAAGCCTGTTACTAATAGTGATAGTCATACTAATGTTGATAATAACTAACGTTTTCTGAGACATTACTATATCCCTGTTCCTTGTTGAACATTGTGTCGTTTTTCTGCAAAGATTCACTCTTCCTGATCCCTCCCCATGGGCAGAGTACACTTCCTGATTGGCTTTGACAAAGCCCCGCTGACCTTGAGCTTGGCCATGTGACTTGGTTTGAACCATAGAATGTGGGCGGAAGGGACAGTGTGGCAGTTCCCAGGAGATGTCATGTGTCTGCTTCCCCTCTTGCCTGCTGCTGTCCGTCACTGGTAGAACCTGCCTCGGGCAGCAACAGCTCCTTCAGACTAGTTCCTGCAATGAGGGGCATAGGAAACAGATTCAAACCCAACTCGGAGCCAACGGATCTAAAGACCTGAGAATAACAAACGGGTGTCTGTACATGAAGATTCGGGTTGGTTGTTACTGAAGCGAAACCTAAGCAATACAGTGCTGTAACGAGATGATCTTAGATAATTCTCACAGTGAATTTTCTGAGGTAGGTGTATTATTACCCCATTTTGTATGGGGTTGTGCTAATTCTTTTTTCTTTTTGTTTGAGACGGAGTCTTGCTTTGTCGCCCAGGCTGGACTGCAGTGGTGCGATCTTGGCTCACTGTAACCTCTGCCTCCCAGATTTAAGCAATTCTCCCGCCTTGGCCTCCCGAGTAGCCTGAGACTGCAGACAGGTGTGTGCCAAGATGCCTGGCTAATTTTTTGTATATTTAGTAGAGATGGGGTTTCACCGTGTTAGCCAGGATGGTCTTGATCTCCTGACCTTGTGATCTGCCCACCTTGGCTTCCCAGAGTGCTGGGATTATAGGCGTGAGCCACCGCGACTAGCCGGGGTTGTGCTAATTCTTTTTCCCAGGATCCTGCCAAGCTTTCCCCTTTTATAATGCTGTGCGTTGGGATCTGGCAGCTTCAGCTCTCCATTAGTTTGTGGTCAGTGGGCCTTGAAGAACAGCATTGCTTTATTGGGTTTGGATAAGAAGGATGACGCTATTGGAGACTCTCAGGGCTGGAGGGACTCTGTCGCTTAGGTTCCTGCTGGTAATTGGAGGGGCTAGGAGTGGTCCTTTATATGCTTTTATTTTACAGAAAGGAACTGGCTTCTGAAAGGCTACACCTGCAGAGTTGGAGTCAGTGTCACTGCACAGAACCTACTGTTCCAGAGGACCATGAGGATCCCAGTCCCAGGATCTTGTGGCTCAGCTGTAGTGATGACCTCCCAGAGGGATGGGGCCAACCAGGCCACATGTAGAACCCAAATTCTTCCAGTCCCTAGTGGCCATATGCGTGGCAGCTACAAGCTGGCTCAGACAATGCAGGCATCATTAAAGGAAAAGCATCTCAGGCACAGTGTTTCAGGGCCCCAGGTCTGAGTTGGAGACATGGCTTCAGGGTCGAGCTCCCAGTTGAGACTCCTGGGCCTTCCCTTGAGCTGCCTGTGGGAACTCCATGCACCCCCATTGCCACTAAGGCCTTTTCCTGCCCACATTGCCACAGCACCTGGCCAAGCCTGGATCCCGACTCCCAGCACATCCCTGGAGCCTGCCTCTCCCCAGATCTGGACCCTGCTGCGTTATGAGCCCAGAGGACCAATGTGCAAAGGATGGAATGCCACTTCCTGTGAAGTAAAGATGTGTATGTTGATAAACCCAAACGGTTCTTCCGACAAGCCTGTAGCCTCCGATGGCTGCAAGGGCAGTAGATGGAGCAACAGCAAAAGCAGCATATTGATTGCAAGGAAGTAACTGAAGTGAGGGTTCAAAATGCCTCCTGGAAGGCAGGCAGCCCTCGGCTCTGGTGAGGTGCTAATGAGCTCCCCAGCCAGCTCGGGCTGGACCTGCATCTTCCCAGCAAAAGACCCAGGGCCTATGTCGAGAAGGGTAGCAGCAAGCGGGGGCGAGGGAGATGATTAATGCAGAGCAGCCTCATGGCTCATACCAGCTCTGCTCTCTAAGTCTTTTGTTTCTTTCTCCTTTTATCTTCACAAGGCAAAACAAAGAGCAGTGCATGCCATGGGAATTCCTTCCTGTAATGTGTTCTGATCTGTTTGCTTATATAAATGAGCCCGTGTTTCAGAAGACAGCGAACCCTTCTCCTCTAACGGGACATAAACCCTAGGATTTGCTCCGCCCTCCCCCTGTGATCTCGGCCACCCTCCTGGCTTCCTAAGACTGAGTCCCCTTGTTTCCACGCAGATGTCAGAATGTACACGTCATCTGCAGGGCAGGTGGTTAAACCGCATGTCTGGAGAGGGAGTTGCTTGAAAGCAAGCATGTACCAGTATATTGAAGTAAAGGTAGAAGCAAAGCACCTTTATTTCCACACGAGGTTGCATCATCATGTTTCCGTGCTGAGAAGGCTTCT
The DNA here is from genome assembly GCF_001604975.1 of Cebus imitator. Taxonomy (NCBI): domain Eukaryota; kingdom Metazoa; phylum Chordata; class Mammalia; order Primates; family Cebidae; genus Cebus; species Cebus imitator. The sequence goes on from NW_016107456.1 coordinate 4,428,890, forward strand.
CAAGATAACAGTGTGTCCATTTATCTATCCTGAAATTGGTACTTTGTCTTCTGTACAACCTGTGTATGCTAAAGTATGTCTGCAGCACAAAAGCAAGGAAGATGCAGGCCAGGAGATAAGTATGCACGGTCTTTTATACTGTATTAAAATATGAACATCTGCATTCCTTTTTCACCTTGAATTTTATAACTCAGTACATTTTTTTCTTCTTTTCAAAGATATACTTTACCACCACGGTTAAGTTATGGGCCCTGAGGCAAATATTTCAGCTGTTGAGCCCCGAGCATCAGACTTTCAATGAAAGGAAACCTGAGTTCTAATCAACTTTGCAGCAAGAAACTTCTAGCAAGAAACTGTAATAAGAAACTTGCCAAACCTCTAAGCATGAAACAGCATGATCTTTCATCCTTTGATGCTTTTACTTCTGTGGTTCTCTTTGTTCTACGCCTGCCCCTTCACCTTCTTTTCACAGTTATCCTTCAAAGCTCAGGTTAGATATCATCCTCTCTGTGAAGACTTCTTCAACTTCCCGAAGCAGAAATGAACATTCTTTTTTCTTAGCTCTGCCAAACAGATCTCTATGTAAAATATGCATTGTTTGCTTGTTAATTCATTTACTCACATAGTTTTGGAGTGACTACTATCTGCCCAGGCACTGTGGTAGATACCCAGAGATACAAGGGTCAATGAAACTGATCAAGCATATGCTGTAGACCAGAGCTGCCTAACAGAGCTTTCTGCTGTGATTGGAATGTCCCATATCTGTGCTGTCTGGTATCTCTAACTCAGTAGCCACTTTCGGCTATCAAACAGTTGAAATGTGGTTATCGTGGCTGAGGAATTTAAAATTTGTTTATTTTTGTAAAAAGTTTAAATAGCCACACATGGCTAGTGGCTACCATATTGGGTAGCACCATTCTACAGGGAGAGATGGACTTTGAAAGAGTTAGTGGAACAAAATAGAATTACAAATTGTGATTGAGACTATGTTGGGATCCAATAGAGTGTCATGACAGAATAAGTAGGGGGGCTCCCTTTGGTAAGGGACAAGAGAAGCTTTTTGGAGGATAATACATTTGGTTTAAAACTCAGATGATGAGAAGATGTCAGCCATTTAGAGGGTAGGAAGACTTTTCTGGGGGAAGGGATCAGTTAGTGGGAAACTCTAGAGGTAGGAATGAGTGTGGCATGTTGAAGGGACTGAGGGTGGTGGATGCGGCTGGGATAGATGGGTGAGTAGAGGGAGTGGAGGCTGGATATTCAGGGAGCAGATCACTCAAGGCCTTAGAGGCCACAGGGGAGGGAAAAGGGCTTGCTGGAAGTCCCAGCACCAGTCAAGGAAAGAGCAGAGCACAGGCTGCTGTCTGCTGGCTGTTAGCTCAGTACTTTGCTGTACCATGCTGTCCAAGCAATGCGGACGTGCAACCTTCACACAGCGCTGGGCCTGGTGGTAAGCCTCATCTGCATTCTCTTTCCATCCCTGTCTCTAGCTTGACTTATTTAGGCCTGTCTAATTTATGTAGCGCTGTACACGGGTAGTGCATGTCAGGCTTGGGGGCCTGCCTGTGTTTGTCTCTGTGAAAGAAAAATACTACTGTCTCCACTGGAGCCATCTTTTCTGATCTTGCCTGCTTGGTAGTTAAGATTCTGGAAGCATTTGGCACAAGGAGGAATTGCTGTAATGACAAGTGGATCCTTCTGTAACCTCCACTTAATTGGATGAAGTGACAGCCCCAGCGATGACTCAAATAAAATTTGGTGCAATTAGACTGTGCTGAACGTCTGGTGCCAGAACCAGGGTTGAAATCTTGCAGCTGGCTTGTGGAACCATAGGGGAATCTGGTTGCATCGGGGGAGCCCGTGCTTGCAGGCTAGGTGAAGATGTTCTTGCTTCACCTGTTTCCTCTATCCCTCCCTTCCATTCTGTGGGTCTTCTCTCAAGAAGATTACTCGAAGGGTGGTGGGAGCCACAGAGGTACAGGGAGTATCTTAGGTTGGGTTCCCTAGAAACAGAACCTAGACAGAGATTGGGTGTAGAAGGTTTACTTGGAAGAGCTCTGTGGAGACCCACCTGTAAAGAAGTGGGGAAGGCAGGGCCGGACCGAGGGAGAAGCTGACTCATGATGTAGTTACAATTGAGGGCTCAGTCAACCCTGTGGGAGAACCCAGGAGCTGGGCTGCTTCTTTAGAATTGCCCCAAATTGAGGTTAGAGGACCAGAATTTTTTATTCTCACACCAGTCAGTCATCAACCATGTCCTCTCACCTCCAAGAAAGCAAACAGGGTCTTGGGTGAGAGAGTTCCCAGGGAAGGATGAAGCTGTGAGCATTCAGCATTGATAGGGTAGGGGTGCCTCCAGCAGCAGAACTACACAGCGTCTATCACAAGGCCAACCGGAACTGAGAGCATTTGGTTCCCTGGGTATTCTGATCTTCCTCATACATCGTCTCCAGGGTACCACACACCCCGAACTACTCCGCTTCTCTTTCCCAGCTCTTTTTGCTCTATCCTCTGTCTGTTCTGGATGAAAGCAAGAAAGTCTCTTGGCTACCCGAACTCGAATCTTCCCTCTATTCTTTATCCTTCTTGCTTCTAACACTTCCCCTGGCCTCCAGCCCCCTCTCTTATTGCTTTCTGCTTTGTGTCCCCTGGCTCATGGGCTGTGTCTGAAGTCTGCTATTCAGTTCTCTTGCCACCCATGCCATGATTCTTCCCATTTGGTGGTCTTGTTTCTAGCAGTGAGTCTGGAAGCCCAACTTCTTACCATCTGTCAGAGCACCCTGCTGGAGAATATGGAATGTGTGGGCTCCAGGTCAGACAGACCAGAATAAGGATCTACATTCTGCCACTTTCTAGAAGAGTGACGCTGGGTAGTAAGTCAGGTTCTCTCTTTGTCAACATTAAGGACACAGACATGGATTCATGTGTTCGGTGTCATACTTTCATGTTGAGGCCTTCTCCTTTGTAAAATCGAAACGACTCTACCTGCATCATAGAGCTTTTGGGAGGACTAGGTATTCCATGACAGGCTTATAGCACAGTGCATGGCATATGGCAGAGGTTATCAGCCTTGTTGGCTTCATTGGAAGCTGTGGTCATCTCAGCCTGGCCAAGGGAAACCCAGGCCAAATCTCAGCTTAGAACATGGATGCTGGAATCCTGAGTATAGCACAATATCTTGAGAAGAGGAAGTAACCATGGGGAAATCAGGTCATCCATGATTTTATTGGAGAGCCTCTGGTCAAGTCCAAGCCCATTCCCCAAGAGATCTGAATGGATGGACACCTTGAAGGGTGTATCTGAGTGCAACCCTGTGTCTCACAGCCAGGGGCCAAGCAGCATGCATTCTTGGGTCACTCCTTTCCTCTGCCTGTACCGTCTTCCCAGCTCTCTCCTTATATAGCCACAGCCTCAACTTTCACTGGGGAGAAGGCGGCTGTGAGAGTCCTGTCTCCCCGGTCCCGTAACTCTGGCTCGTTGTAGGCGTCTTTCTGTCCTTGCACGCAGCAGGGGCTGACGTGGAATCTGACGTCTCAGTCCTGTTCTTTCTCTATTGTTGGACACACAGCAGGACTCCATAGGCAAGTGGCAAAGAAAAGGCTTGATCACTGTTTATTTTCCTTAATTTTCATTGTGCTGCTCTTATTTTTACCCTTGATTACAAGCAAGAGAAAAGTTCCTCTGTTTTTTTTTTTCCTCCCCTTTCGCAGCTGTGGGTTTGAATAGCATCTGCTAGACCGACCCCCCTGGTAGACTCAGAAAGGAGAGAAATTAGCTAAAAGAGAAACAAGAGAAGCATTTTTAGATCAGGGTGAGAGCCTCACTTTGCCAGACCTGCAGTCTTTTGCCTGTTCCAGAGCCTTCTTTGTGTCAGCCTATAGCGTCTTTAGATGAAGTGTTTTTTTTTTTGTTGTTGTTTTGCTTTTTTTTTTTTTTTTTTTTAGTTTGAAGAGGAACTTGCCTCCTCCAAACCCCTCTATGGATTGTTCTGTGGGTCCAGTCACATCATTTATAGAGAGAAGGCCAATGTACTTGTCAAGTAGTTAAGAATGTGGTTATTTTCATGTTCTCTATTTCCTCTTTCAGTCTTGCATATTCATTCATTAAACACATGTAGGTACCTGCTAATTGCTTGCATTTTGCCAGTGACTGGGATGTGAAGTTAAATGAGATGATTTTCCTGACCTCAAAAGTGCTCACAGCCTAGCCAGGAAGACTTGGTGTGTAAATCAACAATTGAAGTGAAGGGTAAGCAACGTTTCATTTAGAAAATGGTCATTGTGAGCATGTAGGCCTGCGGTCATTGTCCCTTCACTCAGTTCTCTGTGACTTTGGCTACATTACCTTTTCTGCTCCTGTTTCCTCATCAGTTGTAATGTGGGAAAGATGGCTTCACGTTAGAAGGTTCTGAGGATTAATTGAGATGCTGTGTATGTTGTGCTTGCTGGAATGAACTGGAGTGAACTGCTAGTGAATGTCGGATGCTGTCAGTCGTGTTGCTTAGTAAGGGAGCCAGGCCGCGGCTTCAGAGACTGGGGTTCAAAAGGTAGCCTCACTACTGGGACATTTAACCTATGGCAAGTCCTCGCTTCTCCTCCCTTGCAAGAAGATGATGTCATTTTGCTCACAAGTGAGGCAGTGCTGCTCCAAGCGTGATGATGTAGCAGCAGCAGCAGTGATAGAAACTTAACAGAAATATAAATTCTCAGGCCCTACCCCAGACCTATTAAAGCAGAATCGGGGGGTGGGTTTCGGAATCTGTTTTTAGAGCCCTTCAGGGCATTATGATGCCTGGTAAAAATTTGAGAAGCACTGGCTTAGAGAGAAGGTATGACAGTTGTCTGGCACAGAATCTGCCCAAATATTGATGCATGGTAAAGGTATTTACAGCTGTGAAGTGGGAGCAAACATATTGGGTAATAATTCTTTTCAAGGGTGCCACAGGTTGCACTGAAAGGTCAATTGGAGCCAGCTCTAGAAAGATGATTGTGGGTTTCGAGAAGGAAGAGAACCTCTGATGGAAGCACAATGTGAGCAAAGATATAGTGGTACTTGGAGCATGTCGCCACGTTCGGTGCTGCTCAGCCACAAAATTCAAGAACAGGGTGGCTGAAGATGCAGCAAGGGAGATGGAGTCCAGTAGAGCCAGATCAGGAGGGCCTGATTTGACCAGGCCGAGGACTTTGGACTTGTACCTGGAGACCATTAAAAGGTTTTAAACACAAAAGTAACAAAATCAAATGTGTCGTTAGTAACATCAGTCATTAAGGCTGCAGCATGGTAGCAGGAAGACCTTGTAGATCAGGGAAAATAATAGTCCCTGGAGTGTCCAGAAGAAAACTTTTTACTGAAATTGAACATTGATGGGTATACCAGTTGTCGTTTTCTTACTTGTTCTTCCACTGGCTTTCCTGCAAGCTTTCACTGGGTACCTACAATGCTCCAGGCACTCAGTGACACATACACACACACACACACACACACACACACACGTGATAGAACATCTGTACCTTCCCATGGTCCACAGTCTCCTGAGAAAGATGTCAGTGATTAGTCAGTGTGATAAGGAAGAGCATCCCACCCATATCGAACACCTGGCACACTGTAAGTGTTATTGTTAATGAAATCTTAGCTAGCTCTTGTCCCCTGGCAGTGTTGTTGGTGTGTTCCAAGTCTAATCTTACTTGTCCTCACAGTGACCCATTTTACAACTGAAGAGGCTTCACTCAAAGGCATCATGTATCAGGTCTTACATAGGATTCGATATCTAAGAGGATATCAAATTTGGGAAATCCCTCCGTTTTTTGCTTGCATTGGAGCTGGGGGATGGAGGGCCAGATGAGAAGAGCAGTTTGGAGACAGGCACAAGGCCCTCTGAGGTTCCCGACCATGGAGGCCTCTCTCTGTCCTGTCGGCAGCAGGGCGGTCTTTAAGAGATGTTAAAAACGTGGACGTCATGATCAGATACTCTGATATCTCGGAGTGTTTGCAGGCAAAAAGTGAGGGCTTGGAAGGTAACCTTTTGTGAGGGGCACTGACATTTATTCATAGCATGTCTGCTTCTTTGCCTAATTCTCTTAAGATCTGTCAAAATCTCAGCAGGATGAATGAGGCACTGAAGCTCTTCTGTTCTCCCACTGCCTCTTACCGTTCACACACAAAAATCCCATTAGTAACAGCTCATCAGTCTCCGAAGTATAGTGATGGCATCTGCTGAGGGACTCCACATGGGCTGCACATGTGTGTATAGAGAATGGAAGGCAGAAGGGGACCAAGAGAGATGAAAGAATGGGGAGCCCTACTGTGTGGTGAGTTCTTGACACGCCAGCTCACATCGTCCTCTCGACATGGGACCAGATAGTGTTCCCATTTTACAAATGGCAAAGTGAAGCTTACGAAGGTTATGTGTCTCTTTCAGGGTCACAAAGCTGACAGTAGGTGGGATCAGCCCCTTTTGCCAGAGGCCATCTGGCCTTGGAATCCTGGTCTTGTTTGTGGCTCTCTGTAGGCAACATTGCTGCAGGGAACACCTCAGCAATAGAATTTAGTGTTTATGATGGGCAAGTTTACATCCACTCCATGGCCATGGGTCCCTGTAGTAGCATAATAATGGACCCCTAAAGATGCCCACATCCAGGCCGGGCACAGAAGCTCACGCCTGTAATTTCAGCACTTTAGGAAGCCAAGGTGGGCAGATCACCTGAGGTCAGGAGTTCAAGACCAGCCTGGCTAACATGGTGAAACCCCATCTCTACTAAAAATACAAAATTAGCCAGGCATGGTGGCATGCACTTGTGATCCCAGCTACTCCGAGACTGAGGCAGGAGAATTGCTTGAACCTGGGAGGTGGAGGTTGCAGTGAGCCAAGATCACACCATGGCACTCTGGCCTGGGCAAAAAGAGCAACACTCAGTCTCACACACACACACACACACACACACACACACACACACAAAGGTGCCCACATGCTACTGTCCAGAATCTATGAATGTATTCTCTCACATAGCAGAGGGATTTTGCTGGTGTGATGGAGCTAAGGATTTTGAGGTGGGCAAATTATACTGATTTATCTGGGCTCACCGTAATCACAAGGGGCAGAAAAGAGGGAGGCAGGAATGGTCAGAGTCAAAGGAGGAGAGAGAGAGAGAGAGAGAGAGAGAGAGAGAGAGAGAGAGAGAGAGAGAAAGAGAAAGAGCGATTGGAAAATGGTAGGCTGGTGGTGTGATGATGGCGGAAGGGGCCATGAACCAGGGAATGCAAGTGGTCTCTAGAATCTGAAAAGGCAAGGGAACAGATTCTTACCTCATCTCCAGAAGGAGGGTAGTCCTGCCCACTCCTTGACTTTAGGACTTCTCACTTCCAGTGCTGGAAGATAATACGTTCATTTTTTTTTTAAGTTTTAATTTTAAGTTCTGGGGTACATGTGCAGGATGTGCAGGTTTGTTACATAGATAAGCGTGTGCCATGGTGGTTTGCCGCACCTGTCAACCCATCACCTAGGTATTAAGCTCCCCCTGTGTTAAGCTGTTTTCCCTGATGCTGTCCATCCCCCCCATCTCACCCTCCAACATGCCCCAGTGTGCTCGCCTCCCTGTGTCCATGTGTTGTCATTGTTCAGCTCCCACTTATGAATGAGTACATGGGGTGTTTGGTTTTCTGTTTCTGCATTAGTTTGCTGAGAATAATGGCTTCCAGTTCCATCTGTGTCCCTGCAAAGGACATGATCTCATTCCTTTTTATGGCTGCATAGTATTCCATGGTGTATACGTACCACACTTTCTTTATCCAGTCTATCATTGATGGGCATTTGGGTTGACTCCATGTCTTTGCTATTGTGTATAGTGCTGCAGTGAACATAGGCGTGCATGTATCTTTGTAATAGAATAATTTATATTACTTTGTGTATATATATCAAGTAATGGGATTGCTGAGTCAAATGGTATTTCTGGTTCCAGATCTTTCAGGAATCACCACATTGTCTTCTACAATGGTTGAACTAATTTACATTCCCATCAACAGTGTAAAAGCATTTCTATTTCTCTGCAACCTCGCCAGCATCTGTTGTTTCTTGACTTTTTAAATAACTGAATCTGTGGAACTTTGCTACCACAGCAATAGGAAAGTAATAAAAGTCCCAAGGGCTTGGAAGGCAAATGTCACAGTGCACTGCTTTGCATGCAGAAACAAGGCTGGATTTGCATAACTTTGGCCACCCTTCCCTTCTCTGAACCTCAGTTTTCTCATCTGTAAAACTGAGGATTTTAAACCATTGTGCACATGTTTGGTTATCCCCTATACATTCTACCAATCCCACCTGCGATGGTAAATCTCCTTCCTTAGATGGAGTGAGCCTCTCATTAAACATTCTCAAGGCACCCTGCTCTTTCCTTTACAGCAAGTTTGTTTCTAGTGAGAGTTAATGAGGAAGGGGGTTTTTTCTTTTTCTTTTTGAGACAGAGTCTCACTCTGTCGTGTAGGCTGGGGTGTAATGGCAGGATGATAGCTCACTGTAGCCTTCATCTCCTGGCCTCAAGTGATCCTCCTGTCTTGGCCTCCCAAAGTGCTGGGATTACAAGCGTGAGCTACCATGCCTAGGCATGAAGAGATGATTTACAGGGATATGAGCAGGGCTGAGGAAACAAATGAGGAACGAGGAAGCACTCAGAGACAAACAATAGCAGGGAGCTCTTACTTCCCAGGGGCAGGAGAGGAAGCAGTGGAAACGAAGTCCAGTGAGAACTTTAGAGTAGGGGATCGTGGAGGGAAACAAGAAAGACATGCCCTGAGTTTTTTGTTTTAAATTTACCATCTACCTCCTGCTGTAGCCTCTCACTGGCTGACTCCTACTGGCAGCCAGAGGGTAAGAGGGCTGAGAGATGCAGTGAATGGGTTTGGGTCTCCAGGTGCATGAGGCAGAACAGAGACTGAACTAGGCAGGCAAACAGAATAACTGCCTTTGGCTTTCAAATCAAAGCCTTCTGATCTGCTCATCCCATGTGGGCTCCTCAGGTGGTTGGCTCCCCATGACTGCTTCCTGGGGTAGGGTACCTTCTGCAAGGAGGGACAATGAGGATATTTCAGAAGCATGTGGCATCTTGCTGGGGTTTACTCTGAATTTAGAAACACATGCTTTGCTACATTGAGTAGGAAGGGAGGTGTGTCATATCCCCGTAGGGTAGAGCAGAAGAGTTCCTGAGGATCTGGGATGGGGAGATGCAAGTCCTTGTCAGGTCTCTGAGGATAGAGCACAGACCCCAACTGCACTGAACATGACAGGTGCCTCCACTGCTACATCTGGACAACCAGCTTCTTCTGGGGATATGGAGATGGTGAGCTGACAGGGAAGGCTGAGGATAATGCACACACACAGGTGCATCCCTTACCTCCATTTCCTGATTGCACGGACACCTCCCTCCACCTGTCACCTGCAGGCAGTCACTGCAGCTTCTTATGGGACATCCGGCCCCTGGTTGACCTGCCAGCTACTTTTGAGCTGGGCAGGACCAGATTCAAACCCCTGTTTTCTGTGTGTTTTTGGTATGGCCCCTTTTTCTTTCAGATTGGCAAAATGAAGATGGGAAGACAATAATCCCTTCTTTGCAAAATCAGTGCGGAGACTTAATCAAAATAGTAGCAAGACAGCTCTGATTGAACATGTATTATTTGTTAGGGATTGACCTAAGCACTCTATATGTATTCACTTATTTAGCACTCTCAGGAATAGTGAGATCAGTACCACTATTACCCCTAGGAAGACATTCTGAGATCGTCAGTCATGTTACCAATGAAGACAACTGAGGTTGTGACTTACTGAAGTCACTCACTTAGTATCAGAAGCAGGATTTGAACTCAAGTCATCTGAATCTGACAGGGATGCTTTCCATCCACTAATGTTTACCACCTTCTAGGATAACTGCAAAATTGTTAAAGTTTCCCATAGTCCCAAGGACCATCTGGTGTGTGATGAGCCCAGGTCTGGGGTGTTGTGCACTTAGATCTCTGCTATCCTGTATGGAAGTTCTTGGCCACGTGCAGCCATTTAAATTAATTCAGCTTAAATAAGAATAAAAACTTGAGTTTCTTGGCCACATGAGCTGCCTGTGCCTAGCGGCAACCCTGTGGGATAGTGTGGATAGAGAACATCTCTGGCTCGTGGAGGGCTCTGCTGGACCCTGCTGCTGTGGATGAAGAGACTCCCCTGAGTTTGGACAGAAAGCAGACAGAGTGACCTGGAGCACCTTGAGACTCTCAGAAAGAAAAGAGAGAGTAAGTCAGGTCCCAGTGAGGATGCAGAACGTGGAATTGGCTGGCATTTCTTTTGGGAAGTTTTTAGCCAGCCCATTTACAGTCAGAAGCAGAGCTTCCATTCAATGTCAGAAGATGAGAGGAGAGACTGTTTCCAGGAGCAGGAGGGTCAAGTGTAATGTCCAGTGGATTTAGTCACATAGAGGCCATTAGTGAATTAAGCCAGAGGTGTTCCAGTAAGGAGGTGGGCATTGGAGGTGGGTATGAGTTAGTAGAGACAGAGGGCATAGGTAAATCTTGTTGGAGACCAGTAGGATTGGCATCACCTTGGAGTTTGTTTGAAATGCAGAACTCTGGACACCCCCCACCCCACCTACTGAATCAGAATCTGCATTTTAACAAGTTCATTAGCTGAGCCATAGACCCAATATGGTGAGAAGGAATGTGCAGAGAGAAAGGGAGGACAGCTTGGGAGGAAGCAAAGAGGCCAGCAGGCAGGATTTCCCATTGCAACTGAGCACAGTGCTAGATGCTGCAAGGAAAGGTAAGGGAACAGGTGCAGAGACCTCTGGTAACATGGGGGCACTGGCATCTTTCCAAAAAGCTGCCCCAGCAGAGCATCAAGACAGATACAATCTTATGAGTCCGTGGGGGATGTGGCAGCAGTCACTTAAGGGTCAGGCATCTTTGGGAAGTTATCTAAATGGCATTTTACTGACAGTCTAAAATGGGTTGGCCAGATGAGAGGCGGAGGGAGGTGTCTGTGCAATCAGGAGATGGAGCGAGGGATGCACCTGTGTATGCGCATGGATGCACGTGGCAGCAGGGATCTCCTGGGAAAAGGCCGGAACCCTGACTATGGAGACTGACTCAGGATGGGAGTGACAAGGGAAACTGGCTGCTCTGCTGTCAGCCCCAGGATGCTGCATAGCCTGCAGGTCCTACAGTCCATTCACACCCCAAACTTCACTGACTGTGACCCCTTTCCCCAGACATGCTGCTTTGCCTGTGTCCCTTTCTCAGCATGGCTGTGTATCTACCTGTCCAGCCAGAAGCCTGAGGGCCAGCCCATCTGCTCCGTCCCCTACCCTTGCCTGATCGGTGTCCTGATTACAACAGTAGGATTTCCCAAATGTTCCCTGCCCACCCACCCACACTGCCAAGACCTGAGTGACACCCACATCCTCCCATCACGTGAGCGCTCCACAGCCCTGCCTCCTGTGGATCCGCCTCAGCTCTAGCTCACCATCACACACACTTCCCTTGGCATCCCTTAATCCCTTGCCTTCAGGGGCTCCCTGCTGCCTTTAAGATACATTTTAACTTTTGAGTCCAGCTTCAGCCACTCTTCATGTCCTCATTTCCAGGCATCCTGTTCCTGTGTTTGCCTTCTTTCAGGCCCAAGTAACTTTTGTTCATGAAATTACCCTGAAGTGCAAACAAAAGTGCCTTTTGTTCATGCTGCTCAAACCATGGTCTGACTTCCTTGGCAAAGTGCTGTCTGTGTAGAGGTAGCACTTAGTTCTGTCCCACATTCCTCTTGTTTGACACTTGTTACACTTTGTCAGTTGTGCGTTTGTCTTTTCATACTGGCAAGCTGTGAGCTCAGAGCATCTGGGACAGTGTGCAGACAGACATGGGTGAGCACAGGGCTACATGCCAGGAGGTCTCTCAAGCTTCCTAAGTTCATCAGGGTTACTGGACCCCAACTCCCTAGTGAGAGACAGCAATGCTCAAAGTGGTCCCCGAACCAGTGGCATCAGCATCACCTGGAGACTTATTAGGGATTCAGATTCCTGAAGACCCCCATGCCAAACCCATTCCCGAGCCCATCCCAGAATCAGAAATTCTGGGATGGGCTCAGGAATATGCTTTCATAAGTCCTCAAGGTGATTCTGATGTATATCCAATTTGGAGACCCACAGAGTTAGGGTAGCTGCCATTACACATCCAATGATGTGTAATGGTTCAACTGAGTGAGAAGTTTACCTTTTCCTTGTAAGCTATCTCAAATAGACAGACAGCTCTCCTCCACATGGTGACTCAGGGATCCAGGCTCTTTCTGTCTTCTGTCAGCCCACCATCATCATGCCCTTTTGCATCAGAAGTTTGAAGGGAAATGTTTGTTTTCTGTTGTTATTGTTGGGTTTTGTTTGTTTTGATGGATGAAGCCTGAAGATGGCACATATTGTCACTTGTTTATTGGCTACAACTCAGCCACATGGCCATATTAACTGCAAGGGAGGCTGCTGAGTGTCAGATACCTGCGTCAAGGAAGAAAAAAAGGGTCATAGGTTTGTGAACAGTGTGATCACCTCTGCCAAGTGAGATGGTCTTTATTCATTTGTCAAACAGTGACTGAGCCCTTCCCTGGCATCAGGCCCAGTGCTTGTCTGTGGCGATGTGACAGTGAAGGCACCTCAGTCACTGGGTTAAAATACTTTAGATAGGTTGGTCGGGAGAGGCCTCTATAAGACATGAGAAGGAGTCAGACAGGTTTGTAGAAGCTCATCATTCATTTGAAGTATTTGTGATTTAGGGACAGTACATAGTGGAGGTCAGAATGCAGAAGGTCTCTTTGTTACTGGTTCTTTTGTGCCAGATGCTCTACTATGGTATTTTTTAATGCTAAATAAGACAGAGTTATGGTAGAGGAAAGCAATGCTCAGAGACGTTAGTGGCTTGTCCAGGTTGTACAGCTAGTTAGTTGCAGAAGAGGGAGTTGAATCTAGAGCTTATGGCCCTCAAGGGCTTGGTTTTTCATCTATACCTCGGTATTCATATCAGAATGCATTCCTAGCACCTCTGGTAGACCATAGAGCCCACGTCTGGAAGGAAGCCCTGAGATGGTTTTACCCCAGCTTCTATCAAAGGCTTCGAGCATTCTACTTTATAATTACATTTCCATCTTCCCAATTTCTGCTTTACAGCACGAATCCTGGGCACAGTGGCCTCTGCAGCATCCAGTCATCGGTCTCCCTCCAGGGTCTATTTTTGCCCAGCTTCATCCTGAGCTGGGCCTTCTATATCAATCATAGGAGTTCCAAGGCCTATTTCCCTTATGCTCCAAGTGGGTGGAGATTTAAGCAACAGGAGCTCACGTCTTCACAAACACTCATTCAACTCCAGCTGTGCCCAGTTCCTTGATCCGTTGCAATGGGCCTTTGAAGGCTCCTCAGATAATAGTTAAACCATTCACAGCTGTTCTTTTCCTGTTATCAGCACATCTGAGATCTAAGTGCTAAATCCATCCTGATCAAAGTCGAGTTGGGAAGAATGCTTCATTTTGGTTAAAATTAGATTAAAGGGATTTTTTTAAAAGTTAGGCTGGGTATTATGAAGATGTCCTTTTCCATGGAAAGCAGTTTGTTTCTAAACGGAAAAAATCAAAATAAATGAAATCTTTTCTTAATTATTTTTGCTAAAAACTCAGAGTCTTAAATATTTCTGCCATCTGTTCCCTATTATTTCTGAAACTTTGTGTTCAATATGGTGCGGGGGGGCATGGGAGAGATTCAAATGGCCATCAAAATTGTTTTAGGTAATTAAAACTGATAAAATTTGTAAGTTTGTACGTAATCTCTGGATGATTTGATTGGAATCAACCAGATGTAAAAATGCCTGCGACAAATTATTCTGTGCCTCTATGACAAGCAATTCTGACAAAATATCTTGAAAACAGCTGCTAAGTATGTGATCTGGAGATCTGACAGTGCAGAAGGACAATTCTGGGTACTCAGGAAAGCTTGGAGAAAATCCAGTATAACTTCGGTCATAAGAATGAATCGTACTTGTTCAAGAAGGAGCCACATTTTGATAATCGGGAGGCAAGCAGGACCTATAGACAACTTCTCTCTATGCAGAACATATGTTCTGGTGACAATGGAACGTTGGTCAATTTTTTTCTTGCCTTTGACCCCTTTTCTTTAACTCTTATTTCAGATCTAACTCATACATCAGTTTCTTGATTGACCCGTCTATAATTCCTACAATGGTTTCCACCTCTCTGACACCCATCTCACCATACTTCCCTGTAATCACTTGCTTATATGAATTCTCTTATTCCACTACCAGTCAGACACTTACAGCCATGTGACCTTGGGCTAATCAATCAACTTTCAAGCCTCAATATTCACACATGTAAAATGAGAATAATGATTTATTTTTCCTGTTCTGCTGGAGGATAAACATGATGTCATTTATCATGCATGTAAGCCCACAGTTTGGTACAAAGGCAATATTCAATATATATAACTTCCCTTTTCTTCCTTGTTCAACATCCCAGTAGAGCTGTTATCTCCTCAAGGGTAAGAAGGATTTTTTCCCCCCATAAATCACCCAGTAGGCATTTGGTATGTATTTGTCAAAGGTGAGTGGCTGAATGATGAATGATAAGTGAGTTAAATGAAGCTTGTTATTTCTTACAATATCTCTCATACCTGCACTGGTTGTCCCACACCTAGGGGTCTTGCCCAAATGCATGTGAATTCATGGTGGAGGCCTTTGGAAGGAATGAGCTCTTTCATTGCTTCAGCTACCACTTCTTCATCAGATATGCCTGTCTCCACATCCGTTCTTACCCCGTGTCAGAGCAGCAGGCATTCCCATCTACCTGGGGACATGGGGCTGCCCTTTCTGCTGCTTCTCTGGGTATCCAGTGACATTCATCCACTGGCTCTTCTGTTTGGACTTTAAACATATCCCTGTCTTCTTCATCCTGAGAAAGAACACCTTGCTTTATTTGCTCATGGTTTCTGTAGGTCACCATGACTATAGACCTTTCGCTATTTGCTAAACACTTTATATGCATTGTCTTATTGACTTCTCACAATAGCTTTTAACAGTATTATTTAGCTACAACATTCCCACAATGCAGTTGAAAAAAACGAGGCTCAGAGGTGAGAAGTAACTTGCCCAAGGAGCACAGCCATAGAGCTAACTTCTGGCCTTCCTGCCAAGCTGTTGGAGAGAATTTACTTTATTGGCCAAACTATTTCAGGACTTTCCCTCTGGACTCAGCTTCCATAACTGATGTCTCCTGGTTTCCTAACTATTTCTACAGCTGAACCTTTTCTGTCTTGGTCACAGCTTTCTGTTTCTGGGCCTTGCCCTTAAATGTAATGTTCCCCAGAGCTCTGGCTACCATACCCCTTCATGTTCCATGTTCTCTCTCATTATTTTAATTATGACCAGGGATGCTGATGACTCCCACATCCATATCTTTTGCTCAGACAGTTCCACTGAAGTCACAGTTAACTAGCTGCTGGAGTTATTCCTGTGGATGGCCACAGGCACTTCAACTCAACATGTTCTTCCCAAAGTTTTGATCTCCATCAATGGCTCAACCATTAATTTCTTCAGCGAAGCTAGAAAGAAAGCTTAGATTCATTTCAGATTCCTGCCTTTCCCTCAATCCTCTCCCTACCCCATCCCTGCATATATTCCATGAAAATAGGCCTGCCAACTTAGCTCCTGAATATTTCTTGACTATATATCTTTCCTACCATCACTAGTATCACAGCATTGGCTCTCATTAGCTCTCAACTGGACTCTTGCAGTTCCTTATTTTGTGGTGTATGTGAGGATAAACTTTTATTTTGAAGAGTAGTAAAATTGCAGAAAAAGACACACATTATAACTGAATACAGTAAACAACATCCTTATCGAAATACAGACCATAACTAGCAGGTCAGAAGCCCTCCCTGTATTCTCCTTTGCAAAGGTATTGTGACTACTAGGATTATTTTCCATTTTTGAATTTTATGTACATAGGATCATAAATTGTATATTTTTGGCTTATTTCTTCCACTTGAAATTATATCTGTTAGTCTCATTTATGTTGGGTTCACTTTTTTATTCTTAAATAGTATGCCATGGAATGAATCTACCAAAATGTATCCATGCTGCTTACAGACATCTGAGTTGTTTCGTATTATTTAGACATAATGAACCATGTGTCTGTAAATATTCTGTATGTGTTTTTGGTAGTACTGGATTCCATTTTTCTTGGATAGATAACTAGGAGTAGAGTTGTTCTTTGGCTTAAGCAGATACTGCCAAACAGTTTTCTCATATGACAGATTGCATATTGGTGTTGTCAGTCTTCTAATGTTAGCCATTCTGGTAGGTATGTTGTGATAGCTCATTGCGGTTATAACTTGCATTTTTCTGATGACTAGTGATTGAGCAACCTTCACATATGTGCATGTACACATGCATGCACACACACACATAGATGATCTCAGTGTCATCTTTTGTGAATTGGAAATTCAGGTCTTTTGCTTTTTTTTATATTGAGTTGTGTCTTACTGATTTTTAGCTCTTTATATTTACTAGGTATGACTCCTTGTCTAGTATACGTATCATAAATACACTTTTTCTTTCTGTAGCTTGTCTTTTCACTTAATGGTGTCTGTTGATGAATAACAGTTTTGATTTAAAAGACATTCCATGATTAGTCTTTTATTTATTTTTGGTATATTTAAGAAATATTTGTGTTCCCCATGATAAAAAAAATCCTGTCTCATGTTATCTTTAGAAGTTCTATTATTCTACATTTCACATATTAGTCTATGTAATCCATCTAAAATTGATTTTCACTTAACGTGTTATATAGAAATTAAAGTTCATTTTGTCTATATGGATATTAATTGACCCAGGACTATTGTTAAAAATATAATCTTTCCCCAACTGATTTCAGTTGAACCTTTGTAATATCCCAGATACCTATAAATGTAAGGGTTTATTTTTGGATCTTCTGGTGGTCTTTTCTTTTTTTTCTGTTGATCTATTTTTTATCATTTTAATGTCTCATTGTCTTAATTATTTCACCTTTATCATAAGTCTTGAAATCCATGTAAGACCTATACATCTGCTTTTTTAAAAAACAGCATTTATTTGCTCCATGTCTATGGTTTAGTTGGGAGTCAGCTGATCCAAACTGTTTAGCAGAGCATCTCTATTCAAGCTGTGGGTCTGGCCAGCTCAGAACTATTCTCTGTTTTCATTCTGGGACCCAGAACTGTGGGAGCAGCCACCAAGAGTGGAAGATTCTTACAGCAGAAATGCAAGAGAGCAAGCCCTGCTGCATAAGTGCTTTTTAAACAATTTAAAAAAAATTTTTTTTAGAGTAGTGTTAGGTTCACAGCAAATGTGAGTGAAAAGTATAGAGTTCCCATATATCCTTGGATCCACACATGGACTCCTTTTAAAATCAAGATTGTTTTACTATGTTAGGTTCTTTACACTTCTATACAAGCTTTAGCATCAACATGTTGATTTCTTTAAAAAGAAAAAATGTACTTTTGGGCTTTTCATCAAAATTTACACTAAGTCTATAGAGCAATTTTGGGAAAATTTGCCAGTTAATAAAATGGAACCTTCCAATCCATAAATATAGTATCTGTCTTGATTTCTTATGTTTTTTTTTTAAATTGTGATAAATGTGTTAAAGATTTTTTTTTTTTGCAGTGTCACAGGTTTCAGGTCTCTTTGCCTTTTAATATTTGTGTATATGTGTGCATTATTTAGACTGGATTAGTTCTATTGATTTGTTTTTACATTTAAGGTCTCCTTGTTCTGCCGTGCACTGCCACTAACACCAGAGGAAGCTTTTAATTTTAGATATTGTAGTTTTTTTGTCATCAAATTTTTATTTTTATTTTCTTACTTCTCATGTCTCTGTTGTGATTCCCTAGCTATTCTCCCATTATATCCAGTTTTCTTTAAATCTTTCCAAATATTTATCATATCTGTTTTAAAGTTCTCATCTGCAAATTCTGACAACTGAATTATCTTGGGGTCTGTTCACTTTATTCCATATTTATTTGCCTACCTAACTATATGTTTATGTATTTATGTACTGTTTGTTACCTAGGGATTGTAGATATTTTGCTGTAGGTGGTCTGGATTATATTGATTGGGCTTAAATGGTATTGAATTTTATCCTGGTAAGCAGTTAAATTACTGGCATATCCTTCTGAAATTGTCCTAATTTTTTTATGGATCTATTTCGGTTTGTCAGTCATCTTCATGTGTATGCCTTACTTTTATTTAGATGTGGCACTCACTACTATAACTTGCTCTTTCTGAAGTCTCAGCTGAATCTCCACTGCAGGTGCGCCAGAATTCCATGGCATTTCTGTTCAGCTCTCAGCTCTGCATCAACCATTCTTTCCTAGACCTTATAGAGTTTTACCTTGTAAATGTGAGGCCAGCCAATATCCAAATTCTAACAGGTACTCCCCATATGAACTTTCTGGTACCCTTCCTCACAAATTCCAGACACTTCAGCAGCTCAGAACTCAAATTCAAGTTCCTCAGCTCAACAAGACTGTGATGCTCTGCTTGGGCTCCACCTCTCTGTGTCAGGTCTGGAAAATAACCTCCAGGCAGAAAGCCAAGACAAACATGAGTCTCACTTCCGTATTTTGCCTCTATCAGTGATCAAAATCCAGGGCTGAAAAAAAAATCACTCATATGTTTTTGCAGTATTATAATTGTTTTGATAGGATACCCAGTTCAGTGCCAGTTACTCCGCTGTGGCCAGATGTGGAGATGTCTGTCATAAGATGCTGGAGATTGAAATTAACTTTTTGTCTGCCATATTGTGTACTTCATGCTACGATCTCTGTCAATGCAGAATTGTATCCTTACTATAGTTCTATTTCTAGCTTCTCATACTGCACCTGGCAGAGAATTTGTGCATAAATAATGAGTGAGTATGTGTTGATTTGACTCATAGTTTGGCCCCCATCTGGACACTGATTGGTTCATTTAGGATGTTGCCAGAGTGATCTTTCTGAACCTTAGGGTGCACAGACATGTTCTGCCCCTGGAAAACATGTCATCTTACTGTGTATCATCAACTGGGAGGAGTATATAGAACTTGACTCTTAGTACCCGAAGTTCTCAGTAGAGGCTACTTTTCTGGGCTGCTACATGATGTTTGCTTCTCTTAAAATAAGGGCTAATATGCCCACTGGCAAGCCAGTTGTGGCCTGAGAAAATCCAAGCTGACATCCAGGCTGGGCAGAACCCAAAATTAGAACCTGTGGGATCTGGGGAAAGGGACTACCTTGGCACCTGGACCTCTTTGGGGGTCTCTTGAGAGAAGAAAAATGTCATTCAGTATTATTTTCCTAATGAGGTCTTCCTGTCTGAATGCCCTCACACTTGGTATCTCCTGCATCACCTCTGACTCATTAGTCCAGGTAAGGAATGGCACAGTACACTGCTCATTTTAAAGTGGGATTCTTGTGACATCCCTGCTTCCATTTGAATACAATGTTGGGTTATCCAGGCATCAAGGAGCAGAGGGAGGTTTCCACAATGAATGAGAGTCATGAGCTGTGTAGTTAGGCCACCTGAACTTGAGTCTTGGTTCTATCAGTAGTAGCTATGGGCTTTTGAGTCAATGATTTCATCTATCAGCCTCATTTTCTCCACTTGTTAAAGGGGGAGAGTATCAAAGCTGTACTAGATAGGATGCAAGAGGTAATGCTGCAGTAACAAACAGCCCCATAAGTCAGAGGCTAGAAAAGAAAAGTTAAATTTGTTCATATTCCTTGGCATTTGAACAGGGCTCTACTCTACACATGGGATCCAAGATGTGTTAGTTCATTTTGAGTCACTGTAAAGAAATATCTGAGGCTGGGTAATTTATAAAGAAGAAAGGTTTATGTGGCTCTGCATGGTGGTGTAGGCTGTACATGAAGCACAGTGCCAGCATCTGCTTCTGGTGAGGGCCTCAGGAGGCTCCAGTCATGGTGGAAGGCGAAGGGGAACCAGCGTGTCACATAGCAAGAGAGGGAACAAGAGAGAGTTGGAGGTGCCAGGCTCTTTTAAACAACCAGATCTCATGTGAATGCATTACCACAGGGAGAGCCTTAAGCCACTCCTGAGGGATCTGTCCCCATGACCCAAAAACACCTCCCACCAGGTCCCACCTTCAACACTGGGGATTATAGTTCAACATGAGATTTGTGGAGGGGGCACACATCCAAACTGTATCATTGCACCCCTGGCCCCCAAATATCGTGTCCTTCTCACATTGCAAAATACAAACATTTCTTCCCAATAGTCCCCCAAAGTCTTAACTTTAATTAGAGTATCCACTCAGAAGTCCAAAGTTCAAAGTCTTATCTGAGACTCAAGATAAGTTCCTTCCACCCATGAGCCTGTCATATCAAAAACAAGTTATTTATTTCAAAGATGCAGTGGTGGTACAGGCATCAGGTAAACATTCCCATTCCATAGGGAGAAATTAGCCAAAAGAAAAGGGCAACAGGCCCATGCAATCTGGAACCCAACAAGGCAGGCATTAAATCTTAAAGCTCTAAAACAACCTTCTTTGACTCTGTGTCCCACATCCAAGGCACATAGGTGCAAGGGGTGGGCTCCCAAGGCCTTCGGCAGTCCTGTCCTGATGATTTTCATGGGCACAGCCCACGTGGCTGCTCTCCTGGGTTGGAGTTGAGTGCCCTCAGTTTTTTCAGGTTCAGAGTGCAAGCTGCCAGAGGCTCTACCATTTTGGGATCTGGAAGGAAGTGGCCTTCATCCCCACAGCTCCACAGTTCAATGCCCTGGTGGGGAATATGTGTGGGGGCTCCAACCCCACGTTTCCCCATGGCACTGCTCTAGTAGAGTGTCTCTGGAGGGACTGTGCCATTGTGGCAGGCTCCTCCCTGGGCACCCAGGCTTTCTGATACATCCTCTGAAATCTAGGTGGAAGCTGGTAAGTGTTCTTCACTCTTGCATTCTGTGCACTTGCAAACCTAACACCATGTGGAAGCTTCCAAGGCTTATAGATTGTGCCCTCCAGGCTGGCGGCCTGAGCTGTATCTGGTGGCCTTTGAGCCACAGTGGGAGCTGGAACAGCCAGAATGTAGGGAGCAGTGTCCTGAGGCTGAGCAAGGCAGAAGGGCTCCATGCCTGGCCCCTAAAACCATTCTTTCCTCCTATACCTCTGAGCCTGTGATGGGAGGGGCTGTACTGAAGATCCCTGAAATGGATTTACGGCCTTTTCCCCCTTGTCTTGGCTATTAGCACTGGTATCCTTTTTAGTCATGCTAATCTCTCTAGCAAATGATTGCTCCATAGTCTGCTTGAATTCCTCTTCTGAAAAAGTTCTTTCCTTCTCTACCATATGGCCAGGCTGCAGATTTTCCAAATGTTTACTTTCCGCTTTTCTTTTAGTTCTAAGTTCCAAGTTTAGTCGCCCCTTGGGTCCCACATCTGATCATAGGCTGTTAGAAGCAGCCAGGCCATATCTTGAACACTTTGCTACTTAGAAATTTCTTCTGCCAGTAACCCTAAGTCATCACTCTTAAGTTCAACCTTCTGCAGATTCTTAGGGCATGAACACAATGCAGCCAATTTTTTTGCTAGAGTGTAATATGAGTGACCTTTACTCTACTCCCTAATAAATCCTTCATTTCCGTCTGAGACCTCATCAGCCTGGCCTTCACTATTTAGGTTTCTATCAGCATTTTGGTCTCAACCACTTAACAGGTCTCTAAAAAGTTTCAGAATTTCCCTCATCTCCCTTTCTTTTTCTGAGACCTCCAGACTCTTCCAACCTCTGCCCGTTACCCGGTTCCAAAGCCACTTCAACATCTTCAGGTACCTTTATAGCAACACTCCATTCCTGGTACCAGTTTTCTGTGTTAGTCCATTTTGGATTGCTATAAAGGAATATCTCAGGTTGGGTAATTTTTTTTGGAGATGGAGTTTCACTCTTGTTACCGAGGCTGATGTGCAATGGCGCGATCTCGGCTCACCGCAACCTCCGCCTCCTGGATTCAGGCAATTCTCCTGCCTCAGCCTCCTGTGTAGCTGGGATTACAGGCACGCACCACCATGCCCAGCTAATGTTTTGTATTTTTAGTAGAGACGGGGTTTCACCATGTTGACCAGGATGGTCTCGATCTCTTGACCTCATGATCCACCCACCTCAGCCTCCCAAAGTGCTGGGATTACCGGTGTGAGCCACCACACCCGGCCCAGATTGGGTAATTTTTAAAGAAAAGAGGTTTATTTGGCTCTTGGTTCTACAGGCTGTACGCAAAGCATACTGCCAGCATCTACTTCTAGCAAAGGCCTCAGGAAGCTTCTAATCACGGTGGAAGGCAAAAGGGAGCCAGCATGCTACATGGCAAGAGAGGGAGCAAGGGAGCGAGAAGGAAAGTCCTAGGCTCTTTTAAACAACCAGATCTTAGGTGAACTTATTACTACAGGGACGCCATCAAGCCCTTCGTGGTGGATCCACCCCTATGGCCCAAGCACCTTCTACCAGGCCCCATCTCCAACACTGGAGATTATATTTCAGCAGGAGATTTTGTGGAGGGGACAAACATTCATAACATATTGCAAGATGATAGAGTGGCCACCATCTGTAACTTTGCTGGTGACTATGACAATGAGGAAAAGAGGATGTGGAAAACTGAGCACTAGCTTTTTCTATCCTGAAGGACCTGAGGTCCTTTGTACTCATATTTTAATAACCAAAGCAAGCTACAAGCTTGGCATGCCCCTGGGTTGATATTACATCATGTAGTATTTGGATTTTCAGTTACTTGAGGCAACAACCTCTCTGTACACCTCCACCTGGTAGCTTCCATTTGCAGCACCTGCTGCCTATTCTGTCTGCTGTGGATGGGATTTGGTGTCCTCTCTCTGGCTTGACCTTTGGTAATGTAGTTCTGCTTGTTAATGCCAATGCTGGCAACAGTCATGTGGAGGTAGGCATGAGTAGTCATTTCCCACTTCAGGTGTTATAAAACTGAAACTCCTAGAGACTGTCTTCCCTAAGATCACACAGTAAATATGTGAAAAAAGAGAGAATTGCAGTTTATTAAGTAATATATTCATGATATCTTCACTCTGATAGAGCACTGAGGCCACAGGATATTAAGAAACTGTTCAAGCCACTTAGGAGGTAGCTATGGTGAGAGAAAGACCAAGGCAGAGACCTGTGGGCAATGCAAAGTGGACAATGTAGAGCATGCCTGCTACCTTGGGCCTTGAACACAAGCTGTGATTTTAGCCCCAAGAATGCAGTGTCTATGTTTCTTCCCCTAGGGCAAGGAGGAGAGTGGCCACAGCAAGGGTCCGTGTGAAATTTCTAGAAAAAGGAGTCGTGTGATGTGATGATGTATTAATCTAACTGAGAAACTCTTTCTCTTTCCAGTGGAATTTTATAAAACGTCAGTTCTCATGTGGTTCTCTTTTTCAAGTAGCTTGGGCTCATGGGACACCATGCTTCCTATTACACTCTCTCTTGGTCTGCTCAGTGTAGGCTGGGGGCAAGAAAAATCTTGAGTTTTATAATATTTTAGATCCTTAAAATGATAAAAGGAGACTAATGACAACTTTGAACTAACAATCCTGTCACCCTAGTACATCCAAAGTCTCTTTGATTTTTTGTTTTATCCACATAAATATGTATTTGGCATAGATATCATCAGAAGAGAGTACCATTTTATTTCACTTATTTTAAAGTTAATGCTGCATTACACATATTTTACATGTTTCTTTATGACCTTTGACATATTTATAATTTAATAATTGCATAAAATTTTAAGGAGTGAATGTACCTACTTGTATTGGTTTTCTATTTTTGCATAAGAAATTACCACAAACTTGGAAGCTTAAAATAATTTATGATTTCAGAGTTCTGTACGTTAGAAACATGGGCACAGCATGGTTGGACTCTGTTCAGAATAACACAAGGCTGAAGTCAAAGTCTTAGCTGGGCTAAATTTTCATCTGGAGACACTGGATAAAAATCTGCTTCAAGCCCATTGTGTTTTGTTTTCAGAGATGGGGTCTTGCTATGTTGCTCAGGCTGGTCTCACATTCCTGAGCTCAGGTGATCCTCTTCCTCAGCCTCCCCCAGTAGCTGGGACTAAAGGCATACACTACCATGCCTGGCTCTAGGTTCATCCTTGTTGCTGATTGAGTTCTGATCCTTGTGATGGTGGGAGTGAAGTCCCCATTTCTTTGCTGGCTATTAGCTGGTGGCCACTCTCAGCTCCTACAGGCCACCCACATTCTTTGTCATGTGCCCCCTCCATCTTCAAAAGCAAAAATGGAGGCTGTCTCTCAAATAAAAATGTTCTGACACTACAAATCTTCAAGGAATTCCTATCTTTTTAAAGATGGGAATAGTAAGGTTCGCCTTACTATGTCAGATCTACTTAGGATAATCTCCCTTTCTTACGCCATGTAACATAACCTACTCATGGTAATGCTGTCCCAGCATATGTACGATCCCATGGATTATATAGGGCATGTATAACTGGATGAGAATGTTAAGAGACAGCAGAATTCTACGTACTCAGTATCTTTGCTTACCATTGTATTAATTTCCTAGGGCTGTTACAACAAAGTATCATAAACTGGGTATGGCAAAAAAACAAACAAACAAAACAAAACAAAACAAACACCCAGAAATTTATTCACTCACAGTCCTGGAGGCTAAGAGTCTGGCATCAAGGTGTTAGCAGGGCCAGGCTCCTTTTGGAATCTGAAGAGTAATTCTTCCTTGCCTCTTCCTGGCTTCTGGAGGTTGCCTGGCAATCTTTGGCACTCTTGTCTTGTAGATTTGTTGCTCCAATCCTCTGTCTTCACGCTGCATTCTCCCTGTGTCTCTGTCTGTGCCTCTTCTCCTGTAAAGATACCAGCCAAATTTGATTAGGGCCAACCCAACTCCAGTATAGTGCTTCATATTGAACACATTACACCTGCAACAGCCCTATTTCCAAATAAGGTAACATTCTGAGGTACTGAGGGTTAGGGCAACTTCAGCATATCCTTTTGGGTGGACATAATTATACAACAATATGCTGTGATTTTATTTTTAGGTATTTCAAGATTCTGTATGACATATAATTTTGTAATATTCATTGTTGATTATGTAATCGTTTCAGACATTATTTCTTTAGGGAGTCCGTAGATAATTTACACATAAAAAATATTTCTTTTTTTTTAAATTGCACTTAGGATTCTGGGGTACATGTGGAGATGATGCAGGATTGTTGCATACGTACATACTTGGCAATGTGGTTTGTTGCTGCAAATCACAGATCATGAGGTCAGGAGATTGAGACCATCCTGGCCAACATGGTGAAACCCCATCTCTGCTAAAAATATAAAAATTAGCTGGACATGGTGTTGCATGCCTGTAATCCCATCTATTCGGGAGGTTGACGCAGGAGAATCACTTCAACCAGGGAGTCGGAGGTTGCAGTGAGCTGAGAATGCATCACTGCACTCCAGCCTGGATGACAGAACGAGACTCCATCTCAAAAAAAAAAAAAAAAGAAGTGACTAGACATGATAGAAACCAAAGTTGCCATGAGGACTGCATTAAATGAGACAAGGTAATGAGGAAGTGCTTTGCAAATCACAGAGTACTGTGCAGGTGACAAGTGACACTTTTATAATAGACCAAAGCTGCATTTTCACAGGGGTCTTGATTTGCACCTTATTTGTTTATTTGTTTAGAGACAGAGTTCTGCTCTTGTTGCCCAGGCTGGAGTGCAATAGCACGATCTTGGCTCACTGCAAACTCTGCCCTTTGGGATCAAGCGATTCACCTGCCTCAGCCTCCCGAGTAGCTGGGATTACAGGCATGTGCCACCACGCCCGCCTAATTTTGTATTTTTAGTATTGATGGGGTTTCTCCATGTTGGTCAGGCTGGTCTCGAACTCCTGGCCTCAGGTGATCTGCCTGCCTCGGCCTCCCAAAGTGCTGTGATTACAGGTGTGAGCGACTGCACCAAGCTACACTTTGTTATTTTTGTTGAATGTAGAAGGCAGCAAGGCCCCAAATGGTGTTCAGTTTTCCATGGCACAAGATGGAATGCATGACATGGAGGTGGACTCAGTAGGAGAGCTTGATTATGGAAAGAATTCTGTATCTGGAAAGGAAGTGGAACTTTTTTTGTATTTTTTTTTTTAAATGTCAAAGCTTTCCAGCTAAAGACCATTAGGAACACACCTACGGTTGAACAAGTTGGGTTTATAACTCATTGCAGTGAGGGAGAATGTACTCCATAGAGAACCATGGGATGTCTTAGCAAGACAGTGTTATGGGATTTGGGCTTTGGATGGATGATTTTGGGAGACTCCAAGGGGGGTAGAGTTTTTTCTAGATTTAGCTGTTAGGAAGTGGGGACAATTCTATGACTGGATATCTGAGGAAACCTAACCTAGAAGGGGACAATAATGGAGCAAAGCGAAAGCTACAAGTGGCAGAGTTGCAGCAGCCACTCATCAGAGCTGGACAAGGAGGGTGTGTGGTATTTTGTGATTTGCACAGTGATCTTAGTTTTGTCTCGCTTAGAAAAAAAAATGCAAAGTAATCTTGTTCTGTGTCGCTTCATTGTGGCTACAGAATGACCTGACCTGATCTTGGTGTTGTGTAAGATGGTTTAAGTCCAACAGGAGAACAAAATGGCCTGGCTAAGAGAGTTGGACCAGCTTCCAACAACATCTACTTTTAGCTGATGGGACCAAGCCCTGGATGACAGGGGCTGCTTTTCTGTTTCTTAGAGCATAGTAGGAAGCCACAGAGAGCTCGTGTGCAGGGGCAAGAAGAGGTGGCATCTGATTTTGCAAAGCTCTCTCAGACACACATGATGTTTCTATAAGCAACTCTTCCTTGGATTCCCATATGTCCTTGGATAAGTTCCTTCACTCTTGAGATAAACTTTTTTCTTTAGTAAATGGAAGGAGTGAGGCTAGATGGTCTCTAAGCTTCCTCTTCCAAGATCTGATGTTTAATGATGCCTGGGTTGCAGTAAGAGGAACAGAAACAGGAGCATTGATGGGATCATGAGAACTCTGTTGCTGGGCCCACTGCTCATAGCTCTGCCTGTCATAGCCAAGACCACTTTTAGGCTGGGGCTCAACTTCTCTTCACCCCACTCCTGGTAACAGTGTTCTTTCTTTGCTTTGTGTTTATTTCCTTTTCTCTTTCTTTCTTTTTTCTTTTCTTTCTTTCCTTTCTTTTCTACTGTCTTTGTTTTTGTTAATCAACAAAGGGAATTTATTGTTTTATTCTGGAAATAGCCAATGAATAGGCTTTACTGGCTTCCCGTGTGAGCTGATTAAAGGTTGAAACAGCACTTCCATAGAATTCTGCTTTCTCTTTTTTTCTTCTTATCTCACTATCTTGCTACCCTTCCTTCTCTCTCTCCCACCTTCCTCTGTCCTCTCTCCCTCTGTACCCCCCTCCTCTCTCCCTCTCTCCTCCCCCCATCCCCACCCTCCTTTCTCCACATTCTTATTCTCTGGCCCCACATGGTCAGATGAAATCTGCAGCGGTACTAATCCCAACATTCTCCCTTAATGGACGAATAAACTACTTCTAATTGCCATTGGGCAGAATTGAGTCATGTGTCCGTCGCTGAACTACTGGGAGTGGGAAGGTAGATATGCTGATTGACTTAAGCTAATCAGAACCTACTCTGATCATATCCTGTTGATGGCAGGATAAATCTCAAACCATATGGGCTGGCTATGGGACAGTGGTCTTTAAGAGAAATTTGCAAAGGTGCTTAACCAGAAGAATTGTGAATCAAATTTGAGAGGCAAAAACAAAACTAAGCAATGTTCTCCTCCGGGATGCTCAGCGAAGTATAAATTGTGTTAGGCAGAGCCTTTGAATCCACAAGGCCTGTGATCTTGCCCTAGCTCTGCCACTCTCTTTCCGAGGGAACTCCATAAACACCACCCTGCTGTCTCTTGGCCTCTATTTCCCACTATAGGTTCATGGTGATAGAATAGCGCTCTCAAAGTTCTGTAGGGCTGTGGATCTTTACAATAGTTTCCAAGGGCCTGTGTTCATTACAGGACATAGGACAGCTTTCCCAAGGGTGCTGGACGGCCATTCTTCATGGAGATGCACCCAAGTAGATTGTTCAGACTCTTGCCCCCTTTGCTAGGGGAGAAGAGGATCCATGGGGCTTCAGTGTGTTAGGGGAGCTTTGTCAAAGGCAACACAGAGAATGCATTCAGGACTGGCAACATTTAAATGACTTTTCATCCCAGCCTTTTAAAAGTTCCTGCGGCAAGGTTGTGGTTTGCCTTCCTTGCAACCTTGAGCTCTCGGCTTCGTCTTCGTCTTTACTATCTGTCCTGATCCCTGGAGATCTTAATGAGAATGATACACTGAGAAAATGAGGAGAATACCTTCTGGGTTCAGCAACAAGAAGAAATCCAAAACAGCTCAAAGAATAACTGTCAGAATAAGCCCATCATGATATAAGCACCAACAGTGAGGACAAAGAGCACTGTGCTCCAAGTTCAGCAACACTCTCAAAGGAGGTAGGAGGATACTCGTGAGGGCGGAACAGAATGTGATTGGTGGATACAGACTGTGATTGGCAGCTGTGGGAGATTTGAGATTAAGCAAGGGTGCCAAGTGGGAAGTGGATAAACAGAGAGGGAGGGGCTGGGATTAGAATAGGGTTAGGATAAGGGTTAACCTTGGTGACACAGGCTGTATGCCCTCTTCCCTGTTTTGCCATTTAATACCTCTATGGCCTTGGGTATATCTCTCTGAATCTCAGTGCTCATGTCTGTAAAATGGACAGAAACAAGAACTCGAATTCCAGCTGTTCCACAGAAGAATTGTGAATCAAATTTGAGAGGCAAAAACAAAACTAAGCAATGTTCTCCTCCGGGATGCTCAGCGAAGTATAAATTGTGTTAGGCAGAGCCTTTGGGGACTCAAATACCTCCGAGGTATGGAGGTGCCTAGAGCACTGTAGCAGGCTACTTAGTGTGAGGATTATGAAAACGGTGACAGCAGAGCTTGTGATCCAAGTGTCTCCTTGGCGGGACCCTTCTAAATCTTTCCCTGGGACACCACTCTCCTGCTTTGGGACACCCAGTCCCTACAGGATCGCCCATGTCTTGCTCTGCCTTGGTATTTGTGCACACCATTTCAAGTCCTGAATTCACCCTAGCTAGGCCTAGGAGAGATGGCGGGATTTGCAATTCTCAATCTAAACCCTGGGTCTACTTGTTTCTTTCTGGAGACTCTCTTCTCTCCACTGGCTTGCTTTTCTGAGCTCTGTGAGGATGAGCATAGGCTAAAGAGTCAGTGAAGGGAAGAGTCTCTGAGCCTGAAATTTGAAAAAGGGGCCCTCTAATTACATGGCACAGTGACATTTTCTCAGTAGCATCATTTAAGCGTCCCACGGTAGCACCTATCATTACTGACTAATCCACTGTTGTGTGGGTTACTAATGCCTGCCGTTACATTAGTAACCTTCCCTGCCTCTCTCCAATTCTGGTTTGGATAATTTACCTTCCAGTTCCAGGCTGTTCTCCAGAATGAGCAGGAACGACTCACATTGCTGCCCTCAAATCCCATGGAAATGTATCCCCACTCTCTTTCTTCCCATTGTGGTAAATTTGATTATAACTTACGGATGGCCACTCATGACTCTGCAGTGGTTTAAAATGCACTGAAAGAGTCATTCGACTAAACTGAAGTCAGGTGGAGAGCCAGAGGGAATTCTTGTTGCAGACACAAGTTTTTTTATGTCTGCTGTAGCCTTGTGGCAGCTTTCAAATTGCTGTTAGGAAATAAATCCATTAATCAGTGAGGACCGTCCCCACTGGCTCTGCCTGGCTATAGGCCCCTTGGAGGCAGAATGTCCATCTTAGTCCCCCACCTGTCTTACTGTGTCTGATAATATGCCCTGGATAATTGATTTTTATTTTACTTTAACATTATGCTCCTAAAAAAATAAGATATCCAGTTATAGCAGGTGGAAATGGCCTCAGAGACCTCTACCTTGTCCAGCCCCTATATGAGGGTTTTGAGACCAAGAGAGAGATGGTGACATATCCCAGGCCACCCAGAAAGTCAGCAAAAAGCTGGACCAGACCCCAGTTTCTGACTTCCAGCCCAGGGCTCTATCATCCTTTTGTGCTTTTCTTGGCTGCTCCTGTTAATGAGGGTTGCGAGGAATTCTATTTGGGCTTTATTCTCCTGTTTTACAGTCTCTTCTGAGTAATAAGGTCAGCTTGTTTAATAAGTTCAGCTTCAAAGTAGGTCAGGGATTTTATTCCTGTGCATGGGCCATTAGCATTCTTAAGTGAGAACACATTTTTTTAACCGAGAAAATATCTGCTCTGTAGTAGAGACGCTCTGCGTCTGTTTCCTAAGCCGTGTCAGATCCTTTTATACCACACAGCTTGTGTGAGGGGGGTCTGCCAGCCTCCGGGCTTCTCGATGGGGGCTGAGGCTCAGTGGGAGGGACAGGAGAGGACTGCGTGCTGTGGAGGGACCCCAGGAGCTGCATCCCACAGAGCCCAGGCGAGAAGGGCAAGGTGACTTCCGTGGGCTTCTCAAGCTGGTGGTCACATCAAAATGAGGTTTGTGTTTCGTTTTGTCAGAGATAATTTTCTGAAAATCCCCAAATGCTAGGTTAGAGAGGGTCGAGTGTTATGTCAAGAAATCTCTCAAATCTCTTGTGACTTAATGTGCTTTGCTGGATTCATCGCCCAGTGGCCAAGCTGGTAGAAAAGGAATCAGGGGTCAGGGTCTCACTGCTGTTGTCAGGGAGAAGGATCAGGACCTGGAAAGATGGGGAGGTAAGAAAGCGGCACATGATACATCATCTATTTAGGGCTGCTCCTGAGAATAATACCAATTTTATATTTTTAGCCATGACCTGAATTATTTTGTGGACTTACTTTTTTTGTCAATTGCCTTTAACCTAAATAGGACTGGTAACACAATCACAGAAAAATTGTTTCTATTCAAAATTCCTGTGTAAGGCACTGTGCTTGGTGTAGTGAGGAGTGCAAGCATGATTGTCCATAATCCCTGCCCTGCAACGACTCTCTAGTAGGGGAAAAAGACACAGACGTGATACTGACACCATGCAGAGGGTAACAGGACTATATGGACTGCAAAGTCTTCTAGCTGGGTTTCCCACACTTCCGTCTTTTCTGTGCTCTCTCCGTTATTTTTTTCCCATCCACTATGTGTTAAGTACTATTGCTTTTCAAAAACGACACATGCCCTCCTTGATCTTTCAAATGAGAGTGCATATCACCATGACAGAAGGAAGTCTGTCTTCCTTCTTCTAAGTTAATATACATTTTGACTATTGAAATAATTTAAAAATAAATAGCCATAAGTGTGCACCTGATTTAACCTCATGTACCACACTTTGGAACATGTCAGGGAGGCTGGTCTCCTAGAAGGCTTTCCCAAGCAGGTACAATATTAACAGGGCCTTAAAGGATGAAACTATTTTAGCAGTTGCAGAATGATCACATATATTTCAGATTAATTTGGTGTGTGTGACCATGTGTATTTCAGATGTGACTCAGTGTAAATATATGAGATGCCTCAATACTTGGGGATTCTGTGGGAGTGTAGAGTAAGAGGTGACGTGGTGGTCCCTTGGGACTGTGCTTTTTATTCCTCTTTACGTTTGCAAAGAAAAGATCATGAGAATAAATTTCTTCTCTGTTGTCAGTTCCCTTTACTGCTAAGTTTTTTGGACATGATTACTACATTGTTGTTAGTTGTTTGCTGGGTTAATTTATGCAGAGCTATGGGTAAGCATTAGAACTCCTTCATGTACCCCAAATCAGGAAGAGGCAGATAAGAAGGGCCATTTATTTGTTCGATCATTCATTCATTAATGTATGCATTCGTTGTTGCCTCTGATGCTAGAGTTAGACACACAGAGATGCATAAGATATGACCAGCCAAAGAGCTGGGTGGGATGAAAATGAGTGTTTGGGAAATATTTGGATGAATGAATGAATGAATGATGCAGCCTAGTGGTTCTCCAACTTGGCTGCGTATTGGAAACAGTTAAGCAACTTTTAACAATTTTACCTTGCCCTGTAGATTTTGATTTAATTGGGAAGGGTTGAGACCTAAGCATCAGGAACTTCAAAACTTCTCTACATGATTCTAATGTGCAGCTCCTTATAACCAGTAAAGGTATTTTTTAAAGAGTGGGATAGCTTAATACAGAGGACTTTTAGTAAAAGCAGTACTTGGCCCTTAGATGGAAATGGATTTGGAGGGACCCAGGCATTTGCCATTTAGGTGTGGGTACAATTTAGTCCTTTCAAAGGGGTCCTCTAAGTATTAAGCCCTGCAGTTTTCATAATGACATCCCCCATTTCTTAGAGGGGCCCAGTTTATGCTTCTTGTCTGTAAAGGAACTGATTACTTTAGCTTTTGAATTGACTTTAAAACCCCCAAATGTGCCCACATCAGCCTTCTGGGCAGAACATCGATAGTTCAGGGTCAATCTTGAGTACACACTAGCCGTTGGGAAACCTTGTTGGGTTTCCAACTAGAAACATATAATCAAAGTTACATTTCCTTTCCTTTAGGGGAATCAAAGGTACGAGAGGAAATTCATGGGGCAATTTGAAGAGTCCATAAAGGCCTCCAAGCTGT
Organism: Cebus imitator; assembly: GCF_001604975.1. Classification (NCBI taxonomy): domain Eukaryota; kingdom Metazoa; phylum Chordata; class Mammalia; order Primates; family Cebidae; genus Cebus; species Cebus imitator. The sequence continues at coordinate 4,461,591 of NW_016107456.1, forward strand.
GAAGAGCTCTATAGGAATGATACTATTAGAGATCAATTCTTTTTTTTTTTTTTTAAGTTAAACTTGGGGAATATTGCCACATTAAATCTGTTTGTTCTTTGGCATATGTGGCTTTAAGCAGATTGCTTTACTGATTAAGATCTAGATGAGGTTTTAGGCAAGATTTTTAAGAGAACTTTGTTATTACTTATATGTGTTCTTCCTCAATGAAGAATGATAGCAATTTCACTGAGACCATCAATGTGTCCCATTGAATAGGCCAAGGTATTTCTTTGAAGCAGAGCAAGCTTTCAAATTCACTTCTTGTTTTATTGTGTACATGACCACAAAGGTGAGTTTTTCCATTTTTCCTCTATTTTTACCATCCCGTTAATGAATTAAAGAGGTAGATTTTAGGACTAGTTTTATTATGAAGTGATGCTTCACTGGCTGGAACATTTGAAGTAACAATCCTTGCTGTGTGTGTGAAGACCCTGTGTCTGCCCCGTGGTTGTGTCGTTTTATATTGCGTTCCATGTGTGCAAACATCCATCCATATCTATTAACCATTTCCTCACTCGTTATCTTCCTTTCTAGTAATTTGCAAGTTAATGTCTTCCTTAGTGTCAGGATCATAGAATATAAAGAGGAAATGTATAAAATGGCAAGATGTTAGGTCTCATGTTTATGTACCAGTGTAAAAGAAAACACTGGGTTAATCAAATGTTTGGACACATTTTAAGTGCATTAAAATGTCTCCCTTGACAGTGTCCTTCAGTAACAGTAGCCCGTATTCTTTTATGTTTATCTGAAACAAATTCAGCCACATCGTCCCGAGGCTTTTACCTGTTTTCTAAGCTTCAATGGTGATTCTGAAACTGATGTTAAAGAAAGTGTCAAACTTTTCCTGTTTATTTGTTTGCTTGTTTTACTGGTGCATCTGCTTGTACCTTTTTATCTTATAACTTCTAGCTAATACTTTTTTTTTTAAGTTACAAAAAAGTCTAGTGATATTCGGCTAAAGTATTAGCTATCTATGGAATATGTATGATGTATTAGTTGTCTATGACTATGTTAAAAAAAAGAAATATCTTAAAACAAGAAACATTTCTTATCTCACAGGAATGTGTTAGGAGCTTTAGTGCAGCTTGGCTGGTTGGATCTGGCTGGGGTCTCTCATATGGTTGCAAGCAGGGTGTCTACTCTGGCTACAGTCATCTCAGGGCCTCACTAGGGTAGAATCTTCTCCCAAGCTCACAATGTTTCTGGCTGTCTTCAGAAGACTCACTTCAAAGATCATTCATGTGGCTATTGGAAGCCTTTAGGACCTTATTAGTTGTTGGGTGAACAAATCATTTCTTTGCTATGTGTGTTTCTTTATGAAACCACTCACAACACGGCAGAGAAAGGAGACAGAGAAAGGAGAATGGGAGGGAGGAGGAGTGGGGGAGGAAGGGAAAGAGAAAGATAAGAAGGGAGAGAGGGAGAAGAGGGAGGAGGAAGGGGGAACAGGAAGAAAGAGAGGAAAGGAGATCGGGAAAACGGAAAAAAGGAAGGAGAGAGAGATGACTGGGAGATGCAAAAAGAGAGGGCTTAGGGAAGAGGGAGAAAAGGGAGGGAAGAGCAGAAGGAAAAAGGAGAGGGAAGGAGAAGAGAGAAGAAGAGAGAGAGGCAAGTAAAATGGTGGACTTAGTGTAACAGAATCTCAGAAATATTATCACATCAATTTTGCTGTACTCTGCTAGACGCGAGTCACCAGTCCTGCCTGCTGTCAGAGTGACAGGGTCACACAAGGCCATGGATGACAGGAGGAGGGAATCACTGAGAGTCATTGTAGAGGCGGGGCTGCCCATAATTGATCTTTAAATATCACCACAGAATTGATGGTTATATGCAGATGACAGGTTTTCTTGCACAAGAGATGCCAAGTTTTAGCCCTCTGAAGATTTACCGTAATAAAAGACACATATTAAATAAGTATCTAAGTATGTCTTACATTTTCCAGATCGACAGCTGCTTACTAGTGAATCGTAATTGAATTTGGGGTGGTGATCCCATCTTCTTCCTTGTTAAGTTCACTGAAGATTCTGAAGGATAGTGCCATGTTGGATATGTGCCTCCCAGTTTGTAGGTTGTTCCAAACTATACGGTCTTACATCTTTTTAACAGTTTTGAGTGTATCCTTTAATTTTCTTATTTTAAATTAAGTATTCATCATCCTGATTTAAAACATAATTTAAAAATATCAGACTTCTAAGAAAATACTAAAACTTTCAAAACAATACATTTTTTAGCATATCTATTATTCAGAATCTCTATGGTAGGAAATAGAACCAAGCATAGTTAGGTGTTTGTCAACTGAATATTGGATTGAACAGAATTTCATCAGGAATCTGAATGGATTTGTGAACTCTGATAAGTTTGAGTATAATTAAAAGTAAAAAGTTAATACAGACCTGACATAAAACCATGATTTGTAACTGAAAAATTGATCAATTGAACCTTACTAAAGTTAAAATTTTTGCTCTGTGAAAGCTCAAGCAAAGAGGATGAAAAGACAAGCTACAGAATGAGAGAAAATTTGCCGACCATGTATTTGACAGAGGACTAGTGTCTAGAAATATATCAAGAATTCTTAAAACTCAAGACAAAACAATTAGAAAATGCGCAAAAGATATGATCAGACATTTCACCCAAGAGGCAGCACTTCAAAAGATGTGCCATGTTATTAACCATTAAGGTAGTATAACTTAAAACCTCAATGAGACATCACTACATGCTTTTCAGAATGACTAAAAAGAAATAGAATTCCAGTACACGTGAGAAACTGGGTCACTCATACATTGATGGGAGGAGTGTAAAATGATGTAGCCACTATGGAAAGCAGTTTGATAGTTCTGAATTCCATATGACCCAGAGATTGAACTCCAAGGCATTTGCCCCAGAAAATGAAAACTTACGTTCACACAAAAACTTATGCATAATTGTTCATAGCAGTTTTATTTACAATAGCAAAACCTTGCAAATAGCCTAGATGACCCTTAACAGGAGAATAATTAAACAGCATTCAATACAGCAGTGTACCCATGTGTATATCACATGGAAAACTACACAGCAACAAAAAGAAGTGAACTATCTATCCATGCACACAAAAACCTCGACTCATTTCCAAAGTATGGTGGCAGGTGAAAAAAAAAAAAACAATCCCAAGAGATTATGTACTGTCTTTTTTGAAATGACAAAATTTTAGAAGTGGAGAACAGATTAGTTGTTCCCAGGGATTGAAGATGAGGTGGGGAAGTGGGGATGGAGGTGGGTGTGGTTATAAAGGAGAAGCATGAGAAACCCTTGTGGTCCACTTTAATTTCGTTATGGATTATAATTTCGTGTCTTGTTTAAAAAATGTTTCCCTCCCCAAGAAACATTCTATTTTATATAAATCCTATTGTTTACGTTTTATATATAGCTCTATAGTATACTGGAATTGACTTTACTTATGGTATAAAATAGGGCTCATTGTTCAAGTTTCTTTTTTTTATTTCATATGGATGTCTAAAGAATCCTAAATATTTTTTGAGAATACACTTCTCCTACCACAGTGAAGTGTCAACTGTATCACAAATCAAGTGATTATCTATATGTGGATCTGTTTTTCGACTCCGTTGTTCCTTGAACAGTTTTAATCGTTGGCCAATATGTCATTTTCTTAATTACTGTAGCTTAATAATGTCTTAATTTCATAAAAAGGTAAACTCTCTAACTTTCTTTCCCTTTTTAAATATTGCTTTGAATATTTCTGGCCTTTTGCCTTTTTGTATAAACTTTAGAATAAATTTGTCAAATTATCCAGAAAGCCAGACAGATATTTTATTAGGATAGCATATAGTTCAGCATAAGTAGAATCTACAACTTTACAATATTGATTCTTCTAATTCATGAGCATGGAATATTTCTCCATTTATTTGGATCTTTAAAAATGTATCCCAGTAATGTTTGGCAGTTTTTAGCAAAGAAGAATAGATGTACATGCACATATAGGTATATATACATCCCTAGATATTTTAATACTTTGCTGTGCCTTTGTAAGCAACTATTCCATTTGTTTGTTATTGAAGTAGGAGAGAACGCAGTAAAGGGCATAAAGTGCATAAACCTCACGTGGCTAGCTTAATGACTTTTATATACATGTACATCCATATAACCGTCTTCCAAGATCAAGGTGTAAATTGTTCTGGTACCTGGTTTTATCATGTTTGTTCCCAGACAACTACTTCTTCACCTGGAGATCACCATTATGGTGTCTATTACTATTTGTTGGATAAATGACACCTTCTAAATTGCATTTTATAATTGTTTATTTTTAATTTATGGAACTTTTCTAAATTAACCTGTTAATTTTCATCGTAATTTGAGATTTTTAAAGAATTTTCTACACACACAGTTACGTAGTCTGTGAATAATGAAGGCTTTATTACTGCCTTTCCAATCTTTATATCTTTTATTTCTTTTTCTTTCCTCATTGCACTGGCTAAAACTTCCAATAGAATTGGGGAAATTAGGGAAAAGTGTGTGGTATTTATCATTGATTGTATGATGTTAGAGTAATGATTTAGATACCATTTATCAGATTATAGGACTTTCCTTCTATTTCCAGTTTGCTAAGAGTTTTATCATGAATGGCTATTGATTTCCATCAAGTTCTTCCTCAGCATCTCTTGAAGCAATAATATGATTTTTGTCTTCCAGTTTGTTAATATGATGAGTTACGCTGATTGATTTTCTAATATTAAACCAATCTTGTAGCCCTAGAATAAACCCAATATGGTAATAATCTGTTATTCATTTTATATGTCACAGCATTTGGTTGGTAATGTAATATGTAGGATTTTAGTTTACATGTTTATGAGGGAGATTGACCTAAAGTTTCTTGTGATATCTTTGTGAAGTCTTGGAATGCAAGTTTTCTGGGCTCGTAAAATAAGTTTGGAATTAATTCTTCTCTTTGTAGTCTCTTCAAGAATTTGTGTAAAGGTGGTATTTCATTGAAACTTTTTGTGTGTGTAAAAATTCAAACTTAGCCAATATCTTCAAGTATGATAATCTTCTTAGAAGGCGTTCTAGCTAAAGACTCTTGCTTTCTCTGGTCCATTGGGAGTCACTGTATATGTCATTGAGTTCTCTGTGCCTGCGCTTCAGAAATACGTGAATAAGATATTAGAAATATCTAGAACAGTGCCTGCAATGTCATAAACGATACATTTACCTTTTCCTTCCTGTTTCCTCATGTTCTCTTCCTCCACAGAAGCACCTAGAGGCAGTGGCCTGTGGTGGACACCAGCATGAAACCATTAATTCTGTTCTTGGAGCCCAGTGTCCATCTGGCTTAGTCAGAATCATGGCTTCTGGAGACAGGGACGGTGACCTATGGGATGTTGCAGGATTTTGTCGTTTTGAAGTTCCTTCCCAAAGAGCAGTGAGTTAGGCTGTACTAAGTCTCTCTTCAGGAGAGATATGGCAGGGGCAGAGGCAGCCTTAGGGGAATGAGGGAGGATTTGGAAGAAGCTAATTTTTCAATTCCTTTACATAAGGGGAGGGTAGTCATCTCTTAAACTCTTCCCACAAACCGAGTAGGCTCTATGGATAAGCCTTTTAATCCATCTGGACACCCCTTCCTGACACTTCAGAGCAGTCGATACTTCTCGTCATTTGTAGCTATTTCAGCAGCTTAGAGACTAATTATGCATCTCCCCTTTGCACATAGGGATAGGCCAAGGAGATGAATTTGCAAAATAACAGTATCTCTAAAGCCACAGACACCCTCTGCGTAAGCCTTTCTTGCTGTGGCTGGTGGCGTAGCAACTGACAAAGCTGCCTGGACTCAGGCTGTCCTGCATTGCATGTTTCTTGTCTTGCTCCCTACCACCCCCTTTCTCTCTACTCTGTCTTCTTGTCATATTTTTTCTGTTGTGGCAGCTACTGTGTTCTTCCTCCAGTGCTTGCTGAAAGTGAGTTGCCTGTTCTGGTGGGAGATTAGTGGCTTCCACATGCAGAAACCTGACTTTGATTTTATCACATGTGTTACATGAGCCCAGGATGCCCTGAGTGCTCAGATGCTCAGAGGGGGCATCTTAGGAGGCTAGAGGCACTGGGCTGAATGGCCCATTACAGGAGAACGTTGTGGAATGGGAAGAAAGACCAGTGCAGGGGCCCAAGGCTAATAGTCATGGGAAGAAAGGAATAACTCACATTTATGTAGGGCCTGCCATTTTTCAGGCACTTACACTTGATCTTCACAAGGACCCAGTGAGATATGATCCATGACCCTGATTTTACATGGGAAGAAACTGAGCCACAAGGGAATTATATCAGTTGCTCAATGTCACATCATTAAGTAATAGAGGTTGCCTTCCAACCTCTGTCTGACCCAGTGATCTTTTACTTTCCAGTACACCTCCCTTCCCTTTGTAAGTGAAAGTGAATATGAAAATGCAAAGGAATGAAGTCTATTGGGCATAGTTTGGAGAAGCTAGCGTAGAGCACTGGGGTACTGGGTAGGGTAGTTGAGGTAGATTTCTATTTATATGGGCTGGGCAGGCATTGTAGAGGTCACGCGGACACTCACCCAGCATGTGGAACACTAGCCTTGTACTGGTCCATCATCCCTTGCTCCTTACATTCCGTCCATGACCAAGTCCTGTCCTTTCAGTCTCCCAACCCTCTGCCTCGCTCCTCTGCCTCTGCCTCTCCAGCCCCATGGCCATTACATGAGTTATGCCTCTATCATTTCTTCCCTCATTGCCATTGACACAACTTCCTTATAGGACCCGCTGTCTGTTTCTGTCCCTTAGACCCATTTTTCACCCTGCACTCTGAGGAGATGTCCCTAAAAAACTTGTGCCTGTGTAATACCGCTGCTTACACAGCCTCAGGATGAAGCCCATTCCTGATCTGGTCCCTGTGGACCTCTCTGATTGCCTTTTTGCTGCACCCCCACCCCTGCTCCCCATCACCTGTGTTTCAGCAGGATGTGCCATGCTGCATGACTCAGTCTTGTCTTGGTGAATAACCCCACCCTTGTGCCTGTTAGACTCTCCTATTCCTTGAAGACCCAAGGCATGATTTGATTGCTCTAACCTCCTCCATCTAATCTGGATATCCCCCTTGTATTAGTTTTTGATTGCTGCTGTAACTAATTACCACAAACTTAGTGGTCTAAGACAACACAAATCTACGATCTCACAGCATTGGAGGTCGTAAGTCTAAAATGGGTCAGCAGGGCTGTGTTCTTTTGACTCTAGGGGAGAGTCCATTCCCTTGCCTTTTGTAGATTCTAGATGTGAACAGCTTTCCCTGCCTAGTGGTCCCTTTCTCTGCCTTCACAGTCAGAATATGGCATCTTTCAGTCGCTCTCTCTGGCTCTCCCACCTTCCTTCTTCACTTATAAAGATACTTGTCGTCACCTCAGGCCCATCTATGTTTTCAGGATACTCTCTCTACTCAAGATCCTTAACTTGATGACAACTTCAGAGTCTGTATAAGTTTTAGAATCTATGTAAGTTTTGGGGATTAGGACTTGAGCATCTTTTGGGGCCACGATTCTGTGTATGATACTGAAATGGAGATTTTCTTTATCTCCCTCACAGGACGTGCAACTGGGGTGTGGCTCGCTTTTTCAGTTTTCTTGCTGCTCCGTCCCCTGGGGGAGCATGCAGACAGGCAGATGCAGAGGCTGTGGGGAGCGCTTTTGGGCTCTGGCCGCACGACAGCGTCTAGAGGTGGGTGTCTGTGACTCCTGAAACCCAAGTGGGCGTGTGTTACAGTGTGCTCTTTCAGCTTTGCCCTCTGCAGACAGCTTGTGTTAATCAGCTCAATAGACCCTCTGCCTTATCGTCAGGGCAGACGGCCACTGTGACAGCCTTCTGTATCCTGAGTTTTTGCCCACTGTACCAGAAGAACCAGATCACATGCGGGCTCAAAGGATAAATGCAAGGTTGTATTGAGTGGTGGAGGGGGCTCTCAGTGAGATGGATGGGAAGCCAGAAGTGGAGGATGGAGTGGGAAGGTGGTCTTCCCCTGAAGCTGGGCCACCCAGTGGCCAGATTCTTCTCCGACCATCCCCAGCTGAACTCCCCTTGGTGTCCAGACATCCTTCTAAGTCTCTCGTTTTTCTCTGCCATGTTGTTCTGTTGTTACTGGTCTGCTGGTTCCAACGTTCAGCCACTCGTGTGTGTGGCCACTAAGGTCTTGGGTTTACATGGGGGCAGGATTGGAGGTATGGTGGGTCAAAAGGCAACTTTTTGGGTGCAGAAACAGAAACACCTGTCCTCATGTAGGTCGGTGGGTCTCCAGGTTTGAGGGTGAGTCCTTTACTGGGGAACTGACCTCTCCTACCCAGTATTTCCCTATCTCCTGTCTGTGTCAATACCACACACCTTTATGAGTCCACAGGACTTTGGGCCACTTCCCACCCTTTATCACTTTCTTTTGTAGCTCATTGGTTTCTGCATCCTTCCCTAGTCTCTTAGTCTCCTCCAGGGTAGAGACAGTTATTTGCTTTGACTCCACATCCTCAAAACATAGAGTTAGCCCTCATTACTTGTTTGTTAGGCAAAAGATGATATCCACCAGGCCTTCATCTACCTGCCTCACTGTGTCGCTGACCAGGGTGCTGAGAACAGTGGGGCATCAGCTTAGTGTGTAAGTTAAAATGGCCTCGGCCAGGCATGGTGGCCTGTAATCCCAGCACTTTGGGAGTCCGAGGCAGCTGGATCGTGAGGTCAAGAGATTGAGACCATCTTGGCCAACATAGTGAAACACTGTATCTACTAAAAATACAAAAATTAGCTGGATGTGGTGGCATGCACCTGTAGTCCCAGCTATGCGGGAGGCTGAAGCAGGAGCATTGCTTGAACCCAGGAGGTGGAGGTTGCAGTGAGCCAAGATCATGCCACTGTACTCTAGCCTGGGTGATACAGTGAGACTCTGTCTCAAAAAAAAAAATCATGGCATCTAGAGCAAGACAGCCTGAGTATCCCAGCACACTCACTACTGGCCACATGACCTTGGCCAATTTGTACCTTAGTTACCTCATGTGAAAAATGAAGATAATTATAATATCTACTGATATCAATCAGGGTCCAGGAGGAAAACCCTAAATCATACCAGGTATTTCAAACAGGGGTTTTTTTGTTGAAGGGAATCCATTACACAATTATGAAAGGCCATCAGAACAAAAATGGGATGCTGAGGTATCCAAAAATGGCAGGAAGTGGTGACCACACCTGGGGCTGGGGTAACAAAATGGAATAGGAGGGATTATGGTACCTAGGAGTCTGTAGGAGGAGCCCAGCAGGGCTGATTCTGAGATCTCTGAGGAAGGGGACCACACAGATTGCACTGCAGCTGTACGGGGCATGGCCTAGGTTCTGTTAGCTCCTTCAGAAAGATGCTGTGCTGAGTCCTGTGAAGACCAGAAGAGATTAAAGCCTGGAGCAGAGTAGTCCCTGTTGCTGGCATGATGCTAAAAGGACCTTGAAACAGAAAGAGATCATCTTCTTCCTTCTTCCAGCTTCCCAGTCTCCATCTGAAGTCTCCCATCACTAGGACTAAACCAAAGCCAGCTGGCCATGTAGTCTGGAGATATAGTTAGTAAGGTCCCAGCTCCACAATTACAGAACTGATTGTAGCAGAGTGGACTTGAAGTGAAAAGACCAGAGCTAAATACTCGCACACTCCTTTAGTTTCCTTGTCTGTAAATGCGTACTAGAATAGTACTTACTTTCTGGTGTGATGTGAGGAATAGATGAGTTTGTGTGTAAATCCCAAAATAGAGCCAAGCACACAGTGGACATTATGAGAATGTTATTTGTCCTCGCCACATAATGGTAATAATAACAGCTCTCACCATCCCGTGGGTGTACAGACTTTGTTGTCTCTGGAATTCAAAGACCCAAACTGGATAAGGCAGGAGCTCCTTTCACCATATTCTTCATAGCAGGGCTGCCTGGCAGAGGTGGGGGAGGGGAGTAGAGGGCGCCCATTTGTGACCCCATGCTGCCTTGGAACAAGGTGCTCCAGAGGCAGGATCTTTGATTCCAAAGCTTTATAATCCAGCTTCTCCTAGCCCCCTCTTTGGAGGTGACAGACTCTTGATTCATGCTTTCTCAGGGCTCCTGATTAGCAGGCGAGGAAAGAAAGGCTCTTCTAGAATGATTACTCTGCTCTTAATTTTGGGAAGTGGCCCAGCAAAGAGTAATCTGGAAGATGAGGAGGCACTGGGGGATATAGAGGAACCAGGGCAGACAGAGTGTTGCAGATCATAAAACTTTCCTGCTCAGTTGTTATTGAATTACGCATTTCTAAATGACTTCACTGGTTTCAACATGATGGTGTTAAGTAGACTGAGGCTGAGCTCTTAAATTTATTTGCTGGTGGGAGTTTTGGCAGGAGTACATGCTGACATTACTGTGGACTCTCTTTGTCCTGACACAGGAAGGGGAATGCGTTTGATGGCATCTTTGTGTCTCTCTGTGGGGAGCACAAAGTGAGAATATCAGTTAAGGTTCTTACAGATTGCTAAACGGCTCCTCGGTGGCTGGTTGGGAGGACAGCAATAGTACTTGAGACAGTTTACTTGTTACGTGTAGGAACTGTTCTAAAGTATCGACTGTAATAATTTATATCATCTTTAAGGCACTGCCATGAGGAAGATGTTACTATATCCCCATTTTACAGATGAGGCATTTGAGACAGAGAGAGGTTAAGTAACTGCCTGGTTTTCATAATATCTTAGACTGAATTTACCCCAGAACGGATCCTTAGCATGGATTTGCAAATAGTTTATCTAAGTTGAAGGGAACACTGGCAAATAGGAGAGAGGAAGGGAGACAGAAAAGAAAGCAAGCCCCTTCAAGAGTACACTATGGGCTGGGCACGGTGGCTCACCCCTGTAATCCCAGCACTTTGGGAGGCCAAGATGGGCAGATCACAAGGTCAGGACATTGAAACCACCTGGCTAATGTGGTGAAACCCCATCTCTACTAAAAATACAAAAAAAATTAGCCGGGTGTGGTGGTGTGCACCTGTAATTCCAGCTACTCAGGAGGCTGAAGGAGGAGAATTGCTCGAACCTGGAAGGCAGAGGCTGCAGTGAGCCGAGATCGTGTCACTGCACTCCTGCCTGAGCAACAGAGTGATACTCTGTCTCAAAAAAAAAGAAAAAAGAAAAGAGAGAGAAAAAAGAGTGCACTATGAGCTGGTAGCTCTAGAGGATATCTGGTGCTCAGTTCCACCAAGGGCCATCGAAAAGACTGAATAAAACCACCTCATTGTCCCACCAAGGGTCAAGGAAATCAAGGAAATCCGGCTGTTTATCCACAAACTTCCATCCCTCATTGGGTAAGGGCTGCTCCTGGGAGTGGTAACACTTGGGCTTGGGGATGGTGCAATGTCTGTACCCACAGAGCAACCAGTATTGACATAGCTGCTTTCTAGGTAACCTTGGTGTCCTCATCTGTAAAATGGGAGTAGTACTGTCTGCTTTGTGGTGTCACCATAGCGAGAAAAATGAGGAAACAGGTAAAGTACTGTGTGGTTGCAATGATTAGAGAATTGTTTGAAAGTCTAGTGTCGACTCACAGTGGAGGTCTTTGAGAAGTCCCAGAATTAGCCAGGCTGTCTCCTGATAGTGAGCTCTGGGTGAGAAACTTGCTGGGCAAATTGATGTAGTTGTGGTTCTTGACTCCTGGCACCTGGGCCGCTAGGAGGGGAAACTGACTGCTAAACACTCTTAAGTGATTGGGAGCATGGAACTGCAAGGGAGGTCACACCAAGAGGGAAAAGCTTGAAATATATAAAAACTTTACCTATTTCAAATGCTTGTGTTTATAACAAGCAACTGATGGAGGTTTATTAGGCATTTATAAAAAAAAAAAAAAAAAGAAGAAACGGAATAAAGAAAAAAATAGTACCTGTATTCTCACATCCCTAAGAAAAATGTCAACATTTTTGTGTATTGAAAAATCTAGATGTTTTAAGCTTAGGTAGATGAGATGTGTTTGTTTGTTGAATTTAGTTTAGCAAACTGAGAGAGAAACTTTTTCATAGGAATTTATGATGTCCCTTTTCAGGATGATGGCCAAAGCTAGAGATAACCATTCATAATGAAGCTGCTTGTTTTTAAGCATTCACTAAATATTGTGTGCATGAAAGGCATGACATTTTGCTGCTTCTTACAAATGGGGCTGTGTGTCCAGTTCAGGCTGGCCCAAGGTCATGCTCCTCTGCCAGACTCACATCTGAGAAAGGAGGGTCTTGTGGTAGCTAACCATCTCATAGGACCGATCCTTCTTACATCACAATTTCGAGTCATCACGAGGTGGACTAAGGTGTATCTTCAAGCAGTTTTTCTCTAAGGGCAGGCATGTACACAGCATTTTCTTTTCTGTGTTCTTTAGAAACTGAGGACATTTTTCTGTTGGCTGTGAAAATGCGCCACAACTAACCTGCTGTAAAATTCCTGGGACTGGAAACACCACCCTTAAGACCCTGGGTGTGTGTTACACCATTATCTTTATTATAACAGTTGGGAATGCAGACCTCAGGCAGGCTGCCTTGGCCTCAGTCCTGGGTTTTTGAATGACTAATTGCTTGACTTTGGATGGGTATCTACCCATCCATAAAGCTGCTGTGAGGACTAAATGAATCAATACAGTAGCGCACTAAGAGCAGTCACAGGTGTCTGAAAGTGCGCAGTACGTGGGAGCTGCCCCATGATGTTATTTGTGATTGTGCTCATCATCATCTTCCTTGTCACATCCCAGTGTTTGAAATTGTAATGATGAAGTCTGAAACCAGAGTTTTTAGTCTTTTCATTTTGTTTTGATGATATCTGTTATTTTTGAAGGCTTGTGGGAATTTTTCTTTAGTTTTGTATTTCAGATATATTGCCTGTATGTGCTTAAGCTTGAGCCTCATCATTGATTTTGCCTGGAACCCACTGCACTCTTCAGAGTCTGCAAACTCAGGCCGTTGGGTATTCCAGAGAAGTTTTCTTTGCATATGTCTTTGATTGTTGCTTTCTATCAGTTGTTTGATGTCTTCTCCCTAAATACTTCCAATACTTTGCTTAGAGGTGCATTCACTATTCTCCACAACATCCTACTTCTTGTTCTTTTTCATCTCTTTGTTGCCACCCTCAACCTCTTATTTTGGGAAAACATATCAAATATTTTTTCTACCCCTTTAAGTAAAACATCAGATATTTATTGACCATTGGCTGTATGTTTGGTTAGGACATAAAGACTTTTTTTTTTTTTTTTTTTTTGAGTCAGAGTCTGTCTCTGTCACCCAGACTGGAGTGCAGTGGTGTGATCCTGGCTTACTGCAACCTCTGCCTCCCAGGTTCAAGCTATTCTCTTGCCATAGCCTCCTGAGGTGCTGGGATTACAGATGCCTACCACCATGCCTGACTAATTTTTGTATTTTTAGTAGAGACAAGGTTTCACCGTGTTGGCCAGGCTGCTCTCAAACTCCTGACCTCAAGTGATTTGCCCACCTTGGCCTCCCAAAGTGCTGGGATTATAGGTATAAGTCACTGTGCTCAGTCAACAAAGACTAATTCTGGTTGGCACCTACTGGTGGATATGGTGCTGTATCTACTTAGGTTGTGTCCAGGGACCCTGAGCCCAAGCCAGGGAGGAATGAAAAGGCTGACTACTGCCGACAGCTCACTGTTAGGGTAGTCAGTGAGTACACATAGAATCGCTGTGGCCCTTGGTAGAGGATTTAGGAACTTTATGACTTGAATCTTTCGTTGTCAAGGTAAAATAAATTTGAGGATCATGAAGATTGAGTAGAGTCACACACCTGACTAGTGGTAAGCTGAGGCAAAGGAAAGCTTACAGCCTGGCCCCAAGGTAGTCCTTTTTGATCCTCAGTCCGTTATTTTGTGATAACAGTGTTGCACATAGAGAGTCTAATCAGCATTGAACATCTACTCTGTGGCTAGCCCTGTGCTACACAAAACTAAGTAGTCATGAAGCAGATTTGAAAAGAAAAATAGGCATGGTTTAGTTAAAAGTAAACGAAGGCTGAGCGCAGTGGCTCACACCTGTAATCCCAGCATATTGGAAGGCCGAGGCAGGTGGATCACCTGAGATCAGTATTTCAAAACTAGCCTGGCAAACAGAGAAACTCCATCTCTACCAAAAATAAAAAAAAATTAGCCAGACGTAGTGACAGGTGTCCGTAATTCCATCTGCTGTGGGGGCTGAGGCAAGAGAATCATTTGAACCCAAGAGGTGGAGGTTGCAGTGAGCTGAGATTGCGCCACTGTACTCCACCCTGGGTGACAGGGCGAGACTCTATCTTGGAAAAAGAAAAGAAAAGAAAAGGAAAGCTGTTCTATTTGGGAAAAATGGCACAGACAAGTCTGGAAATGAGGACGGTACAACAGTGTTTCTGTCTGTGTGTGAAGGCATGTGTGTCGGTGGGGAGGGTGGGGTGGCTGGGGGCATTCCCACAGACCAGGAGGGCCAGTGAATAGAAATGCAATTAAAACAGTGATCAGGTAGGGTGAGGCGTCTGGAGGAAAGTGTTGAAGCCCAGGTTATACTCACCTTAATTATAACATTATAATTAATTCACATTATAGTAACTTCACATCTTAGTAACATTTGGTTTTTCTCAAAATGTTTGATTTCTGTCTGGAGCAGACAATACATGTGCACAGCTCCATCTCCAGCTATTTGAAACACTTTTACTCTCTGTAGGAATTTCTGGGGAGTCAAACTGTTACAAGTGCTCACAGCAGGGAAAAGAAAGACAGAATTGGTCTGGAGATTGCTGCCTGAGGATAAGGCAAAATTACATGAAGGGGCCACCTCACCATCTACATGCTGAAGGAGAGCCTTGAAAGCTCCGGGCCGCTGCTGCCCAGGCCTCATGGATGGCTCCTGGCGTCCTTGTCCTTGCGGCACTTTGATGCCTGGCTGAAAGGCACTGAAGTCATCTCCCAGCTGAGGCCTCAGCTCCCTGAAGGCAAGACTTCCTCCTCCTTAATTTGGTTGCAAACTTTGTGAGCAGAGGGTGTCCTTAGATGTGAAACACTTACTCCTGGCTCTGCACAGCTGATGGTGTGGAGTCTGGTAAGGAGCTGGTTGTGTTAGATGTGAAAAGGCTCATGGGTAAGAATCTGGTGTGTGGATGAGAAACTGAACAACGCCTTGTTAGGAAAACTTTTAGGAATTCAAGCATCTGGTGGTGCTGATAGGATGGTCTGGAGGAAATGGTTTGGGAGTAAGGGCTCATTTTCTCCCAATTTTCTGGGATTCAGTTTCAAGTAATTAGTGGCATTCTTTCCACCTGCTGAGTCACATATCCATATTGTTGTGATTTTTTTTTAACTTTTAAGGTATCACTTATATACTTAGAAATAGCTGTGTTTTAAGTTCACAGTTTAATGAGTCTTATGTAAGCCTAGTCAAGATACAGAAATGGTCATAGTCTCCCCAGTTTTTCTTATGCCTTCTTCCAGGCACTCATCTCCCTTATGCTAACACTGTTCTGATTTCTATTATTTAATTACCCAAATCAATATATAGAGAACATTCTAACATCCCAGAAAATTCCCTCAGGGTCTATACCGGTCAGCACCTGCCATCTAGGTAACTATGCTTCTGTCCTTTATCACCATGGAGCAGTTTTGCTTTTCCTTGAACTTTTCACATAAGTGGAGTCATCATGCATTCTTCTTTATTTTACTTTTGGATGAATTTTTTTTGAGATTTACTCATGTCTTTGTGCGCGTCTGCAACTTGCTCATTTCTTCTCGCTGAGCGGTATTCCACTGTGTATATGTGCATCCATCTTTGGATCTATAAGCTCCTACCTAGGCCTAGCTCCCAGGGCCTCTCCGTTCTCTGATGCCTTCCTCCTCAGCCACTTCTGAGTCAGCTTTCTTCTCTCCTGACTCCTTTGTCTGAATCCCGAGTGAAGGCCAGAAGGTGAGCTCCATGCAGCCAAGACTGTGTCTGTGCCTAGGACAGTGTGTGACAAGCAGCAGAGACTCGATGTTTACCGAGTGAGTGAATGAACGAGTGTCCAGGACACATCATTTTCATTGTTTATCTGTCTGGCCCAAGCAACTCAGAACTAGGGAACTGCCAGGAATTTTTCTTTGTTCGTAGACTCAACCTGAGTGGTTGCAGCACAATACTCCCCGAAGCTCTCTCTGCAAGACCTTCTCTAAACTCTCAACAAGGTTAGGTTCCTTCACAGGCTTCAAAGCTGCCTCTGCAACCCTCATAGTGACTTTATTATGCACTTTGTTATCACTGAGTTACTTGGCTGCATTACATTTCATGTACTCAGTGCTCTGTCTGGCACATGGGATACCCAAGGGTTTCCTTTTCCTTCCTGATGACTCTTGCCATTGGACTGGATGGCCGTGTACATTTCCTATACTGTCTTGTTGAAGAGTTCATCTTGGAGATAGAGAACTGATATAATAAATATGGTTTTTCCATGTATTTTAAAAATGATGTGCTGCTTACCAAAAAATTCATTCTGTGCTACTTTTGCTTCTCTCTCTGAACCACCAGTACATGTGCCTTCTAAACAATGTCAATTATAAATCAGTGGATCACTGAAAAAAGAAAGAATAAAGCAAACAATAATCTGATGGCTTCCTTGGTGCCAGATAGAGGAAACACTGTGATAAACTTACACGGTCTATTCTTGAGGAAATGGACAGAGAGAGAACCACATGGCTAATCTGCACACAAATGTGTGAAGTCGCAAGTCATTTGAGATAGGGACATTTATATCCTCAAGGGGATGTTTGTTACCATACTCACACATGCCATTAGAAATACATGAAAAGAAGCTAACCATTTGGAAAGATTAATACTTTATTTTCTTTCTGGTGGTCAGCAATTGAATACTACTCTCTGAAATAGGAGAGCAGAACACCATGATGAAAAGTCAATGGAAAAGAACTAAATGGGGCCACTCACTCAGCCCCCAAATTATTGAAGTCTGCTGCTCTTAATTCTGTAGCGGTCTAGTCTGTGAATAATTATGTTAAGGAATTGGGCAGAGTCATCACAGAGCTACAAAATATCACCCCTGGGGCTTCATTGGAGACTGATGGGAGCTCTGGAGAGTTGATAATGGCAATCAAAGGGTCCATATATTTAACATGCACAAACAGTGAGCTCAGAAATTATCTGCCTGCCAACCTAACTTCTCTACCTGGAACAAATTATCCAAAAATCAATTTGTAAACACCTTTGAGATAACAAGGTCTTGAGTAATAACCTCCATGGCTTTGTAAAGAAAAGCATCTAGCTTGACTAATCTGCTTAATTTCCTTCTCTGACCAAATGGCAGGCTATAATAGAGGCAATCTGAAGTTGTCCCTTAAGATTTGCTTCGAGTCACACTGAGAAAATATTGTCCACTTCTGTTTTTTTAGCAATTATTCTGTTTCTAGAGAATATTCCCTTCTAGGTAATTAATTAGAAGGAAAATGCTAAGTGAGTCTCTATCTCAAAGCCCTTACCTGAGTTCCAAACTAAAATGTATACCTCCCTTCTATCCATGTGAACAACCTGGAGGCTTCTATAAGTAACATGTTCGCAAACAAATGCACATTGCATACCACCCTCTTATGCCTCCCCCATGCTTCCCCTTTCTCCTTTTCCTTGTTCTATTCTTCATTTCCTCTCATTCATACCCTTTGCCAGATAATCCCATTCCTGGCAGTTGGTCCTAAGAAAACATGAGATAAGACAGACTGAAGTCATTTGCACAAAGATGTTCATTGCAGCATTATTTATCATACCATAGCAAAACATGTAACAACTCATGTGTCCAGCAACTAGAGAATAGTTAGTGTGATAACCTGATGGATTGTTCTGTAAATATTAAAGACAGTGATAACAAAGCTCGAGCAGTGTATGAAAAACAAATCCTTACAATATAAGTGAAGGAAGAAAAATTAATCTACATTGGGTCTGTGTGTTATAACCACACCAAAAATATGTCAGTACATAGATAAACATTGAAATGGAACATGGAGGACTAAAAATGGCTGTGTTGGGTGGTAGAGACAGTTTCTATTTCTTCCATCTTTCTCCATTTTCTTCCATTTCTTCTCATATTTTCTCTTTCTTACATTGTCTTTATTGTTCTGCCGCTTTTACTACAAATAAAAATAACAAATATATTCAGTGTGATTTTTTAAAAAAATGAGTATTAAGAGGCAGACAGCCTTCCTTGGTGCACGTTGGTCCAGGAAGTCATGCAGACATAAGCTTTGTCCCGTGCCACCTTCTCCATGACCGTGGTTAGGTGACCTGATTTCCTAGGTTCTCAGTTTTGCTTTGTTTTTGTTTTCTCCATTAAAGTGAAGGTGATAATGTTACCCAAGAATTATATGAAATAATATGTGTGAGATTTTAAAGTACAGAATAAGTACAAGAAAGTTTTAATTTTTGTAGCTTTGCCATGGGCTAGTGATTGCAAGGAAGAGGCTCCGATACAAGCCTGCTGAACCTCTGGTCTATTTAGCTGACTGCGTGGAACTCAGTGGAAGACAGGTGGCAGCACAGAGCAGATACAAGATAACTCAGCATGACTTTTCCTTTGACCCCTCATTCCCACCGGGTCCACTGTGGCCCATGACACTCTCTGTTAGAAGAAACCCGCTGGGTTAAGGCAGAAGCTGAATTCTTGCTGTGGCATCATTCTTTTTCTACTTAGGCTCAGATCACCCTTTGGAAAGAACTTCAACTAACAATCTATGTGTTCTATGTAAGAAATGTTTAGAGACCTCGGGCTTCCCTGGGTTTTGAGCCAAACTTCACTTCAGCAAAAGCAGGTTTTCCTTTGAGTCTAGAAAGCAGAGTATTCACCTAGCAGCTTTGCTGTGTTCTAGGAAAATCATTTCCTCACATGGCCCTTCTTTCTTTCATTTCTTTAAATGAAGGAGATAAGGTAGGTGTTGAATATAGTTACTGAAGAAATACGGATTAAGGTACATACATGAAAACGCTTAAAGTAGGGCATGAGTGGAATTTAAAAAGGGGTTTCAGGCTCATGCCTATAATCCCAGCACTTTGGGAGGCTGAGGCGTGCAGATCACCTGAGGTCAGGAGTTCAAGACCAGCTTGGCCAACATGGTGAAACCCTGTCTCTACTAAAGGTACAAAAATTAGCCAGATGTGGTGGCAGGTTCCTGTAATCCCAACTTCTTGGGAGAGGCTGAGGCTTGAGAATTGCTTGAACCCAGGAGGCAGAAGTTGCAGAGCCAAGATGGTGCCACTGCACTCCAGCCTAAATGACAGAGCAAGACTCCATCTCAAAAAAATTAAATAATAAAATAAAAAGGGTTTTCTGACTATTTTCTGTGGCTACGTCTAGAATTCTGTCCCTTGTCCTTAGGTGCTTGGAGTCTGCTGTGTAAATCATTTGAGTCTGACAGTCCTTTGTTGATCGCTTGTCTTACAGAGCCTCCCACGCCCATTGCTCCCCCAGAGCTGCTGGCTGTGGGGGCCACATACCTGTGGATCAAGCCAAATGCCAACTCCATCATCGGGGATGGCCCCATCATCCTGAAAGAAGTGGAGTATCGCACCACCACGGGCACCTGGGCCGAGACCCACATAGTCGACTCTCCCAACTATAAGTTATGGCACCTGGACCCAGATGTGGAGTATGAGATCCGAGTGCTCCTCACACGACCAGGCGAGGGGGGTACGGGACCGCCAGGGCCTCCTCTCACCACCAGGACCAAGTGTGCAGGTAAGATATTTTTTTCCAGGCTCCATTATGTGAGGCTGTGCTGTTGCCAAGACTGGCCTTCCTCTTGTTTTCCTGTGACAGTTAATTCCTAAATTTCTTTGAATATAAATGTTTCTTATTGTGGATGAAAAGAATCAAGGTTTTGGTCGTTTTTTAGAGGACCTTCTGGCTGTGGTTACATCTCTGGAGGCTTTCTATCTCTGACTATGATTCTGAGGACCTCTTGACTTTAGCTGGGTCATGGAGGTTCCTGGTTCTAATAGCGTTTCTGATGAGACACAGTGGATCTGCGTCTTCCAGAACTCCTGGTGCCATTTATATGTCTGAGGCTTTCTAATGTTAATAACGTCTCTGAGGTCTCTTGGTTTTGTGTCTCTGGGAACCATTAGCCCTATTTCTCTGAGGGTTCCTGGCTCTGTTTTGCTGAGGGCTCCTGGCTCTGGTTTTGTCTCTGAGGGCTTCTGGCTCTGAATGAGCCCCCTAAAGGCTTCATTTAGATTATGTCCTTGGGGGCTTCTGTTTTTGGTTGTATCTCTAATGTGTTTCTAATTCTAACATTGTTCCTGAGGCTCCCTAAGCGGGGCCTATGACCTTTGGTTTTGACAGTTTTCTCCATGGTTTCCTGTATTGGTTCTTGATGTTCTACCATTGTCTCTGAGGGGCTCCTGGCTCTGACAGTGTCCCTGAATTGTTTCTGGAACTGCCTTAGTCCCTAGGAGATTCCTGCCTCTGTATCCCCTGGAGGCCCCTACCCCTACCTGAGTCTGGGTTGGTACTATTCCTCTGAGGGTCCTCTGGATTCCATTCCATCTCTATGGGGTACTGACTACCCTGTCTCCCTGATATTCCTGGGTGCCCTGTAAGAGTTTGCTGGCTGAGATTGTGTCTAAAAGGAGCGATTCTGTGGATCCAACTGTATCCCAGGCCTCCTGGCGTCTACTGCATTTCTTATCGGGGCTATTGGCTAACAGTGTGTGTCTCACTGTATCCCTGAGATGCTCTGGCTCTGGATGCAACTCAAGAAACTAAAAGAACTTGCTGTTTTCTGATACAAATTACCTTATTTGTGTTATATCTTTTTTTCACTCTAAGTAAGCTTTTGTTGTAAGTACTTACATTTCTTAAATACACAAAGGAATAGAGACTCAATACTTTTAAACTTTTTGTGCAAAGTCATAGAATGGCCAGTGGCACAGTGAGGAATTACACTTAGATTTTATGACTCTTTGATATTTGGCCCCATCATGATGAATAAAGAGAGAGAGAGAGAGAGCAGTAAGAGAGAGAGCATCTTACATACAGCTGGGGATGTTCTAGTAGAGGCAGGCATGGTTCAGGGAAGCAGGCAGCATGGGCTTCGGAAGACAAAAAGGAGTCACTGAGGCTTCTGGAATGGGGGGAAGGATCCATCAGTACAGGAACCACGGAACAAACAAAGGAAAGCGCATTCAGCTCCGCCATAGCCTGACATACAGGTCCCTAAGAATCACCACACTTTGTCAAGTTATGAAATACAAACCACAGGGATTATGGAGAAAATGGAGCTAGGGAGCCACATTCATACTTCACTAGTGACACATCAAAAAAGAGGGGAATCTAGTAAAACTGGTGGCACAATTTGATGCATGTGAAATGGCTAAGAAATGCATTCATCCAGGTAGAGCATTCCTAATCTGAACATCAGAAATCAAAAACGCCCCAAAATCTGAAACTTACTGAGTGCCAACGCAGTATCACAAATGAAGATGACGTTGTTAACACTGCAGGAAAAGTGCCTGTAGATGACACGGCAAACATGGGCGATGGGCTTATTGAAGGACTGGAGCAGTATGCATTCACAGGACAACAGGACACCGTGTCAATTTAAAAAATCAGAGATGTCTAAGACAAAAATCATTGTTAATAAGGTGGATGACTCTGGAGGAAACATTTTAAAAAGCCATCCAGGAGAGTGTCTCCTTATCCCTAAAGGATCCACTTCCTGGTTCCTCCACTTCTTCTGATGTTTGTTTTCACCAAAAAAACTAAAAAGCAGTGTATAGGAATCCTTTATCAAAGCACATCACAGGGAGAGGACTGAAGGCCAGGATGTTTGCTGCTGATGGTCAGCAGCTGATCCAGGTATCTGCTGAGTCTACTGTGCTGCTCAGTTAACCTGAACACGTTAATTTTTCACAGCATTAATGACATATCATTTATTCTTTTTTACTGTTAAGAACTTACGTGTGAATAAGCGTAAGAAGATGATTGCTTATCGATAGCATATGCGTTCAGAGTCAGGAATTATTGTGATGACAGACAATCACAGAATTGTCCACATAAGTGGCTAAGATAGTTGCATCTTTGCTTTCGATGGTTCGGTGTACACACACTTGGTTCATGCCCAAAATTATTTAAAATATTATAGAAGATTGCCCAAAATATATATAAAACATAAATGAATTTTGTGTTTGGACTTGAGTCTCATCCCTGAGATATCTTGTTAGGTCATAGGCAAATATTCTGAAATTCAGGAAAATCTGAAATCTGAAACACCTCAGGTCTCAAGCATTTTGGATAAGGGATACTCAACACAGATGGTGTGTTACCTTGAAAAAGACCTGAAGTTTGCTGTGGAAGTGAGCATCAGGGAGGTTGCAGCCTGTGAGTGACTGTGAAGTGGTGGAAGGAAAGCTGTTTGAAATTGGGGTAAGATTGTACTACTAGTTGTGGCTCAGAATACAGGCAGTGAGCTAAGGGGGCAGGTAGGAGTTGGCACTGTGTGTGTTTCGTGTATTTCTAGGTGGCTCTGTTCTGCTAGGTGCAGATTTCTTCTTCCCTAATGTTTCTCACATACAAAATCACACATAAGCAAATGCAAAGTTCGTGTTATGCTCAAATTGCTCTTTCATATATTAATTGTGTGGGAACACATTGCGTTTTCAAAACGAGTTATAGTGGATTGGCTGTAACCATTCTTAAGTATATCAGTGGTGTATCGTGGTAGTATGTAACCCAGGTATTTTCATCGCTTGGAAATATTCCTTGCAAGGTTATTGAACCACTATGATGAACAGAGATGCCATTTTCTTGATTATTTTCAAAACAGGCCTTTGGTAAAATTCCTCACTGAAACCTGATTATGAAACTTACTACTTTCAAAGGACATAATGATATGTTATTAAACTGGGTAATACCTTATCTCAGCTTTGCAATGCAATATTCATCCATAAAAATAATTGATTTGATCCTGCTGATGAAACTTCTCTCTTTCCACAGGGTAAATGTAGGAGTTTCCAGGGTTTTTGATCTTTATAAATGATATTCACAGTACTTTAGCAGCCCCCGTGGACTTATTTGCTGATGATCATGTAATATATTTTGAAATTCAATCACAAGATGATCATCTCAATAAAAATTTACAATCTATTGCAAACTGTTGCCATGACTGTGTAATGGATTTTACATATTGAAAACACAATAGTCTGGCTATCAATATAAAAATTATGAGTTGAAATGCAATTGTGGTATTTTATTTTTAAAAAACGTTGGTGTTTAAGTTACAGCTAAAATCTTGAATAACCCACATTTTACAAAATGTGTCATCAAGAAGGCAATCTTCCCTCCTGCATTGCTACTGATGGTGGAATGTTTTTTGCCTCGTAATTAATTTTTAAGAGAGTTCCAGGGCTGATAGCTATTTGTAGGTGTTGTTTATTGGTGTTGGTAGTCTGAGATTTTCCTCCTTTTCCTATTCTATTATTAATCATACTGGAAATGTACTCATTATTTTATACAACGGAAAGAGAGAGTGTGTGGAATGTGGAAGGTATAATTTCTGCCCAGAGGAATTTACAGGCTGGGTTCAGATTTCAACAAAACAGCAAAAAAGATAAAACATAAAGGCAAGCATTGAAATAGTGTACTTCATGGAGGAAAAACAGGGGCAGCATGGGAAGAGAAATGATCTTAGAATCATCTAGGGCAGTGGTTCTCAAAGTGTGGTCCCTGGACCAGCAGCATCAGTATTGCTGTAGACTGAATACTTGTGTTCCTTTAAAATTCATATGTTGAAATTCTAACCCTTGAAGTGATGATATTAGGAGGTGGGACATTTGGGTGTTGATGATGTCATCAGGGCAGAACACTGATGAATGAGATCAATGCCCTTATAAAAGAGGCTCCAGAGAGCTCCTTCGTGTCTTCTGCCATGTGAGGACCCAGGAAATTGGCCCTCACTAGACACCTAATCTGCTTGCACCTTGATGTTGGAATTTCCATCCCCCAGAACTGTCAAAAGTAAATTTCTGTTGTTTATAAGTTACCCAGTCTATGGTATTCCATTATTACAACCCAAATGGCTTAAGAGAAGTATTCCCCTGGGAACTTGTTAGAAATGCAAATTCTCAGACCCTATCCCCTGACTGAATGAATCAGAAATTCTGGGGGTGAGCCTAGAAATCTGCTGTAAGGAACCTGCTGAGTGATGCTGTTTCATACACAAATTTAAGTCTAACTTATATATAGTGACAAACCAACATGGCCCTTTAGAAGGATGCTCATTCCATAGCTTGATCTTCGCAGCAGCTCTGAGAAGTACATGGGAGGAAAACTGAGACTCAGAATCTTTGGACCAAGATCACCAATAAGTTAAATGCTAGATCTCTTGGCCGAAGAAACTCTTCACCGCAGGACTTGATGGAGTCTTCAGCCCTGGGGACCTCCTCTGCCCACAAGTGTCCTCTTGAGGGTAGCTTTGGGCAGTAGGGAGGTTGGTGACTATGGAGATCAGCTGAGAATGAATAACTGCTACGCAATGTTTTGCTTCTTTCTGTCAAACATTTACTGAGTCTTTTCTTTGTGCCAAATTCTGTGCTAGGCACTGGTGGCAGAGGTTGGCTTAGTAAGGACATACTAGTAGCAGGCAGAGACTTGGCAGCAATAAGCTACAAGCTTGGGTGTAGCAGAGGAAGATACTGGAGAGGCAATTCAGCAAAGGCAGGTGGGGATTCACTCCTCTGCCAGTTCTGAGAGGTCACTGATTAAGAAAACTCTGCGGTACCAAGGGAAGGATATTCTTCCCTTAACCCAAAGGATACCTCCTCCTTAACCCTTAAGGAGGAGATTGTCAAGAGTTTGGCTGTAGCGCAGCCTCCCAGCCTGGTAGGCTGGAGTTCAGAGCAAGATTCCCAGCCAGTTAAACCAGAACCTGGACAGACAATCAGATAGGAATCGCAGAATAAGGAGTTGGGAGAAGGGAATCAAAGGTGATACTGCCATGCTTCTGGTTTAGATGACTGAGGGATGCTATGATCAGTCAGGGTTCTCTATGGGGACAGAACTAACAGGATAGATGTATATATAAAGGGAAGTTTATTAAGGAGTATTGACTCACATGATCACAAGCAGAGGTCCCACAATAGGCTGTCTACAAGCTGAGGGGAAAGGAAGCCAGTCCGAGTCCCAAAGCTGAAGAACTTGGAGTCCGATGTTTGAGGACAGGAAGCATCCAACACGGGAGGAAGATGTAGACCAGTAGACTAAGCCAGTCTAGTCTTTCCACATTCTGCCTGCTTTTGTTCTGCCCATGCTGGCAGCTGATTAGATTGTGTTCACTCAGAATGAGGGTGGATCTGCCTTTCCCAGTCCACTGACTCAAATGTTAATCTTCTTTGGCAACACCCTTACAGACACACCCAGGAACAATACTTTGTATTCTTCAGTCTGATGAAGTTGACACTCAACATTAATTATCACAGTGGTGGAACAATATTCTAAGCTGAAAAACACAAAAGGGAATGACCTCAGGTCTGGATATGTTGTATCGGAGGTGAAGATGCATAGCAGATGATGGGAATGTATAAATCTGGAGCTCAGGAGAGATCAGCAGATAACTTCTTCCATGAGGACTACCTGATTTCACCCGGGCTTTAGGATCAAAGGGATGTCTTAGTACTGATGAAAGCAACTTAATTCTCTGTCTTCATGCTGTTCTTTTGAGATACCCCATTTCTTATATTTTTATTTATTATGTTGTTTCTTTTCCCTGGTTTAATCATTTACCATCTTGCATGAGGTATAGGCCTGAGAGCAAATGCGATCACATATATCAAAGTGCTTCAAAAACTCAAAATGTTCTTTAGCTGCCTGTAGTGAACCAAACTGTTATAGGTTGCTGCTATTATTATGGATGCTATGGTTATGAAAAATGATATCAAAATAGGAAGTCTGACTTGTCCACTTCTCAGAGCTAATTGGCATCTCAAAGGTGGACCATATTCTTTTGTTGTTCATCATCTCCTGGGAAATCCCATTTCAGAGTTTATGCTGTACTCCGGGCTCTCAGAGACTTTCTTGTCTAGCGTGCTTTGTGCTTTCCTCCAGCACATTCCCAAGAGCAGACGTCCAGTGATAGGAGCTGGGTCCTAGAAGAGCTGTGTGTTGCCGACCCAGCCTCCCCTTGAATGCTGCCTCTGATGGCAAGTTTACACTCTTCCATAGCAGACCAGCTCACTGCTAGAGATTGGGGGGGTTACTGTTGTTCTATACCAGTGTTAGCTTGGTTATCATACAACTCTGGGTGGATTATACACAGAGTATCCATTAGGTTCAAAAGAGTAGGGGCAGCAGGCAGGCTGCTAGCATTAACTTTCTGGAGTCCACAGTGAGAACCAAGGGCAGTGGATGCTGAGGTCAGCAACTGGAGAGAGCAGGTGACATGACAAGAGATACGGACACCACACGGGTCCAACCTGGCCCTGTACCTCTCCTGCAGGCACCACTTTCAATGGCTTGGGCACCAGCTTGTTGGTATCTTAAGACTATCATCTAGCATTAGGTAGCAGAAGCTCTTCCTCATTGTCACCCTCAAATATGCCTCCTTGAAACACCCACTTGTAAGTTTTGCTCTCAGGAGGCATATTCTTCCTCATCTCAAAAACAGGTCTTCAGCCACTCACAGTTGTCTCACTTAATCCCCAGAAACTGCTTACTTTCATTCCCCCAAACTTTGCTTAAGGCAGACCCCAGGCCACTCCGATTATAGTTACGGAAACGCAGATCAGCCATCCAGTCACGGAATCGCCCATGCCCCTGTCCCCTGCCCCGCCACCATGTCTGCGTACTTCTGTAAATCAAAGGCCCCTTGCATGGGAACCCACTTCATTGTGGTCTTGCAGAGTCCCAGCTCTCCAAGTGAAAAGTGGCTTTGTACAGCCAGAGACACCGCATATGCTGCTGATTTGGAGGGCTCTCTTTCTATTCCCTCCACCTGAGGGTTGATTGCACGTTCTATTTTATTTACATATTTATGGATTTCTACTTGCAGTGATATGTGTCTACCTCTCTCTTTTCTCCAGGGGGATAAAAAAGATAAATTCAAATTGCTGGGCTCAATGAAGTGAGAGTAGTCATTAGAATTGAATGAAAAGGATATGGGCTTTAGAGCCAAAAATAATCTGGTTTTTATTTCAAGCTGGGCACTTGCTGGCTGGGTGATCGGGATGTGTTACATCACTCTCTGTGACTCAATTTATTTTCTTCCATCTAAGGGATATCATAATGCACCATTTTGTTGGAAAGCTTCAGTGAGATAAGTTATATGCCTTGCAGAGAACTGGGAACATAGGGGCCCTTTAATAAACTTTATTTAGAAATAAATCTCAGGCCTGGGAAAAGGATGTCAGAACCTAATATTCTTCACTGTGGCATGATGGACCCTGTTTTAAGAAGATTTTCTCTAGTTGCTACTCTCTGTACTTTCTTACACAGTAGTGGTTTAGCATCAAGCTCTGATCAGTGCTGGGAAGACAGGACATATGTGTCTGTTTGACTGTCACAGAGTTCTTGACGTGTAGCTGTGATGGTACTTCATGATAGGGCGTGGGGTAAGGGGGATGGGAATTTCCTTTCTGTGATTGTCTTTAGTCTCAAGTAAGAGGGAGAACCATGTTGTGCAGATCCTTCTCTCTCTGAGGAGGTCGAGGCTTGTAAGAATGAAGCCTTTCAAGCCCAGAGTAAAAAGGGGTTGGAAGTGAGTCCTCACTCTCTGCAATAAGCAGCCTCAGGTGGTCTCTGTTTTCTGAGAAGGCAGTGGGTCCCACGGGGAGGGTCTTTCAGGGAAGCATACAGTTCTAGGACAGAGTAGAGGCAGAAGATGATAAAAAGACGTAATTGAAGGTCTAGAAAATAGAATAGTGTCACATAACTAGCCTTGTGAGTTTTTCTTTTTCATTTCTCTATGCCTTGGCTGCACCATCTATAAAATGGAAGGAATATAACTTGGTCTAACTCTTAGGGTTCTGAATTAGAAGGATATCCTTCTGGGCAGGAGGGTAATATGAACACAGACATCTAACCTCCATCTCTGCTCTGCTGTAATTCTGGTGAGATGATCCATAAACCTTGGGGGAACATGAAAAGAGTAGTTAATAGAAATGAAAATTGAACGACTGTCCCATCCAGAATCAAAGCCATAGAGTCAATGGATTCTAAAGACCAATGGAGAAATTTGTAAGACCACGAGGAACTAGGGAAGGAGGGGACTTCCATGCATGCTACACCATGCTCAAAGGGACCTAGCTGCTCATTCAGTGCAGATGAGCCTAGACTGAAGACAGCCGCAGAAGATGGATTCTGGCCAGCACTTCCTTAGAAGGATGTGGAGGAAGGGTTCTGGCAGTTCTGGCGTCACCATGCTCCCACTTGCTTTGCTGCTGCTGCACCCTCCTCTTCCTCTGGGGTGCAGGACCGCAGAAGAGAGATGAAAGCTGCACCCTCCTCTTCCTCTGGGGTGCAGGACCACAGAAGAGAGATGAAAGCTAAAGGAGGGAGAAAACCTGCCCTGATGTCATACTCAGTTATGGAGCCGCATGATCGAGGCTCCCTAAAAGTTACCCGCAGTTGTACAAGCACCTGTAAGGGCAGAAGATGTTCATCTCCCACCATCACACGCTGTGTACTGTTGGTTACTTTGGAGTCCCTCTCCCTTGGCTTAAGAAACAGACAAAGGTCTCTCTTTAAACCTGAAATTCGTAATCTCAGAGACTGTCTTCCCCTAACCCGTGACGTCTCATTATCGTATGAGCTGACTGTGGTGCTGGGAGGGAAGAGTGAGGGTCCACTTGGGAACCTCTTAGTGTTCTCTGGAAGAAATAGCTGGAAGTCCCTCAGGTCTTCTCTGTAGAGGGTGGCAGTATTTATTTTGTACGCTTTTTGGTTTTGTAGTCGTAGATGAAATTCCAAAGCAACGAGAGACGCCTTATTAGACATCCAGTTGCACTTTTAGATTTCTCTGCCACTCCATGCCCCTTAGGGAGCTAGGGCCTCCTGGACGATGAAGTGTAATAGTGTAACGGAGCAACCGATTTTTAAAAGGGAAAGAAACGAATGCTTTTTTTAAAATGCTTTTTCTTTCCCCCACCTCCTACTTACCTCTTTAGGAACGAATTTATAATCTTTGCCTTCTCTCCACCAGACACTTCCAACACATCAAGGCTGTCTAACTATGTGTTTACTTAAAAGTTCCAGAGACTGAACCTTGAAGCAAACCAGGCACGTCCAGAATTCTCCCCCAGCAGGAGATTGCCTCCATTTACAACCTCACACTGCCCATGATGGCACTAGCTAGACCTCCGGATAGATAAGAAATCTGAGGGCCAGGCGCAGTGGCTCACGCCTGTAACCCCAGCACTTTGGGAGGCCAAGGTGGGTGGATCACGAGGTCAAGAGATCGAGACCATCCTGGTCAACATGGAGAAACCCCATCTCTACTAAAAATACAAAAAATTAGCTAGGCATGGTGGCACGTGCCTGTAATCCCAGCTACTCAGGAGGCTGAGGCAGGAGAATTGCCTGAACCCAGGAGGCAGAGGTTGCACTGAGCCAAGATCGTGCCATTGCACTCCAGCCTGGGTAACAAGAGCGAAACTCCATCTCAAAAAAAAAAAAAAAAAAAAAAAAAAAAAACCAAAAAAAAAAAAAAAAAAAAAAAAAAAAAAAGAAATCTGAAAAGTCACATAGACCCTGAGCTTCTTCACCCTCTTCCCTGCATGCCCTTCCCTCCACGTCTCCCTTTTAAAGCCCCAGCTTTCTGCCCAGAAGCAAACTGTTACCCTAAGGCAGGAGCCTTGCACGACTTCCCACCAGCTAGCTCTGGAAAAAAGTCACTTTCTTTCTACCACATCTTGCTTTTGTTAATTGAACTCTGCAGGCAGGAAGCGACTAAGTCTGTATTCAGTTAAAAAAGTAAGTCAACAAGTAAGTCCTCAATTTCTTCTAAATTTGAGGGTTGATATTTGAAGGAAAAGTGAGTCAGAGAGAGGCGTTAAAGATAATAAAAGGTAACAGTGTTTGTTTATCAAGCTCTCTGGCTTTTTTAAAAATAGCATCCCAAATATATTAAAATTAGAGCTCAATCCCTCTTATAGCTATGACACACTTGAGATGACAGTGTAAAGAAAATGTATGATGATAGTGATGAATACAATGACTGCCAGTTTGAGTATCTACTATGACAAGTTCTGTAGTATTTAACTTGTTTTGAATATGTTACTCGTAATTCCTGCAGTAACCTTGTGAGGTAGGTATAATTCCTCCACTCACTGTCTGGAAGGTAAGTGACTTGCCCAAGGCCACACGCTTGCTCATATGGCCCAGCTGAGAATTGAACCCTTAACTGTACAGCTATAAAGCTCAATCTCCTGAAATCCAGAATCATTATCAAAGTATAATGCACCATGGCCCATTGAGTGTTTTCCAGGAATGCTATGATGAAAAATGTTGAATAGTAGCAAAACTATTTGTGCAATACCTCATATCAGTAGGCCAAATAATAAAAAAATCTGATCCTCTTGAGAGAGGCTAAAAAGTAATTTGAACAAAATCAGCCTTCATTACTGATCAGAATTCTTAGTAAGCTAGAAATGGAAAGGCACTTTCTTATTTCCAGAAGAAAATGTTCTTATAGCCTCAATGCCTAAGAGAATAAACTTAACTAAAAAAACAAGCTGTTAGAACTACTAAAATATTTCAATGCTGTGTTCAGACACAAAGCAAATAAACAAAAATCAATAGCCATATGCCAGTAATAACCATTATAAAAATATAATAAAATGTATCCTATTCTCAAATGTAATTACAATATAAATACTTGAGAGTAAACTAAGAAATGTGCAGGATGTATATGAAAATACAGACACCTACAAAATTTTATTGAGGATGAGAAAACAAAATCTGAATAAATGAAGCCATATGTCATGTTGTTGGATTAGCAAATTTAATATTGTGAAAATATCAATTCTCCCCAAATTAATTGATGGGTTTAATAAAGTTCTCATCAAAATCTTGATGGGATCCATTTTGAAACTTAAAGTGATTTGAAAGTTGATCTGAAAGAATATATAGGAGAAAGAAGTCAGAAAAACCTTAGAAAAATTGACTGGGGGATTTCTTTGTGAAAGTCAACATTTGTAATAACTATAATAATTAAAGCCCAGAAATGAATGCAATATATAGCAAAACTGGCTTTTAAAATATATATGACACTTTGGGAGGTGGGGGCAGAAGGATCATTTGAGCCCAGGAGTTCAAGACCAGCCTGGGCAACATAGCAAGACCCCACCTTTAAAAAAAAATAAAATTATGTGAATTGAAAATTACTTATCAAATAGTACATGATTAATAAATTGTAAATGGTAAAATACTTTGGAAAAATAGAATTTATTGCACATATTACAATATGCTAATTAAATTATGGGTAGTTTCAGAACTTAAAAGGTGAAACTAGAAAAAAATAAAATAGTCATTTTTTTTTTATTGGGAGAGACTCTGAGTTCATTCAAAGCAAGCAAATACACCACTGAG
This sequence comes from Cebus imitator, assembly GCF_001604975.1. Lineage (NCBI taxonomy): Eukaryota > Metazoa > Chordata > Mammalia > Primates > Cebidae > Cebus > Cebus imitator. The sequence goes on from NW_016107456.1 coordinate 4,493,217, forward strand.
GTCATAGTTTACAAATTTTGTTACATAAAAAGAGAAGAAAAAGAAAAATCTGTGCCATGTTAACTAAACTGAAAACGCAGACGAGTAAACTGGTTGTGGGAAAATATGTGACGAAATTGAGAGAAAGGAACTAAAGTATCTCAACACATAAAGAGCTGTAACATTAAAATGTAATCACACTGATAGAAAAAAGGCTAAAAGGCATAAAGAGGTAACTGCTAAACAAAATACGTACGACAAAAAACATGTTAAAATGTCTGATGTTACAGATGATCAAATAAATGCATTTTACCTATAGTATCACCTACATATATATTTTTTAAATTGATAATAAGCAGTATTGGCAAGGACTAACAAAGCAGATTCTTAAGGGATTTCTGCAGGTGAGTTAACTGGTACAGCATATTAAGAGGACAATTTGCTAATTTTTTTTTCTAGCAAAATATTCAGAGCTGATCAAAAAAGAGTTTCAGACATAGAGGTCACCACTGCATTGTTTATACGGACAAAGGCTTGGAAATCACTTAAAGGCACCAACAATAGGAGAGTAGTAAGGTAAATTTTAGTGCATGCACACAGCAGAATTCTGTGGTAGTGTTGTTACAAACTCTGTTTTGAGGGCGTATCTTTTTTTTTTTTTTTTGAAACGGAGTCTCTCGCTGTCACCCAGGCTGGAGTGCAGTGGCGCACTCTTGGCTCACTGCAACCTCCGCCTCCCAGGTTCGAACAATTCTCCTGCTTCAGCATCCCAAGTAGCTGGGATTACAGATGCGTGCCACCATGCCTGGCTAATTTTTATATTTTTAAGTAGAGAGCAGATTTCACCATGTTGGTCAGGCTGGTCTCAAGCTCCTGACCTTGTGGTCTGCCTGCATCAGCCTCCCAAAGTGCTGGGATTACAGACGTGAGCCACCATGCCCGGCTTGGGGGTATATCTATCTAATGGCATGGGTTAATGTTCATGCTATAGGAAGTTAAAAAAAAAAAAAAAAAAGAGCCTACAAAACCACAAGTGTAATTACTGTCTCAATTTTGTGAAATAGAAATACACAGACCACGTATCAGCTATGGCAAGTTTACCAGTGAATGCTATAAAGTATTGACCTGAACTCCCCATTTCAAATTCTGCACATGGAGATTCCCAGAGGAGCACATGAGCCCCTGTGCGCTGCCTGCTGTGAACTGTAGAACGTCAGTCAACTTCTCCTAGTTCCCCTAACTGAACCAAATGTGGACCTGGGCCCTTCAGCACTAACTCTCCCAAAGCCACATGAACAAAGGCTGTTTCCTGCAGCAGCAAACTTCTCTTGGTGTTTGGTGGTACTCAGGCAAGGGGCTGTGTTGCCGTCCTACCTGGCAAGAACTCATCCTTCTTCAGACTTCGAAAGTCCTTTCAACAGGCAAGAAATTTTCACCCCTTTCTCTTTCCTCCCTCCCACATTGTCCACAGATGCGGCAAAGTCTTCTCATTCAAGTTCCTAGAGCAGTTCACCTTTCTCCAGACTCTATTTCCAGGCTCCTCTTTGTACATTTTTTGCTTTGAGCTAAACATCATGTAGGGTTAGGGGAAGGGCAGCTAATTCTGAGATCAAAGTGTTTCTTTAAATGGAAACAACCCTTCTTAAAACTACATGTTTTAATCTGTCTGCACTTGTGTATAGGGACAGACACAGACATACTGTATATATGTATGTATTGTATATTCATGTATACATGTAAATACACATACATGTATATTCAGGTATTGAGACTATGGGTCACAAAAGTTTATATAATTTAGAAATAGTTTTACCCTTTTACATCCAATGTGAATGTGAATGATTGTTATAAATTGTAAAACACTCTATGTCAGAGGGCATTTTTATTGCAGTTAGTGAGTCATTGACATTTTTGGACAGTACAGAAACAGTCCCAAATTTGCTAAGCCCTGAGATGCAAATCATGCTTAAAGCCCAGTGTTTAAATAGAGTAAGGGGCAGTTAAATAGGGGGTTTGTTTTCAGACCCATCAGAGTTTTAATACCAGGTTCACTCCTTAGGATTCAGGGCAGTCCTGGGCAATTGCTTGACCTCTGTGAATTGGTTTCCCGCTCTGTTGAATTAGAATAGTACTGCTTACCTCACTGGATAGAAATACAGATCATTAATATTAATGATGGCTAATAATGCTCTGCAAGACTTACCCCACTGCGTTTGCCTGCAACCCTATAACCCCATGAGGTAGGTTCCATCATCACCATCACTACTAAGGCCAGAGGGATTTAGTGTTTTGCTCCAAGTCACACAGTTTCAGAGGTAGCTGAGGTTGAGGCCCACAGAGTCGGATTAGAGTCCTGCTCTGGACCCAGCTGACCATATGCCTCTAAGCACAATGCTTATAACTTAGTAGGTGCTTAGTAAATTGGAGCTTTGGCACTTGAATGCCTAGAGGCTCACTCTCTCTCTCATTACCCATATATTACCCATATATATACTTTGTTGATCTAGCCTTCTCTCCTCACTCTCCATTTTAACCATTTAAAACACTGTTTACCAAACTTTTCCTAATTCATAGTCATCTACTTATTCGTGTGTGTATTTGTATATAACTTGCTCTTTTCATTAGACTATGTACTCCCCAGGGGTCGTTCCCTTGTCTCTTCTGGTCACCAGTGCGTAGAGTTATGGGTGGCACCTGGAGGCATGCAATAAATAAGCGTTGCATACATGAATGTTGTGAAGACAAATATGTGCACCAGAGAAAACTTGGAAAATCATAAAAATATACAGAGAAAAATGAAAATGGTTCAACAAAGCATCACTCAGTGATAAAAACTTTTACCAAGTTGGAATTTTTAATGGTTTCATGTCTTATATTTAGCTCATTAATCAATAAAGAGTTTGTTTTGGTCTTTGGTAGATGGTGAGGTTTCAACTTTGTTTTTCAGTATTAAACTATTATTCCAACACCATTGCTGGAATAAGCTAACAATATCCCAAACAATGATGGATTGGGGAAGGACAGTACAGGAGTCTCTTCAGAGGGAGAGGGGATGGAAGCTTAGAGCCTGACCCAAAGAAGCTTCACATCTGTAAGAGTGGGTGCCATATTTGCAAATTATCTGAACTTGGAGACATAATGGTGGAGCAGGCACCTTGTTAGGGAAACTTATTTTGGGAGGAAAGCTCCAGCCCCTTTCAAGTGGCCAGCACCACCTGCTCTTGCATAGCCTTTACAGTACTATCTTCCCAGAGCCCTTTATAAGCACAATTTCTATTGATCCACGCAGTGACCCTGTGACTTAATTCAGGTGACCACTGTCATTTTACCATAGGGACACTGAGGCTCTGAGGAGTAATTTTTCCCAAATCTCAAATCTCATAATAGCATCTCCTGACCCCAAACTCACCTGACTCCTGCCCTCTGTCCACTATAGAAGGTTTCTGTGTGCTGTGAATCTTGGATTAACCAGACAGCTTGGGGGGGAAAGGTGGTGGCAATGGGATGGAGGAGGCAAGGATTCTGATTCATTGAATTTTTTTTTTAATTTTATTTAAGGTTAAGCAGTGAATCCATTTAAACTTGACCTGGGCTATTTTATATAGGACTGTATATGAACTAAACACAATAAAATTGATCCCAGAGGAATATCCTTTAGAAGGAAGAAGTCAATAACATAACCCTTAATTGCCTTTTATAGTTGGTACATGGATTTGACTTTCCCTGCACCCATCACAAAGCATTTGTCCAAAGCCATGGCAGCGTAGACATCTAAAGGACTCCTACAGAGTGTGAAGGACCATCCCACTGTCCTGAATATATTAGACTCCCTGTGGACAGACCTCTGTGTCTGGCTGGCACATCTACCAATTTGAAGAGTGGATGAGTGTGTATTTGCAATTAGGTGTGGCTATCAAGGTAACAGTATTCTGTATTATGGAGTTTAGGGTTCAGACTAAGCATGCAATGGGATGTCTGTAATATGTCACACAAAATATTCCAAGAGCAAGACATTTAATTCTGGCCACATAGTTCCAAAGACATTAGATGAAGGATATTACCTAGGAGAGCACCAGGCCCTATGGGGATGAGCTATTAAACCTGTCATATGAGCAGTCTGGAGGTGCTAACCCAGATTTTTTTTTTGCAAGTTAGAGAGTTCCTGGTGCCTGGAGCTGTTCAAACTTCTGCTGTATATAGTGGAAAAGTTAAGGCAGGTATTTACATCTTAATGGCATTTTCAAGAAATGATGAAAAATATATGTTATCATTATTTTATTTTGAAACACAGAAAAACACTAAAAAAGGATGTAAAAATAAGCCATGACCCCCACAACATGAAGATTATACACAATTTTGAGACAATTCTTTCCATTAGGGTTTATGTTTCTTAATACAGACAGATAGCTCTCCCTGGGCAAAATTGAGCCAGTATGTAAATGTTGTTGAGTAACAAATTTTAAACAATGCATAATAAATATTTTCCTATGTACTCAAGTATCTTTTTACTAAAATAAATACAAATATTAAATTGAATAATATATAATCAAATTGAATAGATATGGTCTTAGTTTTTATGGATCCTGAATACTAATGGAGGATACATACATTACATTTAATATAGATACAGAAATATAATTTTAATTATTTGCAGATTTCATATTTGCAAATTCACCTACTCACTAAAATTTATTTGTAACATCAACATCAGTACCCTCAGCTCTTTCCCAGTAATTCAGACATGCATGGAACAGTAAAAACTGTGGGTTGCCCAATGCACATATTTTTAGCGGGGTCAGACGAGGTGGCACTCTGCCTTCTTGTTTCAGCTCCCCTCCTGTAAGTGAGTGTCCTTTTCATGGTTTAGTTAGTATTATGTTTTTCACATTTTTGTGCTGTTGGTGATTTTGCTGCTTTAAAGGGCCCCCAAGCGTAGTGCCGAAGGGTCGTCTGACGTTCCTGAGCACAAGAAGGTGTGATATGCTTTGCAGAGAAAATAGGTGCATTAAATGAGCTTTGTTCAGGTCTGAGTTACAGGGCTGCTGGCTGTCAGTTCAATGTTAATGAATTAACAAAAATCTCTTAAGTAATCTGTCTTTAAATAGAAACACACATAACAAGATTGTGTACAGAAACAAGGTCCTGTATTAATCAGTTGACAAAAGCATGGTGAGCAGAGGCTCACAGGAACCTAACCTTGTATTTCTCCTAGGAGCCATGGGTTCAGTATTCTCTAATTCAGTGCCACTTTAGAGAACATTACTTCCAGTAAGAGGAATCAATTAGATGTGTATGCAAATCAGTAAGGTAGGGGGTGGTCAATGATAGAGACATACATTTGGGTTCTTTGGCTCTAGATATAACTTAAAACTGTTAAAAAATAATTTTCAAGGAAAGGTAAAATCAGGACTCTCACAGAGATGTAAAAATGAACATAACTGCATTTAATTCATTGGTGAGGAAACTCGTGAGGTTTTGCAACCAGTACAGAGGAAAATTCAAAGGTAAGAGACAATTATAGATCAGGAATATGCAAATGGAGGAAAAACCAGCTTTCTTCCTTGAGGGAACAAGGCTGCCCCTCTTCCTGATGATGAAACCATTTACATGTCTGTAGACAAGAATTATTCTAAATTACTATCAGTTATCTACAATTTCCAGAGTTGGGAAACAGCTCTTACAGAATCAGAATAAGAAAGTGTGTGCTATAGACAATGCAGTTTTTCACTCAAGCACAGATTTTTTCCCCCACAAAGCCATAATAATAAATGCCATCAACCTACATAGAGCATGTGGAGAGACAAGAGAGGCCAATCCCAGGGAATGCCACCACCATAAGGTTGGGTTGTGATGACAGAGTCTGAAAAGAAGACCACGAAGGAACAACTAAAAGCAGGAGGAAGACGAGAAAGATGTGATGTCTTCAACAGCAAGACTGAGGATGGAGAAAGTTGCCAACTCTGAATGATTGAGTAAGATGTGCTCCAAAGGGTCCCCTGGGTGTGTTAGTCCGTCCTCACACACTAGTATAAAGAACTGCTCGAGATTGTGTAAATTGTGAAGGAAAGATGTTTAATTGACTCACAGTTCCACAGGGCTGCAGAGGCCTCAGGAAACCTACAATAATGGCAGAAGGGGAAGTAAATACAGCCTTTTTCACATGGTGGCAGGAAGAAGAGGTGCCGAACAAAGGGGGAAAAGCCCCTTATAAAACCATCAGATCTCATGAGAGATCACTCACTATCATAAGAACAGGATGGAGGTAACCACCCCCCATGATATAATTACCTCCACCTGGTCCCACCCTTGAAACATGGGGACTATGGAACTACAATTCAAGATGATATTTGGGTGGGGACACAGCCAAACCATATCACTTAGATTTGGCAGTGTTGGAGTGATGGGTGACTTGACATTAACAGATATTAAAAAATACAAGCAGGTAAAAGCCAGAGTATCATATGATAGATGAAAAGGGGGTGAGATTGTGGAGACATTATTTTTGATTTCAGCCTCAATATATTGTTATATAGATGTACAATTGATTTCATCCTAACTTTGATTTCTGGACATGTAAGTTTTTTCTGATTTTTAAAAACTAATCAGTATCCTGAAAGATGCTAATATATGTGCACGTATGTAATATTTTTCCTAGAATAAATTTCTGGAACTGTCGTTGCTGGATCAGTGAGCATTTTCAACACTTTGAGACAGTTCTTCAAAAATTGAGTCAGTTTACACCTTGCCTTCAACAGCGAGGAGCAGCTTTGTTTGTTTGGACATGCCATGCCCATCTATAGCTATTATGCGTCACATTCTGCCTTTATTCTTCTCTGTTATCCTGAGACAACAACTCTGCAAACAAGTGGTTTGGTGTTTGGAGCTGATAATCAATGGCTTTTATTTCTTATCACTCCTTACAAGACTCAACCCCCTATTTGGAGCGGAATCCATTCTCTCCCTTACAGCGTTAACACATGTCAAATATTTGCAGGCTCTTATCTTTCCCTTAGGCTTGACTTAGGCAGGCTCTGAATTTTTAGCACCTGACATTTTCCCTCCCACATCCATCCCTCAGTTTTCCTTAGGGCTCTATTTGCCTTAGGACTTTCCTATCTTGCCTCAGCTTTTCTTCCTCTTAAAAAAGAAAAGGCCATGCCTCCATACCTAATAATAATCCCATCCTACCAGGGTCAGATTTTCCACCTTTACCTCCCTGTGGGCTGCATGTCAGATTTATTTTTAAAATAAAAGCTCCATCCAGCTCATGTGCATTGAGAACTTGCCTCTAGGATCATATGTCCACTGTTTCTCATCTCTGATTTCTACCTTGATGGTATTTCTTAGGGCTGCGTCTTCTGTTCAATTCTCTCTTCATCATGCCAACTCTTCCTAGATGTCTTACGTGTTCTGTGACTTCAACAAGACATGACTATATCCTCATCCCTTCGGAACATCAAGTCTTCATGCCTAACTGCTTTTCCTATGTGTTTCTACCTTCCTCAGCATTATACGTGGATGCTGAAAATAGTCTACTTCTATTTGGGAAACAGCATCCTATTTGCCCAGATCAGAAACCTGAGAGTCATTTGGAATCCTTCCCTCACCATCCTTAGCCTTCACACACAATCAGCCGTACTGCTGTGCGTTTTCCTTCCTTATCCTTTAGATTTGTTCTTTTTTTCTCCAGTTTTACTCTCCCATTCACAGACATGGCTTGAGGAGTCTTTGGTGCCACTATTGATTGAAGTCTCATGTTTTATTTTATTTTAGACCCATTACCAAGGTGTAAATAGGAGACCTGGAAATTTTCTTTTTTTCTTAAAAAGATGGAGTCTTGCTCTGTCACTCTGGCTGGAGTGCAGTGGTACAATTTCGGCTCACTGCAACCTCCGCCTCTCACATTCAAGTGATTCTCCTGCCTCAGCCTCTCAAGTAGCTGGGACTACAGGGGTGCACCACCATGCTGGGCTAATTTTTGTATTTTTAGTAGAGACGAGGTTTTGCCATGTTGCCAGGCTGGTCTCCAACTCCTGACCTCAAGTGGTCCTCCTGCCTTGGCCTCCCAGCATGCTAGGATTATAGGCGTGAGCCACGGCACCTAGCCGAGATCTGAACAATTTCTAAGGCAGTTTATTACTGTTTTTTTCTTTTCCAGTAGATGATGATGTATTTTTAAATGTGATTTAATTTCACTACTGCTGTTTCTTTCCATTTTTGGTCAATTGAAATGGACTTTTTCAGGGTGGAAGGGGTATTACATACCCTGTTGCTGTTAGGGTCAAATACACCATGACATTATTGGATCCATCACATTGTCGTGCTGAAGAAGGTCTCATGATGACTAAATGTGAAAATGAATTGAAATGCATATAACATTAATGCCATAAAATATAATCTATAAATTTCTCTTCAATGCCACTAGTAGTGATATTCTTGCCCTTATGTTAGTGGGCTTTGCGAAGCCACAGAATATTCCAAGGAGAGTGTGACCGTCTAGATTTTAACTCTCATTTCTCTACATACCAGCTGTGTGATCCTGAGCAAGTTACTAAACTACTCTGGACCAATTCCTCATCTGTACATTCGGAATGACTGTGCTTACCTCAGTGGGCTCTTGTGTGAACAGGCTTGAGTGAACAGAAATATAGAGATATAGTCATTCAAAGTGCCCACTATATAGAGATAGTCATTCAAAGTACCCAGAACATGATAGATACACAGGAAAAATATTGATCCAGCAGAGCTGGTATTGTCTGGGTGTGTTGGATGTGGTGCAGTCTGCAAAGGGACACTCTTCTGCTTTTCCCTACCCCTCTCTGTAGTAACCCTCCGGCTTGAATAGATTCATGCCCTCAATGAGTGGATTCTAAGGGGGAGAGTGGCCGTAGATGTCTGGTGTGGGATGATTCTCATTCATGGCCAGTTGCTACTTCCTTGTTCCGCTGCAGCTTTTTGAGAGAGCCTCCCTAAGTTGCCTGCCTGCCTGCCTGGGACAATGTTTGTTTTCTCCATCCTTACGTGCACTGTGCTAGGGAGAGCCTTCTTGCATCATTCTTGGACCTTTCTACCAGCCTTCTCCTCCTGGGTGCTAGTTACAGACTCCATTTCCTTGCTGCTGTTCATTCTCTATGGGACAGCAGTAGTGAGCATCCCAGCACAAACCTAGCCTGATTTTTCCACCAGTTTACATAGTTTCCGTGGCCTCTACTGTCATGAGTGTTGTCACTACCTTGCCATTTGAAGCCCTGCAAGAGCTTCTCCAGCCTACCCACCCCATCACCATCCTGTCCTTCTCCCTTTCTGGGTCCTTTTTTCTTATTACTCTGTGGTCAGGAGATTTCAGGGCCTATGGAAATGTTTTAAGGCCTAGAAAAGCAATATGTTGGCTCAAAAATACAAAAAGAAGATTGAATAATTGAAGCTGACAAGAATTCATTATGACATATGTATCTATGTGATTTTATATATATTGTCAAATTTAATGTTCAAAAAATTTCATTAAACTTAACAATAAAATATGGGTTAGTTCTCCTTGCAGATAAAGAATTCCCAAAGGAACAAAGTGGTTAGAGAAACCACAGGCAGTAATAAATTATGAAGTTCTTGGAAACCAAATGATGTTGAAAATAAAACTTTTTTCTTAATAGTTCAAAATAATTTTAAGACAAAAAATTACAGTTATTCTCAGAGGTATAATGGAGGTGCATCTTAATAAGCTGTGAGAGAGAATTTCACAACTAGACTGGCCTGTGAAAATCAGACACATCCGTGGGCCTCTCCTTGACCTCCAGCCTCCCACTCCTTAGCTGCCTGCTGCCATGTATTTGCACCTGAGGACTGCAAGATCATCTACCTTTTTCTTTTTACTGTCACTCAATCCTGTGATATTTGATGTTGTCCTTGATAGGCTGTAAGCCACACAAGACTGAGGGTTTGTGTATTAGTCGGTTCTCATGCTGCTAATAAAGACATACCCGAGACTAGGTAATTTAGAAAGAAAAGAGGTTGAATTGACTCACAGTTCTGCAGGACTGGGAAGCCCTCGGGAGACTTAAAATCATGAATGAAGGGGAAGCAAACATGTCTTTCTTCACATGGCGGCAGGAAGGAGAAGTGCTGACCAGGTCAGGGAAAACCCCTTATAAAACCATCAGATTTCATGAGAACTCATTACCGCGAGAACAGCAGCATGGGGGTAACCACCCCCATGATTCAAGTACTCCCCATTAGGTCCCCCCCATGACATGTGGGGATTATGGGAACTACAAGATGAGATTTGGGTGGGGACATAGCCAAACCATATCAGCGTGTTAGTCTTATTTATCTGCTGGGTTCCCAGTACAGAGCACAAGTCTTTGCGCACGACATAGACTGTCAGTGCTATTAACTGGGAGAGGACTGGTCAGTCCTGGAAAGTTATGCTAGAGAAAGAGAACACTGGGAATTTGCCTTTTATGAGGTCCTTATGGGTAGGTCTGAGTGTTGCCAGATTCATTCTAATTATTCCACCACATGCACCTAATGTGAACTGAAGGACACGTTGTTCAGGAAATCTGTACTAAGTGATGTGACACAAAGATGGGGGGAGGTGACACAAAGGCAGGGACTCACCCTTGGCAACCTTCAGGCCCTAGATTTGGCCTGCTAGCAGAGTCACCATAGGCATCAACGTCTTCGGTAGCCTCCCAGCAGCAAAGAAAAGAATGTGATGAGCAGAATTTGTTCTGACAGCACAGAATGGAGTTTCTAGGAGCTCTGAGACTCTTGAGTGGAGGGGAGCGGGATGCTCTGACAGGGAAACAGGGAATCAGCAACCAGTGGCAGAAAAAGTCCAGAGAGCCACAGCAATCATCAGCAGGCAGAGGCTGGAGAGTCACTGACCACGCCTGCTCTGTGTACCATCCCTCAGCACATTCCTCAGGGACCACAGTGTCTTCTAAGCTCCGGTACCCTAGTGCCCAGCATGGTCCAGCATTGAGCAAGTAAATGCTCAGGGAGGACTGTTAAATGGATGAAGAACTACATGGTCTAAACATGCAAATAGCAATGTGCATTCAGAGCAGGTAATTCCCTTTGAAGGAGTCTCTCTAAGTATCCTGATGTCATAATGAATGTTTAATAGGGCATTTTTTTTGTCATTTGAATAGAATGGAAACAATATGTAGCAGGCATTTTACCTACATTCTCTAATTGAACATTAATAGCAATTGGAGATACAGTATCATCCCTTTTCCCTTTTTTTTTGAGACGGAGCCTTCCTCTGTTGCCTAGTTTGGAGTGCGGTGGCACCATCTCGGCTCACTGTGACCTCTGCCTCCTGGGTTTAAGTAATTCTCATGCCTCTACCTCCTGGGTAGCTGGTATTACAGGCACACACCACCATGACCAGATAATTTTTTAAATTTTAGTAGTGACGAGGTTTTACCATGTTGGCCAGGCTGGTCTTGAACTCCTGACCTCAGGTGATCCACCCGCCTGGGCCTCCCAAAGTGCTGGAATTACAAGCATGAGGCACGGCACCTGGCCATATCATCCCTTTTTTAATGATGAGGGAGAAGTATGGAGAAGGATGTCACTTGCCCATGGTCACAGAGCTAATGAGTGGCACACTCAAACTATGAATTTGGATGAAGCTTCCAGTATTTCTGCTCAGCAATACAACCTTCCTTGAATATCATTAGTAATGTTCTGGAAGAGGAAACTGCTCTTCAAGGCACAGAAACCTCACGGAGCTTGTAGTCACAGCAAGTGGATTCCAGACCTGCCCCTGCCTCTGTCACTTAATGACTTTTACTTAATCTCTTTGAGCCTCAGCTTTCTCATCTGTAAGATGGGAACAAAATATGACTAGCTCATAGATTTGAAACAGTCACTAAATGGAAAACATTTGTGGACGTATCTATGACAGTTGTTGGCAGGCAGAAGTTAAACAAATGTTCATTGATTCTGATGTTTGAGATCAGTAGGGTATACCTATATTTTCTTATATCTGACTTAGACAAGCAGTAGGGGTTTGGCCATGTTTATTAATTCCTATATGATCCGGTTTAATATATGTCTGTTGTCACATTCAATACCATCACTTTCACACTTTCTCTCTGTAAAGGCATGTATCTTATTCTCTCACAATGATATATACCAGATTCACTTTCCTTTATCGAAATGCTTTTTGCTTATAGAGATCTTTATAATCTGACACCAATTCATACATAAGAGCCATTTAGTTGCACATGTAAAATAAACTAAAGGCTACTTTATTCACTCACCCATTTGAAAAGTAAGTGAATAAAGTAGCCTTTAATTTCTTTTGGGGGGCTTTCTGGAGAGCTTCACCAGAGAAATAGAGGTCTATGCGCTTCCTCAGGAATTCAGGCATCACTGGGGTTACTTAATAGTGTTCTTTTCTCACTGTGAACACGGAAGAGCAATTGCATTTGCCTGGCCCTTGTCATTCTTTGCCACAGTGGCAGAGATGAATGTTTTCTCCACTGTGGTTTTTTTCCTAAGGAACTAAAAATATAGGGAGGAAATTGGTTTTTCTCTTTGGCCTTATCTTTGCATAAGTATTCTCAGGGATCTCAGAGCATCTTAGGAAATGACCTCTGCTTTATTGTCCCTGCAGAGCCAAGACCGAAGTGCAAGTAGCAGAGAATAAAAGCACTTTTCTTGTGCATGCTGAGTCTTTCAGCAACCCTGGCCTCTGCGACTCTGTCTGCCTGAAACTGTCAAGGTGATGGTTGAAATGCATCCACTGATCAATTCCAGTTTAGTCCAATCCCTTATTTGACAAGGCCCCCTCCACTGCAGCTGATTGACCAATTGTTTTTCATGATTGATGGAGGTGACAGATTTATTTTAGAATAAATATTCTGAACTGAGGTGATCCTGATGAGCTCAGGGAGATGAAGGAGGACATGTATATGTGTATGAGATTGGTTGAGGGAGGGAGGATACTGTGTTGTTAATAGCATCTTGCAATGATTTGTGCAAAAACCTTAGTGGTGCAGAAGGTAAGTCAGGGAAACAATGGACAGGGTTTGGAAGTTGGTTAGGAAAATCTTGATTTCAAGTCCTGGTTCTGCTGTTTACTTGGACAAGTTTCTTAATCCTTCTGTGCTTTGTCACCTATAAAAAACAAGCCAAGTGAAAGAGACTGCTAACCAGTATCTGTTGGCACCTTCTTACTTCGTGAGGTGGGATTTTTTTTTTCTTTTAATGATGTGAGCGCTAAAAGACTATGCCCTTTTGCAGCTGAGTGTGGTCATGTGACCAAGGGTTAGCCAGTGAGATGTAAAGCAGAGTAGTGGAGATGTGGGGACTTTTAGAGAGAGGCAGAGTTGGAGCAGGGTCTTACTGCCCTACTTGGCTTCCCTTTGCCTGGGTAACGTAGACCTGAGGCAAGTAAGCCTTGCCTGCATCCAGGAGCTGAGGCCAGGCTGTGATTGGCTCTGTGCTGCAGATGCTTGAGTGCTATGCAAATGCAAAGAGTTCTCATGCTAACTGCACCTGGGTTGTCTTTCCAAACATGTGACCGAAGTTGAGGGAGAGGTGTGTCTGCTCTCAACCAGCAAACACTTTTTGCAGTAAATGAAGCATAACTTATGGGCTCTTCAGGACCTTCCCATCCTCCCCAGGGATGAGGGAGTTATTACTTTAACCAGCATTCATATCTTTTTCTCTGTGAGGAATCGATGGGTACGTCTGTAGAGATGGACTTTGACCACATAAATGTGTGTCTTCATGAACTTGGTTTATAGGATGAACCTGGTGAGAACATAACGTGTACAATTATGAAATCAGACTTCCCCAGTTATAGGTGGAACAAAGAGATAATGTTCTGTGTGGCCATCAAGGCAGGTGATATGGTTTGGATGTCAGCTTGAATTGTAGCTCCCACAGTTGCCCTGTGTCATGGGAGGGACCCAGTGGGAGGTAATTGAATGATGGGGGTAGGTCATTCCCATGCTGTTCTCGTGATAGTGGATACATCTCACGAGATCCGATGGTTTTATAAGAGAAGTTTCTTTGCACAAGCTTTCTCTCTTTGCTCCCCACCGTTCATGTAAGGTTTGACTTGCTCCGCCTTGCTTTCTCACGTAATTGTGAGGGCTCCCCAGCCATGTGGAACTGTGAGTCCATCAACTCTTTTTCCTTTATACATTACCCACTCTCAGGTATGTCTTTATCAGTAACGTAAGAACGAACTGATACAGCATGTGACCACCTGCAGGACTCTGGCCTGGCCTCTTTCCAAGAAGCATCATCTACATAGCCTTCCATGTGAATGGTGCACCTTGGAGTCAAACAATGCAGTGACCCTGGAGACGCAAGGACCTCAGCCTAGGCACAGTATTGCGGCTGCAGTGGCCTTCTTGGGTTGTGTTTTAGTCATACTCAGGGGCCTAGGGCAACTCTTCATGTGGGTGGGTTCTCACTTAATGACAGAACCTGCTGTTTCTCCTCCGAACCTTAGCAGTTGCCTCCCGACTATCAGTATAGTGATTCAACACGTTCCTTGAGAGCATCAGGCTGCTGAGGCCAGCTGTGTTCCTGTGATGGCTTCTCTCTGCCAGGCTTGGTCTGCTGGGAAAACAGAAGTCCTGGAGAGCTGAGACGGGGATGTAGAATAAGGACAAACCAACCTAACACCCCTTTTTCTGTTAATGAAGCACGTTCATGAAGGACCCCCTGACTGAAGTGATGGAGGTATCTACTCTTCTTGAACCATTGTTTCCTTGGATACATTTGACTTCAATATGGCAGCCAATAACCCATAACTGTAATTGTTTAACCAGTTAAACTGCATGCCCCAAGGCCCAGGGGCTTTGGAAGAGCTCTCTAAAAACCCCAGACAACCTCAGGGAAGCCATTTCCCCAGAGGATCAGGGGAAAGTGTTTTCACATAGAGTCTGAGGAAAGACCCACTTCAGGGTCATTTCTGAGCTGCTGTCTCCCAAGTGTTCTGGCTTTCCAGCTTGAGTATGGACCAGGGATTTCCAGCAAAGCCACCTCAGAGAAGAAACTCCTGCCTTTTTTGTTATGTAATGATTTCTCTTAACCTGGACCACTGTAGATTTGACTGGCAGCATCTGACGATGAAAGCAGAAATTCAGATAACCAGACTGTCCTTTTAGTTCTGAAATCTGAGAGGAACGAGCTGCTGGAGCCTTGGTTTAATGAGCGTCAGCCAGTATCACAGACGCTGTCCCTGTTAGTGGGTTTCTGAAGATGAAGACACATCCCACATCCTCCAGCCTTGCATCCGTCATCATGCCCGCCTTTCACAAGCACTGAGGGTGGAATGCTCAAGTGCAGGGCCTGCGGAGGTGAGGTCACAGGGCCAAGCACAGAGCCCTAGGTGTGGCCCTAGGTGTGGAACCTCCTGGAGATCTGGCTGATTTTATAGCAGAGACTCAGGAGAACTCGCAAATTGGATGGTTTCATCTATTAGCTGTCACAGCTGGACTTCTGGGTAAGGTGAATGGCTGAGAAATTGAGTCTGAAACGTGAAGTGGGAATGGATCTTGGCTGTTGACTGGACACCAGGGGTACAGCATGTGAGGGGGCACTTATTTACTTCATTTATTTATTTATTTTGTATTTACTAAATGACTGCTCTGTGACAGACATGTAGTAGAGATGAGATTTAGAGGTGAACCTGACATCCTCCCCTGTGTCTTAGTAGCCCACACTCTCATCACAAGAGCAGCAAAGATATGAACCTGTGGTTGCAATACAAGCATATCATAACTGTCTTAGTTATTAGAGGCTGGGCATGGTGGTTCACACTTGGAATCCCAATGCTTTTGGGAGGCCAAGGTAGGAGGGGGTCACTTGAGCCCAGGAATTGGAGACCAGCCCCGGCAACATAGTGAGACCTCATCTCTACAAAATAATTTAAAAATATTAGCTTGGCATGGTAACACACCCTGTAGTCCCAGCTACTCAGGAGGCTGAGGTGGAGGGATTGCTCGAGCCCAGGAGATCAAGGCTGCAGTCAACCATGTTCATGCCACTGCACTCCAGCCTGGGTGACAGAGAGAGACCTTGTCTCAAAACAACGACAACAAGAAAAACTGTCTTAGGTTGGGATCACTGGAAACAGAGCCTGAGATAGGAGAACAGGTGCATGTGATTTATTGAGGGAGGAACCTGTGGAGGAGGGAAGGATGTGGAAGGGGTTGAGTCAGAATGTGGTCAGGCTAAGTATCCCCTTTGAAATAGAGCGGCACTGTCCAGCAGAACTTCCATGAAGATAGCGGTGTTCAGTATCTGTGCTTATAGGAGAGCCACCAGCCACTCATGGCTACTGAGTCATCAAAATGTAGTTTGTGGAGTTGAAGAACGGAAATAATAATTTTATTTAACTTTAATGAATTTAAATTGAATTACTCACACATGGCTAATGGCTACCATATTGGAAGTACAGCTGTAGGCCAGCGTCGGCAAGTTTCTTTCATCAAGGGCCACAATAAATACTTTAGATCTTGTGGCCCAGATGACCTATGTTGCAGTAACTCAACTTCTGTTGTAGCAGGAAAGCAACCATGGACAATTCAAAAAGGAATGGGTGTGGCTGTGTTCCAGTAACTATTTACAAAAGCAAATGGAGAGCCGGGTTTGGTCTGTGGTCCATAAAGCACACTGTAGAGTTGCCCCTTCCACGTACATTCTGCCAAGGGCCAGCCTTACGTAGCCTGTGCCAGTCTGCCCTTGGCTGTGGGCCCCCCGGAGAAGAATGGTAGCTTCCGGGCAAGGTGACGCCTACCAGTTGAGGGCCCTGCCTGGAGCAGAGGAAGGGTAGCTGGGATGCTGTGATTCCTAGGCACCTGACCTCACAGCAGCGGGCCTGGGTGTAGTGGCTGGGTAAGGAGAATCTAGGAGGTGCACTACAGTGTCTACTGCAATAATCAACAATTCTTTTTGTGTGTTCACTACATGCCAGGAACAGTGGTAGGTGCTTCACATGGATTCTTTTCATTCGGTTATCAAAATAGACCTATTGAGAATGTAATTCAAGCATCTCCAGCACATTTCTATAAAACTCACTGGGTTTCATCATTTAAGTTTTGTTGGCTTTTCACTAGTTACCAAGATATTTATTCTCCCTCTCTCTCTCTGTCACCCCTCCGCACACAAACACACATACACATAAATATACATCCCATCTGAAGTATACATATGGTGCCAGTGGCAGTCGTGTCCTTTTTTCTTCCGGGTGGCTTTCGTCTACTCCTGGAGACCTCAGTAACCCGATCTATCTTTGTTGTAGTGGCCTGTGCTTATTCTAACTCTCCGTGGTATTTTACAGCCCATGTTTCCTTCTTGATAGGAAAGCCATCTCTCCATATCTTATGTTGGGTTCCCTCAAAAACAGATCCTGATTTGGATGCAAGTCATTTCCTTTGGAGGTGATTCCCAAAAACACAGTGAAGACACGGGGAAGGGAATAAAGACCAGTGAAGCATACCACTGTGGCCAACTTTGGTTCATCCCCACTGGAGGCCTTACTTCTGATTGATCAGGCAAGGTTCTGAACACACGTACCTTAGAAAGTTAGGGTATTTATCTACCTGTTCCCACTCCACATTGGATAGGGTTGCTTATGGAGTGTTAACTTCCGAACTCTTCTATATGACCCAGAGTTGAGCCACATTCCCTCAGGGAGAGTCCCTCCCACTTTATGCAGGGAGACTCAAAAAGCAGGCTGCCTGTGACCTCCGGGCTGTGGGTAGGGTTTTGACAGCCTTTGTCACACTCCCCTGTCTTGAATTACTAGCTGTTCTCCACATACGGACTTTTCTGACTTAGGGATTTGTAGCTAATGTCTGCAGTGCAATAGACTCTGCTTGGCAAATTGCACTGCGAAGAAGTTACAGACTGGCTAACTTGAGGTAAGAAAATAAACGATTTCATGAGCCTTGGCTTTTACTTCTGATTGATCTAGCAAGGTTTGGAACTGCTCTAGGTCTCAGTCTCTTCCTCTGTATAACGGAAGTGGTAGCAAGGCTTTTACTGTACCTGCAATGAGAAATGAAAGAGCATATACTTAGTAATCTGTGCAGTGCATATGGGTGTAAGTTATTGCTTAAGGACTAAGTGCTGTGATTAAGGCAATGTAAGTGAATTGCTGATTATTATTCCAGGTCTTTACCTTAATGTGCATGAACCTGGAGCTCCGTACTCACACCCTATTTCCCAGAAAGTCCCAGAATACTCCTGGGGCCAAGCTCTGGGGGTACACTGAAGACCACTTTGCTGAGTCTCTGGACTTTGAGGGCTGACCAGAGTGGGGGAGACCCAGTACCCTCCATGCAAGAAGTCTTAGTCTTCATTGCATCCTCAGCTCCTGTCCCCTGTATTTGTGCCCAAATACATGCTGCATAGGTAAGAGCCTAAGCTAGTGATGAAGAACACATTGATCAGAGATGGGGCATGAACATAAGCGGAGGAAAACCTGTGCTCTGCTTTGGGAACGTGAAGATCAGTGCCTGAGAACTGGAAGGCTGCACCAATAAATTGTGAGGGGACTTGAATGCTCTTTTCAGGTGTTTCATCTCAGGGACACATTACAGAGCTTTAAGCAGAGAGTGACATGTGTTTGGGGAAGACTCTCTGATTTGGAGTGTAAGGCGGATTAGAGAACATCAGTCTGGAGGCTGCAGGTCCTAAGAGGAGACTGTTACAAAGGTCCAGGTGACAGAGACAATGAGGCCTGGGTGAAAACAGGGCCGTAAACCTGCTCAGCCTGTTGAAGGCTCAGTTGCAGATTGGGATTCTTGAAGCTCTACTGAGAAGTGGCAAGAGTACAGTTAGGGCCTCCCTGGTTCCCTGCAGGTCTCTTCAGGCCCATCACACAGCCCAGGTTTTAAGAGCACCGAGTCATGAAGAGCACTTCACCCCTTAAATCTTTGGCTCTTGTGTTGCTAGAAGCCTTCCTTTCCTGATGGTGTCCTCTCTTCCCAGAGCGCCTTGTCAAGGAAGCAGAAGGAGTCATAAGCTCAGAGAGTAAGGCAGCCAGCTCTTGATTGACGATGCCTGGCCTGGCTGAAAAAGGAGGTTCGTAGAGGCATTATGCTCAGGCAAGGGAGTGCTGCAACCAGTCCTATGAAGCAGCTTGGTGTGAGGAGCTGTCTTGCAGTGTGCACAAAGCAATGCATAGAGGTTTTGGTGGAGGCTCTGAAGCCGAAATGCCCAGCTTCAAATCCCATCTCCATTACTAACTGTGGAAGCTTGGGCAAGGTATTTAAATTCTTTGCAATTTAGATTTTGATCTTGAAAGTGAAGGTAGCTAGGCATGGTGGCTCACGCCTGTGTTCCCAGTGCTTTATGAGGTCAAGGTGGGAGGATTGCTTGAGTCCAGGGGTTTGAGACCAGCATGGGCAACATAGCAAAACCTCATCTCAATAAAAAAAAAATAGCTGAATGTGGAGGCACATGGCTGTACTCCTAGCTACTTGGGAGGCTGAGGGAGAGAATCACTTGAACCTGGGAGGTTGAGGCTACAGTGAGTCGTGATTGTACCACTGCACTCCAACCTGGGTTACAGAACAAGACCCTCTCTCAATAAATAAATAAATAAATAAATGATTGAATGAATGAATGAATGAATGAATAAAATAAAGTGAGGGTAATAATATCATGTACCTCATGGGTTTTTATATAAGGAGTAAATGATACAATCTATGTAGAATTTTGGCAAAATGCTTATTCACCAGGTGTTATCAGCATATATGAAGAAAATAGTATCTTTGAAGTAATGGAACTGTTTGCATCAGTCAGGTATTTCCATAATAATGCTGCAACACAAAACTCAGTGTGCAACTTGGATTAACTAGCAGTTCAGCTGGAACTGGATGGTCTCAGGTGGCTTCAGCTGGGTGACTCCACTTTGGTCCACATGGTCTGGCATCCAATAAGCTAACCTGTGCTTGGGCGACTTCTCATGGAGGAAGCGGGGATCCAAGAGAAGAAGCAGAAATGCACAAGCACTTTGTCAAGCGTCCACTTGCCCACAGTTTACTATTGTCCCATTGGCCAAAACAAGTCATATGGCCCAGCCCAGAGTCAAAGTGGGAGGAAACTACCCAATTACAAGTCAAATAGTACAGCTAGAAGGAGAGCACTAAATGTAGTCATTAACACAATCAATATCACTTTGGTATTTTACATCAACCTCCCAGAGGAGGGTTAATCCTTGAGGCAATACTCATTTCAACAATCCTGCTCTCCCACTAACTAATTAGGTTATCCTTCCTTGGGAATTATTGGTATTAAAGCTTGTACTACTAGTTACCATTCACTGGGCACGTCATTGATCTTAGGTATTTACTATTCCTACCTCAGGAGGCTGTTATGAGGATTAGGTGGGATAATGTACATACAGTCCTTAGTTTAGCTCAGAGCCAGCACATCGTATTAACTCTACAAATTCACATTATTGTTCACATGATTATTACTGTTGTCACCATCAAGATTGTTACTATTCCCTATCTTATTCCAATGTAGGCATTTTTGTCTCCATTTAACAAATAAGTCACTGATACTTAGCAAAGTTCCTAACTCTCTCAAGGTCCCACAACTAGTAAATGTCAGAGCTTTTTTAGACGGTTTGGAAAATAATTTGGAAATAGTTGGAAGTCATTTATACGGCGTGATGTAAAAGAAAGAACATTAACACGCAGAGATTCTAATTCTGAGCCCACACCCAAGGCCCTCTAGCTTTGGCCCAATAACCTTAACTCTGCTATGAAAGGTCTCCAGGAATGTGTAGGTCCCCTTCTCAGGGGCAGCCTTGCAGAAACATAGATTTTTTGGCATTCTTTTGTCTCCCCAGGTTGACACCCCAGACATGTTCAATATGATTTGGACAGTCGCACCGTTGTAGACACTTGTTGCTGAGTTGGATTTAATAACCTCATGGATCCCTGCGTCTTCCAAAGCAAGCTCCATGCTCTGCCTTCTCAGTTCCATGCTAGTCTATGAGACGGGTATCTGGGTCCCCTTGGAAGAGGGTGCTCTAAGGGGCTTAGAAATCAGTATGAGGTCACATAGTCAAGATAGAGCTGGTATTGGAAACTGGGGTTTCAGGCTCTAAGCATTGCTCCCTTTGTGGACACCAGGTCTTGCCTGGGCATGGAGGTATCATGTCAT
The DNA here is from genome assembly GCF_001604975.1 of Cebus imitator. Taxonomy (NCBI): domain Eukaryota; kingdom Metazoa; phylum Chordata; class Mammalia; order Primates; family Cebidae; genus Cebus; species Cebus imitator. Next base: position 4,514,352 of record NW_016107456.1, read on the forward strand.
ATGCCTCTCTAGCCTTTGCCTTGCCTTTCTTTACCACTCTTGGTCTCTGTGTCTGCCTGTTCCAACGGCTTTAGGTTCTTTTTAAGGGACTATCAGTCATAAATGGCTCATCCAAGCCATTTGCAAGTTCTCTATGTCCACTGGAAAGAATTACGTTCAGTCTTTATCTGGCTCCCACTGACAACAAAGCATACTCACAGTGCTTGTGTGGGTCACAGACTTAGAGGGACTTTTCCCAAAGTGTGTAGGCTTTGGTTTATAGAAAAGCTGATGCCTGACCTGCAGCAGAGACCCTCATTAGTGACTCTGTAAATGATTTGCAGGCAAGGGAGTGAGGAGATAGAGAGAATGGATAAAGCCCCAATCAAAGACAATTCTTGCAGAGCTATCATTCTTCAACATATTTTGTACTCTCAGCTCTCACTCCTGTTTATTCATCCAGGGTTCCATGCTGTTCTCCATGCACACTTTATCAGTTCATGCAGTGACCGTAGGAAGGCCTCTCACACATTGCTGGTGAAAGATTGGCACAGCTCTTTTGGAAGGAATAGGAAATGTGTATGAAAGGTCTTAAAAAGGACTCATGCTCTTTAAACCAGCAATCGGTGTTGGAGAAATTATCATAAAGAATTAATTCAAACCTAGGAAATTGCTATGTGCAGGGCAATTTATGGTAGCAAAAATTGGAAGCAAAATTTTTCCCAACACTGTGGTAATGGTTTAGTAAATCACGACTCATCCACTTAGTGGAATATTATGCAGCAATTAAAATGGTAATTATAGATGCTATTGGGCAACCTTAAAAATGCTTATGGTATAATGCTAAGTAAATAAGCCAGGAGACACCACTGAACATATACCATGATTAAAATCATGTAAAAATATGTGTTTGTGTTGTTATAAATGTTGTGGCCCCAGGAACAATCCATATTTCAAATTCCCAGCTGGAGTAAGGGCAGTTTGCAGCTAGAAAGCAAAATCTGACTGACACAGAGGCAGCCTGGTCAAGCTGACTGGTGATCCTCAATGTTGATTTCAGTCTCCCACTAATTTTAAACATCTCTAGACATTTTTTTGCCAAAGCTTATTTCCATTACTTGTGTTTATTAAATTAAAGAAGATTCTGGCTGGGTGCCATGGTGAGTAATCCCAGCACTTTGGGAGACTGAGGTGGGTGGATCACTTGAGGTCAGGAGTTTGAAACCAGCCTGGCCAACATGGCAAAGACCCATCTCTGCTAAAAATACAAAAATTAGTTGTCCCTGGTGGTGCGCACCTATAATCCCAGCTACTTGCGAAGCTGAGGCATGAGAATCCCTTGAACCCAGGAGGCAAAAGTTGTAGTGAGCCAAGATCATACCACTGCCCTCCAGCCTGGGTGACAGAGCAATACTCCATCTCAAATTTTTTTTTTTAAAAAAGAAATCTCTATATTTAAAGATTAATGCACAGTGAATGAGGTTCCCAGTGAATGGCAACTAGTATTACACTCTTTATACCAAACAATGTGACTACAGTTTATACAAAATGGATTCATATAACACTAACAAAAAAATAAATTTTACCGGTCTTACCAAATACATAATATTCTAATGTGTGGGATTCACACTTCACGTTGGTTCAAATAACGCAAGGTGCAACATGCCCATTTGATTTAGAACTTGTTAGACTTGGTGAGGGCAGGTACAGAGGTGTGGTATGGGTGGAAACCAGATGGTAGCAGGTAAAGGATGAACTCAGTCTGTGTAGACAACGCTTTGATGATGTTTGGCTGTCAAAAGGAGGTATTGTATAGGCCCATGGTTGCTGACAGATAGCAGGTTAAAATTTCAAGATTCATTGGGGTAGGGTGGAGGGATTTTCTGGTTATTTTGTAAAGAGACACAGGGTAGGCAATTTGAAATGCTGACAGGCCACAGCTAGACTAAAAAGACAGGTTAGGTACCTGGAGAGAATGGAGTAAGATCACTAAGAAGGTAGAAGAGAGGTATCTAATTAATGTCTAAATAATTCGTGAGCACAGCATCATAATACCTAAAAGAGTATGTGAAATCTTTTGATTGATTTGCATCTTCTAGTGTTCTGAAACTTAGGAGCAATAGAACAGAGGCATGGACCTCAAGAAGGGAAGAAGTGGGAAAGCTTAGAAAGCCCAGAAGACTGTGGGCTAAGGAGGCGACTTTGGAGAAAGTTCTCTGGGCACTCTTTTTTTTTTTTTTTTTTTTTTTTTTGAGACGGAGTTTCACTCATGTTACCCAGGCTGGAGTGCAATGGCGCAATCTCGGCTCACCGCAACCTCCGCCTCCTGGGTTCAGGCAATTCTCCTGCCTCAGCCTCCTGAGTAGCTGGGATTACAGGCACGCACCACCATGCCCAGCTAATTTTTTGTATTTTTAGTAGAGCCGGGGTTTCACCATGTTGACCAGGATGGTCTCGATCTCTTGACCTCGTGATCCACCCGCCTCGGCCTCCCAAAGTGCTGGGATTACAGGCTTGAGCCACCGCGCCCGGCCTCTGGGCACTCTTTAGTGAAATGCTGTAGGCTGTGCCAGAACAATGTATCCTGCTGCGTCCCCTACAAAATGCTTCATGAAATGAAGCTGCTTCAGAGTCGAGACCCAAGGAATGCCCTAGGAATTGCAGAGAGCTATTTGAGGGCCAGAATGCAAAGGCAGTGGATGGCCAGGGTATAGAAGACCCGGGCTCTGGTTTCAAATTCAAGTTTCTTGCTTTAAAACAGAGAATGAAAAAGCACGTTCTTCAGCCAAAATGGGTGGTAAGACTAAACGGAGGCCCAAAGTTACAATTAAATCAAGTGACTACCAGTGTTCCTTGTTCTATTATTTCTTGGCTTGTTTTAAAAAATGTAAATGCCACCATCAGGCTGCTACAGCGCACCTGTGAGAGGATAAAATTATACTGTAACTAAAACAGGTTCCTTGTAGAAGAGGTCAAGTGTGCATTTGGGCCTTTTTCTGAGCTGGTTCAGATTTAAAGGTCAACTTGTTCTTCTCTTGGGGACATTAATAACTAAAAGGAACAAATGGCAGGTTCTTTAAAATTTATGTTTGAGTTACAAAAATCTATCTGAAACCTTATAATTACCATGCTATAGCAATCTCTGTTGCAAGAGTTTTCTGCTGGTCTGTGTTTCAATATGTGGTATTTAAACTGGCTCTGCCACTTTAGTTCTCCATTAATTCACGGGTTTATCTTAGACATCTTTCTGATGTCTGGGAAAACCGTTTATAAACAGAGAAGTAAATTTACATTCAACCTATATATTATTAATTTTTCTAATTGCAGAAACAGTGTGACTAAAATTCAAGCAAAAATGTTTAGACAATGCATAGATTCATTTAACTACCAACCAAAAAAAAAGTAAAGTTTACCACTGCTTATTCCATTCTGTCACTTGTGGCTGAAGTACGTGTTGGATTTACTTGTGCTCAAACTTGGGTTTATACTATTTTATATCCACCTTTAAGAAAAGCACAGTATAGTCAGGATTCATTTAGTTACAAGCAAGACAGAGGGAGATTTTATCGACTTGTGTAACTGAAAATCCATTGTGGGGCCTGACTTTAGGCTTGAATAATATGAGTCATATATTCTATCCCTAGACTCAGGAATAGGATCAGTTTCCCCATAACACATGTAGAGTAGGAGGGAAGGGTGGGTATCTTCAAAAGCATACATCCCCATGTCCACCTGTTTTATGTTTGGGCTGCTCATGCAGGGCAAGATAGATGTTTAGCCCCACTAAACAGAAATCCTGAAATAAGATTTAGATAAGCTTCCTGGTCTATCTCACTCTATTGTACTGAGATGTCCCATTTTCTTGCCTTTAATTGGCAACCAACCTATCTTACCCCTGGTCTGGGTGACAGGTTCATGGGTGAGGCTATCAAACCGAGTAATGACGTGTTTATCTGTGGATAGAATCAGTAGTGTGCTGATAAAAATAAGCCTTGAATTGTAATGTTTACCAATTTCTTGGGTGCAAATATTCCCACTGTGTCTGATTTCTACCTATCAGTGTAAAGTTACTGAATATGGGGTCGGGAAGAGATGTGCGCCATTGGCTCCTGTGGGTGGATACAGTTCAACCTTCTTTATGTATAACAGAAGTTCTCTTATCTAGTGTCCATTCTTATTTATAGAGTATTTTCATAGAGGCAAGTTTGGTTTTAAAACCTTAGACCTTTTACCCCTTAGCTTTGTCACTTTGGAGGTTGGCTTATTTGCAGTTGCTCTTTCTTAAAATTGTTTATTCAATCAATTATTCAGCCTTTTATTTAAACAAATTTGTATTGAATGCCCACTGTGTGTCAGATGCTTTCTTATGCACTGGGAGCACAGCAGCGAATCGAACTAAGCCCACGTTCTTAGAGGAGCAGGCAATCAATCAATAAATATTATTTTACAGGTGAAAATGATGTAAAAAATTTTTCAGGGAAGGGGATAGACAGTAAAGAAAGGGGAACTGTGGAGAAGAGTGATTTTGAATAGGATGGTTATAGAAAGCTTCTCTGGACAGAGAACCGAATGAAGTGGCTTAGCACGCCCTTTAAAGATTTGCAGGAAAAGCATTCTGGGTTGAGGGAGCAAGACACAATTGCAAAGGATGTGAGGGGGGAACAAGCTTGGCATATGTAAGGATCAGCAAGGAGGCCACTGAGCCTTGAGTGGTACTAGCAACAAGGAGACTGGCAGGAGATGACGTCGGAAAGACTGTTAAGGGCTAGATCATGGAGAGCCTTGCTGGCAATGATTAGGACTTTGGATTTTTAGCCCAGTGAGAAGAAAACAGGAGTGAACCATTCTGGCTTCTGAGTGAACACCTAGACCAGTAGTTCTCAAAGCGTAGGTCTCTATGCTTTGAGTCGGAGTGTCAGAATAACAGGAGAACTTGTTAAAAATGCAAATTCTCAGGTTCTTCTTTAAACCTGTGGAATCAGAAACTCTGGGGGTGGGATCCAGCAATCTGAGTCTTAGGAAACCATCTTGGTGATGCCAATGCATGATAGACTTGGAGACCTTGACTGTGGCTATGTGCTCTCTCTCCCCTCATTGTATCCCTCCAGAGTCAGAGGCACCGTCTTCCATGAAGGTGTGAGTGCTATTTTCCATCACGTATATCAACACTGTTAGTTTCCTGAAAGAACATAAGAGAATCCCTACAGTTGATACGTTCAAAAGCCATCAGATCCATACATGCTGGAACTTGCATACCTCACCATGATTTCCATCCTTCATCTCCATTTTATTTTAATTAATTAATTAATTTTTTCTTTTGAGTCGGAGTCTCACTCTGTCGCCCAGGCTGGAGTGCAGTGGGGTGATCTCAGCTCACTGCAACTTCTACCTCCTGAATTCAAGCAATTCTCCTGTCCCAGTCTCCCGAGTAGCTGAGATTACAAATATGCACCACCACCCCAGCTAATTTTTATATTTCTAGTAGAGATGGGTTTTCACCATGTTGGCCAGGCCAGACTCAAACTCCTGACCTCATAATGCACCCACCTCAGCCTCCCAAACTGTTGGGATTACAGGCGTGAGCCACTGCACCTGGCCCAGCTCCCTTTTAAAATCCTTCTGATGGCATTCTTAAAGCCGTTGGTGATTATATCACACTTTTCACCAAAGGTTTGCTTCTCTCTTGAGCAGTTTTATGAAGTATATCCCCATTTTGGTAATTTTATTCTGTAAAATGATTCTCTGAAGTATAGCAGGAAGAGCAGTTGGCAATACAGCATGAAGGTTATTTAACTTGCATGTAGCAGGTGTGAATTGTTCCATGATGCTAAGTTTAAATTATTAAATACAGCTCAGTCCCTACCCACTTCAGACTTTTGCCCTCCCTTGAAACTTATAAGAGAATGCCTTGGGCAGCTTATAAGAGAAGGGCTTGGACAGCTTCTGTGCAGCCATGATGAACAGCCCTTCCTCAGGATTTCTGGATTGTTTTACCATGTATAAGACTAACCAAGTTCAGGGTTAGTGTAGCCTAATATTATTCAAATTATCGCTCAACTCTATTAATTTCGTAAGTACTTTTTTTAAGGAATATATTCAACATTAACTCAGGGACTTTCATTAAAAGCCAAAGAAAGAGTTCTCACAGTCTAGCAGTTAATAATTAGTTCTTAGGAGTTACATATAACTATACTGTATACAAGTCCTTAAGATTCCAATGTGGACACTCAGCTTGCAGAATTCTTGGTGATAATATCAAGCTGACAATTTATAGATAACTATTCAGCAAGTGTTTTGAGCTCCATCTGGATCTCGTTCTAACAACTAGACCTAGAATTCAGTATCCATTAGCTGAAAGTTGGGTTTTTATTTGGTCTTAAAACAAAAAGCAAAATAAAATCTAAGACTTCCACAAAGAGATGCCACTAAGTTTATGTGTAATTCAAATTCTAGCATTTCCAAATATAAGAATTATTACCATGGTATTTGTTCAGATGTAATCATCTGGGCCTCTTACCAAACATATCTGTTACTCCTATTACAAGCAGTTTTAGCAACAAAAATAATAACAGTTTTCAAGGATTATAAGTTCCTGTAATTGCACATCGGAGAAAAATATGGATGTTAAAACCTCTTAAATGTTGAAATGAAGTACATTGTTGCTTATTATATTTTTCAGGTTGTTGTTCATGAATTTTATCTTAAACCATATCCATTTTTTTCTTCAGTTTTGACCTTTTGTTCATAGATTTCAGGATATCATTAACCATGGCATGGAATTTAAAGTGTTTCTTGATACTGAAGTTCTCTATGCTATCAAGTGATTATTTCAAATTTTATTTAAGTAGTTATTATTTCTCATCTGGGGACACACTCATTTATCTGTTTTCAATATATTTCTAAGTGTGACTTTCCATAGTTTATCATCCATCCATTCATACTGATTTAAAATAAATTAACTTGTCATAAAAGCTCTCAGGCCAAGGGAATACTTGTCTTTTTAAAAAATACTTTTTTAGAATTTCTCCATGTGGTGTTCAAATTAACTCTGAGAAATTAAACCACAAGCAAGATTAAAGATAATTGAGTTTAAACTTTCCTTTTCATTCAGTCACCCAAGGATTGTGGATACCTACTGTGTATCAGGCACTGTGCTTGGGGCTGAGGATTCAAAGATAAGTAAGAGATGGAAATGGCTTGGGAACTGGGAATAAAAAAGACTTACCTTAGAGTTCACTTTAATGTTTGTTTTGTAATCAAATTGAGGTATAATGAGAGAGGCAAGTTGTAATGGTTTGTTTAAATAATATGTTTAACTCCCAAAGCAGACTACATTGCACGTGAATTTAGTCTGGTCATATATACATTTTGAAGCAAACTAATCTTTCTCATCTCTCTAAAATGCCAGCTATTAGACTACAATGCTTCACACATGCAAGGGTTAGGGAAGAAAAAAGACACATTTTTCCTCCTTTTTAAGGTGCAAGGAAACTGAAATCTTTATTTTCCATTGACAGTCCTTGACTAATTTTAAAATGAAATTTGCATGCCTGTACCTTCCCCAACTTGTCACTATAATGTGCTGTAAAACAACCCCCAAGTCCAGAGATTCAACACCATAGAAGTTCATTTTATAATCATATGAAGTCTGATGTGGGACTTCTCCTGGGAAGCTCTTCTTCAAATATTGGTGACTCAGGGATTTGGACTGCTTTCATCTTATAGCTCTGTCATCTCTGTCATGGAGTTTCAAGGTATCTGTGACAAAGGAAGAGAGAAATAGGGGGTAGTGCACCAACTTATACTTACCTCAACCCAGCAATGAATATGCATCACTAATGTTTACAGTCAGTGTACCAGAAGCAGTTCCGTAATCTACCAGACCAACCATGTTTCATATTTCAGTTTTGTTCCTCATCTCAGGACTGAATTGGCAGTTATCAAGTAGCCCATCAAACCATATATATATGTTTGTTTGTTTGTTTGTTTGTTTTCAGCAGTCTTGCTCTGTTGCCCAGGCTGTAGGGCAGTGGCGCAATCATGGCTTACTGCGACCTCCACCTACTGGGTTCAAGTGATTCTCGTGCCTCAGCCACCCAAGCAACTGGGATTACAGACATGCACCACCACACTCAGCTCAGTTTTGTGTTTTTAGGTAAGACAATGAGGTTTTGCAATACCCCAAATTCCTGGCCTCAAGTGATGTGCCTGCCTCAGCCTCCCAAAGTGTTGGGATTACAGGCGTGAGCCATGGCGGCTGGCCTGTCAAACCATATTCAAATAACCATTTTCTCCCACTCTCAGCTTACAACAAAGTGTCAGATTGGGGTTTAAACAGACACGACACTTACCTAGCTATGCATATTTCTTAAAAACTATGATACCGTTCTCCAAGCAAAGTTGTATATTTTTGTGAAGATTGTTTGCTGTCATTATTTCCAGAAGTTACCCATCTGCATTTGATCGAATTCCAGCACATAAAATATATTTCAAGTTGCCATATTTTAGCCAGTCCGCTTCTGCTGTCTGGTGTTAATAGCTCATAAATTTTCCAAGGATCCATTTCAGATGGTTTCTATGAGGATCTTCACAAGGATCTAGAATGTTCAATGTAAGCTAGAGGAGATAGCCAGAAATTCTTTAAGAATAATTCAGGGTTTTCTCCCCCCAACTGAGAAGACTGTTTTCTCTATATGAATAGCAAATGAAGATAGATATTGGAATCATTCTCAAAAAGCACTCTGATTCCACCAAACAGAGCTTGGCTGGGTACTTCCTAACTTCTGCTTTGCCAAATAGATCTCCTATTTCTGAATATTTCACTTTTCTGTAGCTTTTATAGGTACATACTGTGATGTGCCACCTGGATATCTCTTCAAGAAAGGATTTGTTACCCTAGCTGCTGGGACCACAGCTAGCAGGTAGCTCTTAAGTGCTAGCCCTGTGTCAGGGGTCCCCAAGACCATCCTTAGGTTTGATGATTTGTAGAAGGACTCGCAGAACTCAGAAAAGCTGCTAATCTCATGTTCCAATTTAATATAGTAAAAGAATACAGATTAAAGTCAGCAAAGGACTTGTTTTAAAAGAAGCACAGGATAGAGTACAGGAGAAAACATCTGTGCTCTAGGGGTTGTACCAGCAATGCTTCATCCTCTCAGCAACAATGTGTGACGATGCATATGAAGTATTGCCAATGAGGAAGCTCACCTGAGCCTTGGTCTCTAGGGTTTCTACTGGGAGCCAGTCACATAGGCCTGGGTGCCCACATGACTGCTCAGTCTCCAGCACCCTCAGGCATCAGGCTGATACAGCATGACCAGGGCCCCAGGTGAGCAAAAACAGACATTCACCCTAAGTCACATTGTTTGCATAAACTATCTGGCATATCCCAAGATCCCAGATATACAAAGATGTTCGTATCAGGCTAGATATACCAAAGCCTTATAGGTTATCTCCTGGGAGCTGGTCTAGGGCCAGTCTTCTTTGGAATGTACAGTTTGAGTACTACAAGTCCACTGGGTTAACCCTTTATTGCACAAGCTGCTTCAAGAATCCCCTCAGCTTTGGATAGCTGCGTTGCCCAAGGTTGGGCACCCTCCTGGGGCAGCCGATATTCACTGACCCATAGAACCAAGAGTGTAAATGTATTACCATTTCAGCCCCAATACAGAACAACTCACATTCCAGCCTTAGAGCTTCCCAAGGGATTAGCTGAAGCTGTTTTGGGGCCTATATCACAGCTTGACTTCTATTTCTGCCCCAGTCCTGTTAATTTCCCCTATTCTCCATAGCTGCTGACCCCGAGGGAACCTCTTAATCATTCTACATGCTAAACTCTTAGAGTCTGCTTCTCAGGAAACATAACATGTGGCAATATGAGAAGCCGAATAGAGTATTTTCATGTGTGGATCATTTTGTTTCTTCTAAAAGATTATCTTGACTTGAATCTTCAGGAACATTTTTAACTAATTACATATAGCTCTAAAATTAATGTGGGAATTGATTTTAGAAAAAAAAATGATTTTTCATAGAATTCCAGTGCAGTAGAGAAGTTTACCCGTCTCACCTCACTCTTGCCAGTGTTAGACTTCGTCCTATTGGTTATAGACCTTCTGTACAAGATACTCAGAATTTTCTTCCTGCTTCCTCAGGTTACTAGTCTCTCTACCTCTTTTGACACCATTGCAGATCTTGTCCATATGGCCACCTGTCTGTGAGTTTGTTTACTGGCACAATTCTATTAGGTTAGGATTTTTTTTTTTCTGTAATGGTTTCTTGGGCAAGAGTCTCATCAGTTCATCATAAATAAGCTAAGGAGACCCAGGGACAAGATTACTTCCATGGTACCACTCAGCATGGTACAAGAGACTTCAATCACTCATAGAGGATCTGTGGTGTCAAACTCTGCACATGGTTCTTTCCATAGTTCCGAGGTTATTGACATTAATCCACGAGCAGCACTTTTGATAGTAACAATGGAGATCATGTCATGATGGTCATTGTCAATTCACATGACAATCTCTAATCACCCTTAGTTTCCATGCCACCTGTCCAGAAAGTATTTCTGTTTCTTTCCCTGTGTATAAAGAATTGTAGATAAATAATGTATGGTTTTAAATTAAATGCACTGGATGAATTAAGTTTTGAAACAGGAAATTTTAAAATTGTTTTTCCATTCTGAATCAAGTAACACCAGAACTGAGAAGTGGTGAATGAATTAGCAAGCTAGCCTGAAACCCATTCAGCTGCTTGTTGGGAACCTGAAGTCATGTGTTCAACTGTTCCTCCCATGGTGAGAGGGTGGTGGTGTGTGGCTCTTTTCTTTACCCTCCCCGCATTCAGGGCTGTTGTATAAGGTTTTCATTGCTACTACAATAAACTACCATGGACATAGTGGCTTAAAACCACAGAAATTTATTATCTTCTGACCTTCTGGGGGTCACATGTCTGAAATGTGTTTCACTGGGCTAAAATTGAGGTGTTGCCTGGTTGTGTTCCTTCTAGAGGTTCTAGGACAGGATCTGCGGGCTTTTTCCAGCTTCTAGAGGCTGTCTGCACTCCTTGGCTCATGGCCCCTTCCTCTATCTTCAAAGCCAGCAGTGTAGTGTCTTGACATCTCTCTCTGACTCTGACCCTCTTACCTCCCTCTTTCAGTTACAAGGACACTTCTGATTACACTGAGCCCACCTAAAAAATGAAGAATAATCCCCCCATCTCAACGTTCTTAATTATATGTGCAAAGTCCCTTTTGTGAAGTAAGGTAACATATTCACAGGTCTTAGGGGTTAGGATGCAGACATCTTTGGGAGCCCTTGGCAGTAGAGATCACAGCTGAGACTCTGTAGCACAGAGTAGTGGACTCCAACACCAAGATGATCATTTATTCCCCCATTGGTGTAGGTGTTCAGCAGCGGCTGTTTCAAATCATGCCTCGTTCCCATATCCTTCGGACCCTTGGCTTATCACCAGGTCAGTTTCCTTACTGCTACTGCCTGGTTCTAGATTTGATCTTCTCTCTGTTCCTTAGAGTTAATGTGTCTGCTTTAAGCCATTGTTTGCTTCATAAGCTCCTTGCTTTTTGCAGGAGGCATCTTTGCACTCAGAGTACCAAGCAAGCCATCTTAGGACCCACCCTCTTCCCCAGAAAAATTGAGTTCTACAAGTTTGCAGGAACACTCAGAATAAATCTTCCCAAACCAGACAACATTAGAAAACAAGCAGTTATTAGAGCACCATGGTAGAAAAAGTGTTTGCCACCAGATCCCATTGTGTAGGAATTCCCATTTCCATTTAGCCACATTTTTCTCCTATTTTCTTCTGGCTCACAGGTGCTCAACAGCACCCACCTACTTGGTTGCGCTCAAGGTACTTTGTGGTATCTCTGCTTCGAATGTCACACCATAAATGCAGTTGACTGATCTTTGCATTCTTTGACAACGATAGTTCCATCTGCTCTATTTAGAAACTAATGTAATTGCTTAAACTGGAGAAGACAGAACTACTTTTGCAGGAAAGTCAAAACATGCATCAACACTTATCTCTATAATTATTTCACCAGTAAAAAAAAAAAAAAAGTCCTCATTGGCTCGTCTCACAAATGAAGAGAGTCTTCAACAGTCGTTGGCTACTTACTAAGTAATATATGTCAGTTCTGTTTCTCTTGCCATAAACCTAGCCTGGCCATCTCACCCTAGGTCTCAAGAAGTCATGCAGACAAAACTCAAATGTTGCATGACACAGCACTGAAGAATTATGGCACTTTAAGGTAGGTAGATCTGGGTTCAAATCTTTGACTCTGCTGCTTTCTTGCTAAGTATTACTGGGCAAGATGAGGGTTGGCAAAGTTCTTCAGTTAAAGGCCAGTTAGTAAATATGTTAGGCTTTGTGGACCACATGATCTCTGTAGTAACTTCTCAACTCTGCTAAAATTGTATCATAAGTAAATAAATGGACGTGGATATGTTCCAACTAAACTTTATTTACAAAAATAGGTTGAATTTAGCTTATGGGCTAAATTTTGCTGAATCTTGGACAAGACTCATAACCTCTCTAAACCTCATGTAATATTCATACAAAATATTAAGGCTGACTTCCAGGGTATTGTTAAAATTTAATGAAATACCATGTATTAAGTGCTTGGAATAGTATCTGACACAGAGTAGATGGTCATCATGCCTTCAGGTAGATGAATGGATGGATGGATGGATGGGAAGGATGGAGAGAGGGAAAGAGGCAAGAAGAAAGAAAAGAAAGGAAGGATCAGCCATGTTAAGACTAAATATACTGAGCAATAATTTGCCAGTTTCTGGGAGAGAGTTCTCCCTAGCTATAGGGATAATGGACTGAATGAAACTAATTGAGCAGGTGACTCATGTTTTGTCACATGGAATAGAGTGATAGTGTTATACAGGTGAGCCACAGAGACTTGCGGAATCACAAAAAAGTGGTTGACACCTCCTCTGCCATCATCTCCCCGGTGCCACCCAGGAGGTATTTTCTGTATCAGAACCATCGTACCTTCCCTCTGCCTCCTTATAAGCACCCTCTATGAATCCAGGGAGATATTAACATCCCCCTTGGAATTGGAAGCCCTAGAGTTGCCTATTTCCTGACTCCATTGCACTCCCATTTGCCTTTCTTCCCCACTCTGGGTGTCTTACTAATGTTCAGGTGGTGTGTGAGCTGTGACAGTTCCTATGCCTTAGGATTTTAGGCTTGTTTCTGCAAATGACTGACCTGTTCTCCCAGTGATCCCATCAGGCATTACAGATGGATGAAAGCTTGCCTCTGAAAGCGTGTCTGTGCCTAAGAAAAGACAGGCCTTCACAATATTTGAGCAAATGACAAGTATTCCCCGTTCGTTATTGATCATCCTTAGAAACAAATTGAAGCAGTTCACACTGGAGCATCTGGCTGTAAAATTTTGTCTCTGAAACAGACTCTCTGAGATTGCAACTAAAATGTTAGAGAAGCCTTTAAAAAAATGCAAAAGACAGGAAACAAATAAAACTTCTCCACAACACTGAAAGCTAGGGCTAGAAATTAGAGCTTTCTTCCAAAAATAGGACATGGAATTGTTCTGTTGAAGCCTCTGTAGATGTGGGCTCAAATATAGGTAAAAGAACCCTTTTTGCCTTACCTTGCTAGTTATTAGTTTAGAAACAGGACCTAGGGCCAGGCATGGTGGCTCATGCCTGTAACCCCAGTGCTTTGGGGGGCCAAAGCAGGAAGATTGCTTGGTGCAAAGAATTCAAGACCAACATAGGTAACATAGTGAGACCCTATCTGTACTAAGAAATTTAAAAAATTAGCTGCGTGTGTGGCATGCACCTGTAGTCCCAGCTACATTGGAGGTTGAGGCAAGAGAGTTGTTTGAGCCCAGGCGTGTGAGGCTGCAGTAAACGCCAGCCTAGGTAAAAGAGAGTCTGTCTCTTAAAAAAGAAGAAGAAAGAAACATGAAAAAGCAGTCGGCCTGCCACATTCGTGCTACTTATCATGATCAGCATATGATTAGGCAACATGATTAAATAGAGCCAGAGTTTTATGAGAGTTAAAGCATGAAGAAAATCATGTCAAAACTCTGAAACTCCTTCTTTTACCATCTCCTAGACGTGCCCAGTCACCTGGGCATTCCCTTCAGCAGTATGTTCATTATTCAGACAAAAAAAAGGTAAAACACACAGAAATTGAAGACCACTTACAGAAGGAGATCAGACTGCCCCAGTGTGATAAGGCTTCGCGTAATATGTAACTGTGATTTAAATGAATGACAGTGGTTGTCATCCATGGAATTCTCATTAAGCTCATATTCTAAAGGCAGAGAGTTGAGGTTTGGGCCAGGGGATCTGAGGGTTTACTTCATTTTCACTGCTGTATTGGGGAAACAAGAAGTGACAGATACTTAGTGGTCAAATTGGGCCTTAGGAAGGCTTCCCATGTCCTGGGCTATTGTAGAGAATCAACTCTTAACCTTGACCCTCTGTGGCTACTCCCAGGGGGCCTGTTTTTCTGAGCTGGTTCAGACCCTGTGAATGTAGGTCCTCTTTGACTTCTTGGAATCTTTGGACTAAGGAGGCCTGGCTGGGGCTGGTCAAGGCAGGATAAGAAGTCTAGAAGCTAAAAAGTGAAGAGGACAATGTAGAAAAGAGGAGGGGAGCTTGCTGCGTTTAGTACTATTCTGAAGAACTGATTTTCTGTGCCTGCAAAACAATTCTCTTTGGTTGTTATTGAGCAAATTTTGGAAACATGCAACTGAACAAGACAGAAATCCTGGGCCCAGTGAGTGCTTAGTCTAGTCAGAAAGTCAGCTGTAGTGTGGAGAATGCTAGAATGAAGATGTATGCAAGTTCAAAGGGAACACAGAGCAGAGGCTTCTCACCTGAGCTCGAAGGTAAGGAGAATCATCTGAAAAATGGGAACGTCACCTGTCCAAGTAGCTTAATGCAGTGACTATATGACTCAGAATTTGTAAGAGCACTTCAATTTCCATAGTTTTTTTTTTCTTAAACTAGATGAGCCTCAAAATATATATGAGTAATTTGACCTTTATGTGAATTCTTAAAATGTTTGGCTTAGAAAAATATGGTCACTGAAAACACAAACGCTCAATAGTTAGTCTCATGCTGTTAGCTGATATCGGGAAGTGTTTAGCATCCAGACAGCCAGTATTGCTGGCTCCATTCTGATTTTGGTTGGATTGCTGGCATCCATTCTGATTCTGATGAAAATTACAAGATGGAACTTTTCGTCAAAATCAGAATGGATTAGATAGAGCATATTTGTGAACAGGCACTCAAGGTAGGAATATGTAAAATAAATGGACTCATTTCAGTATATGGTCCTTCCTTGTGAGTGTTCAACCATTATCAGCTTATCGATCACTGATTACCTGATCTCCAAGTTGACTCTTTTTCTCCCTCATTGTGTTGGTTGCTCCTGTGAACTTCACCACCTGCTGCTTCTAATAATGTTCCTCGGAAAATGATAGACTCACCCACCCATCCATCCCTTGGGTCTCTGTACTTCTCTGTGCCCTGGTGTTCTGAGGTTGAATGTGTCATGGCCCCAGCTGCATCTGGAGTTGAGGTTGAGGAAAGTGGGAGGGGCAGAGAGTGGGAGAAGGAAGAGAGAGGCTGACAAACAGCCACTCAGATGGAGGAACAATCTGTTGTCATCAGACTCATTGAATGACAATCTGTTGTCATTCAGAAAGAATGAAAGTTAAAAAAAAAAATCTAGGAAGGGATCTGGCATGTTTCATATGGTAGGTGCTTTATATTTTTCACTTCATTTCGTATTTACATACCTATTCATGCCTTTATTCATTCTCTCTCATTCTTTTTCTTCCTGACACACGACTTAGCAAATTGAGTCTTTTTAAATCTCCGGCTTATGCGTAATAAGAAAGTGCCCCAGAGAAAGTAAACAACTCCAGGACCCAGGAGCTGTTAGGGCTTAAGCCAGATCTCACAGGGAGGACTTGCAGCTCCAGAACCCAAGTCCTTTGCCATTCTCCTGTTTCCCTTCCATTTTACTGCAATTGAACAGGCCTCTGTTCTGTAGTTGTTTGCGGGGCCGCTGTGTCAATGTTCAGCTTTCTACCTGCTTTGAAAGAAAGACACTTAACAGTGTCTTGTGAAAGCGAGTGCTTGGACCTGACCCTGTCTCCTTTTCACTTTGGCTGCCAGGATACCCCAAGTCAAATTTAGAACCTGACTGAGGTACCTCTGAGTACCTTATGGCTGACAGGTGTGTGCCCTTCTGGCCAAGGTGTTTCTCACCCTCTATGCTAGTCCTGACTTTTTACACTCATTTGCATTTTGCCATTGTTGTGTCATTCTTTTTGCAGGCTGCCCCAAGCCCTTTGTGGAATGTGGCTGTGAATAAATAAATACATAGCTAACTGAATACAAAATGTGTTATGCATGTGTCACTAATGGTTGTTAATTAACTCTGATTTGCGGCTGCTCCCATATTTCCCACCACTCCTGGCCCCTCAAATCTGGATTTCTGGAAATATGTAGCATTCTCCTTTAGTTATCTTTTTCAGAACATTCAGAAGCGAGTTGGGTTACGGGGACCAAGACTCTATCGCCCTTCTCGTTTCAGCCTAAGCAGTTCTGAATAGTTTGTGCCTTTGACACACTTCTCTCAAAGCGCTGCTTGAGTCTAGCCTTTTACTTTAAGAAATCATTAGTTTTTTTCAATAGTTTGTGCACCTCAATAAATGCATTGGGCTACTTGCAATATTAATAACTCATGCCGTTCTAATCTTATGTTCCTGATGAAGGAATTCTCTGCCGTTTAAGGCTCTGGGATGAAAAATAGCTGAGTGTTTCTATTGTCCTCTTAAAATGGAGATTACTATATGTTGAATCACAACAGAACTACTTTTTTATAGGCTGTGAATAGCATAAAGGTCCATCATGTTGTTGCAGGCAGTGCCAAGCAAATGGATAATGGCAAGCCAATTATTATAAATAATGCCTTGTTTCTCTTTGGCCCCTGTGCAAATTTCACAGAGCAGGATTCTATTAAAGGCTGGTAGGTTAAGTTAAATATGACAGCGTTCACCCCAGCACCTAGGACCATACCTGGCACAAGTCATGGCTTCATGCTAGCTGAATCATAAAATCTTGAGTTCAGCAGGGTTTTTTTTTTTTTTCTTTTTTGCAATTTTTTTTTTCTTTAGAGATAGAGTCTTGCTCTGTCACCCAGACTGGCGTGCAATGGTGCCATCTCAGCTCACTGCAACCT
Organism: Cebus imitator; assembly: GCF_001604975.1. Lineage (NCBI taxonomy): Eukaryota > Metazoa > Chordata > Mammalia > Primates > Cebidae > Cebus > Cebus imitator. The sequence continues at coordinate 4,531,587 of NW_016107456.1, forward strand.
CTGCCTCCCAGGTTGAAGTGATTCTCCTGCCTTAGCCTCTCGAGTAGCTGGGATTACAGGTGCCTACCACCATGCCTGGCCGCTTTTGTTTTATTAGTTTTGTTTTCCTTCATTCTTTGTTTTCCATGATAAGGGTTTCAAACAACTATCATTTCTCCTTCAGGGGCTGGGGGTAGTGGGGCAGCATATGAGCTCAGGTATATTGCAGAGCTCCTAGACAGATGAGCAGAATACTGTTTGGTAAGGCTGGTTGCAGTAGAAGCAAAGGAGGAAGAAAACAGAATGGAACATTCTAGCAGAGCAAATGGGGCTAAGGTTAGCCTGAGAGAAGAGGCAAGGCTGGTTGTGGGAAGACAAGTCCAGGACTCAGAAAAGTCAGGAGCCTCCTGAAGTGTGGATATGGAGTTGGCTAAAACAAGGGGTCCTGGAAGAAGCACAGGGATGAGGTGAGTATGCCAGAGTGTCTCCTGGGTGGGATGTTGACATGCTTTGCAAAAATTCTAGTAACTCAAAGACCCTAGCAGAATGAGGCCATGTCTCTCAGACCTCTCACATGTGGTAAATCCTATCACCATTTCATCCAATTCCATGGAGTTTAACCTTCAGGAACTTTATTATCTCTGAACCTCAGTATCCTTGTTTTAAAAATGAAGGTGCTGAAACAGGAGAGTTCCCTGCTCCCCCCACAGGACATGTGATAGGGGTGTGCCTCTCCGTTGAGCTGCTACAAGCTGAAACCCCTTATGGGAGGGGGAGCACACAGATGGGCAGGTTCAGGAGGCAGGGCAAGCACTTTGGTACTGTCCTAGGTGCTGTGGTGAACGCTGTCATATTTAACTTAACCTACCAGTCTGGTAGTGTATAGAGGTGGTTGTCTGCGACTCCCAGAGCCCAGTGGGCATGTTACAGTGTGCTCTTTCAGCTTCGAGATCAGCAGACAGCTTATATATTAACCAGCTCAGTGCCCTCTTGGCACCCGGGTTCTTGTTCAGAGTACAGGAAGAATCAAGTTGCACACAGACTTGAAGGGTGAATGTGGGGCTCTTATTGAGCGGTGGAGGTGGCTCTCAGTGGGATGAATGGGGAGCTGGAGGGGGGATGGAGTGGGAAGATGATCTTCTCCTGGAATGTGGCCATCCAGCAGCCAGTCTCCTCTCTGATAGTCCCCAGCTAAGTTCCTCTTGGTGTTCAGATGCTCCTTCTCTTCTTCTCTGCTGTCCCATTTTGCCATATATCTGGTCATCTCTTTCTGGAGATGGGGTTCAGGGTTTAAATGGATACAGGACAGAGAAACATGCCAGACCAAAAGGCAACTTTTTGGGTGCAAAAACAGGAATGCCTGTTCTCATTTAGAGCTGTGGGTTTCAAGGCTTGAGGGTGAGGCCTTTGCCAGGGAACTGCCCTCTTCAACCTAGCATTTCCCTGTCTCCTGTCTGTTTCAGTGCTAGACTCCATGTTCTGTAAGATCTGTGCAGTTTTTCCCCTAAAACTCACATGCATTTTGAAGCCATGAACTTTTCTGTTTCTAATCTTGTTTTTTATTTCAACATCTATTGTTCTACACTGACTTCTATTTAACATCCAGCTACTGTACTAGCAATTGTAATTCCACCCAACAATGGAGCTGAAGACCAAGCTGAGTGGATTGTGGGAAGCATAATTTAATATAAATGACTCCCTTAAAATTGTAAGTCTATATAGAAAAAGTTACATGTACTCCAAAGCTAGCATTATACAAGTCGATGCCATACCCTTGATTTTCAGTAGGCAGTCTCCATATGCCAGGGCGTTGGTAGAGGAACAATGTATTTTCTAAGGTAGAAGCATATTCAAATTTAGTTCACATTAAGGAGAGCCCTGTCCCTTAGGATGTAGGTGTGCAGAAGGGTTAGCAATTTGAATTTCAGAGTACTTTTTAGAGAAGTATAAAGTACTTCAGCTGTCTGCCCTAACCCCTCATTTCACCTCTGCTTTCCTTAACCCTGCCAAAGGGTCTTTGCCCTCCCTAAGTCCATGTCAACACCTCGCTGTGCCTACTGCTATTAGCTGTTCTCTTTCATAACTATTATTGGATGTAGGTCACCCATGGAAGTTGTAATAGTAGAGAGGAATGTGGACAACTGGAATTCAGGAGAAAAGGTAGACTGAGAGTGGACACTTGAGAGTCACCGGGATCTAGGTGGTAGTTCAATTCATAGTAATAGATGAGATCGGAAAGAGAAGGGAAAGAGCTTGAAAACAATACCAAGGAATGCAACCATTGAACATGTTGGGAGTGGCCAGCACAGAAAACCCAGAAGGAGAACTGGGATGCTGTAGGATTGCTCAGAAGCCCAGTAATTCCATATTTGAAGGAGGATGAGGTCAATGGCATTCTATGCTTGCTGAGAGGCCCCTTAAGAGGGAAATGGAGGAGTCCATGGCAGGAGAACTTACAATACACAGGTGAAGGCAAGAGTCTGATGCAGTGGGTTGAGGACAAGAAAAGTAGAGGTAACTTATTTTTCTTTTGATAAATTTCACTATGTTGTGGGGACAGGAGGTTGTTGAAGAGACACAGAGATAAGAGCTTTTGCTCTTTATGACGGAAAAGATTTGGACACGTTTAAATGCTAATGGAAAGGAGCCAGTGGAGATGGGGAGGTTGAAGAAAGAAGCAAGAGGGTAATTGGTGTGGGGAAGGCATGAGGAACTGGAGGGCAGGGGGTCTAGAGCCTGGGGGAAGGATGCACCTTGCTTTAGAACAGGGCAGAGGGGGAAAGAAAGGAGGGAGGTGATATGGTTTGGCTTTTTGTACCTACCCAAATCTCATCTTGTAGCTCCCATAATTCCCACGTGTTGTAGGAGGGTCTCAGTGGGAGATGATTGAATCATGTGGGTGGCTCTTTTCCATGCTGTTCTCAAGATAGCTAATGGGTCTTATGAGATCTGATGGCTTTAAAAATGAAAGTTTCTCTGCACAAGCTCTCTCTTTGCCTGTGGCCATCCACGTAAGATGTGACTTACTCCCCCTTGCCTTCTGCCATGATTGTGAGGCCTCCCCAGCCATGTGGACCTGTCTGTTTTCTTTTGTAAATTGCCCCGTCTCAGGTATGTCCTTATCAGCAGTGTGAAGATGGACTAATAAAGCAGGTAAAGTGAAAACATTCATTGTGGGGTGGTCAGAACTTTCCTTTGGAATGGCCTCTATTTGGTTCTATGAAGTAGGAGGTAAGATCATCTAAAGTTGGGTGGATGGAGGAGGATTTAGAAACATGGTGAAAGTTGAAAAAAGCTGCAGTGGGGAATAGAAGGCGGTGGTGACACTCACTGGTGGCAGTGAGTGAGTGTTTGCTCAGCTGACATTGGAACCCATGCTGTCACTCGAAGGTTGTACAGTTTTCTCTAGCAGTGTTCAGGAGCCTGTTTGGGGCATAGGTTCAAAGAAAGTCATTGGTTGGATTGATACAGGTACTATGGGGCTGAATTATATGTTGAAGTCCTAACCCTCTGATCTCAGAATATGACCTTATTTGGAAATAAGGTCATTGTGGATGAAGTTAAATTAAGATAAGGTCATTGGGTATGTGTTGGGGGATTCGAATCCATTGTGACTTATGACAGGTGTCTTTATGAAAAGGGGAAGTTTAGACAGTCATGCACTTACAGAGAACGCTATGTGAAATTGAAGGCAGAGATCAGGGTGATGCTTCTATAAGCCAAGAAACACTGAAGAATGCCAGCAAGCCACCAGAAGCTAGAGATGGATGGAACAGATTCTTTCATAGCCCTTAAAGGAATCCACCCTGCTGACGCCAGACTGTGCAATGATAAATTTCTATTGTTAAGCCACCTCAGTCTATGGTACTTTGTTATGGCAGCTCTAGCAAACTCATCCACAAGGGATACATTTTTTTTCCTTTTCCTTTTTTTTACCCCTTCAAGTGGATGTGAAGGACTTAAAGCAAACATTTTGAAAGCACATTCTCAAAGTATTATTAAGGGGGGTGGGGAACTGGGGAGAGATAGCAAGGGGAGAGATGCCAGATGTAGGTGATGGGGAGGAAGGCAGCAAATCACACTGCCACGTGTGTACCTATGCGACAATCTTGCATGTTCTTCACATGTACCCCAAAACCTAAAATGCAATAAAATAAATAAATGGGAAAAAAAAAAGAGATAGCTCAAGAAAGTTTCAAGGTGGGTAGGAAAGGAGATAAAATGGGAGAGACTGAATAGAAAGGAAAAAGAAGAACTAAGGGATTTAGTGTTGAAATTTTCGTTCAGCTTAGACAGTTGTAAGTAGCTCATAGAATCTATTTCTTGGGAAGTCTCAACCCTATTCAGGATTTCCCTGTAAAGGTTAATCTTAGCCTCCAGGTCCTTGCTAAAGTGATAACTCTGCTACTCCTCAAATTACAACTGCAACTTAGATCATAGCCAAGGTATTTGCAAATAATCATTTCTTGTTAGGCATTGACTTACATTTACATATGATAACCAGAGAGCCTATATATTCTCAGAGGGGAGTTTCAAGTTATCTGAGCTGTGTGTGTCTTGAAAGAGCTGCATAACTAGTATGGATTTAATGGCTTATTCACCCAGTGATTCAGCATTTCCTAGGTTCTAGTACTCAGAGAATTTGCTCTTTAACTTCAAAAGACAGGTTTTTAATGGAACAAAATAAGGGGGACTGCAAGTTGTGGTTTCAAAAGTTACCGTGGTTAAAATCATATGGACAGCTGCTGTTCACTGTGATGTCACCCAATGTGAATGAAAAAGTGCTCACTGCCAGAAAGCCGTTGGGCTGTAAATTCTGTTTACTGCACAACTGGCTGCGTTCTGCTGAGTTTAAAGCTTTTGGTCCATGAATAGGCTGCTGAGCAAAAACAACTTAAAAAAAAAAAAAAAACTTTTTCCTTCATTGAAGAAAATGTTGAAAATATACGAAAATAAAAATCTTTTTAAAAAGCAGATAATCCCTCGAGTGTTAACATTTAGGGCGTCTATCCATCTGGTCTTTTTTCCCCCTGTGCATACATATACATGCATACATTTACTAAATTGGAATCATACTGTACATACAGTTTTGAAACTTGCTTTAGTTAACATATCCTAAACACATTCCCACACCACAGAAACACTATTTCCGTGGTGGTCCATGGTCCATTGTGGGGGTTATCGTAATGTATTTCACTGATTTCTCTTTGGAAATTTTGGTTGATTTTAGTTTTTTTTCCTGTGAAAGATGATTCAGTGTATATTTTCAATACACAATGTTTTAAAAGCTTGAGGCTTCTGAGTTTGCATCAGAATCTGTTGCATGTCAGCCAGGGAAGCTGGCTGGCATCTGTGGAGCAGAGAGCTGTCCACTACTCAGTCCCTCTAGTCGACGTTTTTGAGCTTGAATGCAAGGTCTTTTAGGAGGAGGGCACTGTCTAATATTTACTTGTACACCATGGGAGGGATTTGATACAAGCAGAAATGCATTCAGAGATGGCAACATGGAAAACGGGCTTAAATGCAAAGAGTGATGACGTGTATTAGAATAGGGGCCCTCAGATGTGGCATGGGCGTCTATCTGATAACTTGAGGCTGTGATTCACAGGAGAAGGGTTTGTGGTGGGGTGGTGTTTCTCCCCTCTTCCTCGTTCTTTAAGAATCGTCATGACAGAAAATTCATAAACTGTTCTCGCTGACAGTTATGCAAAATGAAAAGCTCTGTGGATGTGTGGAGAATAGATTTTCCTGACTGCTGTTAAGCATTTGACAAATTGGGAGTTTTGTCATACATCAAAGAACAATGTGGGAGAGTAGGGAACGCTGTGCGTCACATAAATACAGCACACCTGACACTGATGCTCCCTGCATCAATTGTCTTCCTGTGTGGTGGGGAAGGGGAAGAGTCAGGAGATGGGTGGGTCCAGCAGTTGCTGGCCTCAAGGAAACTAGATGGTACAGCTCGCAACCAAGGACACATGTCAGCGTGGGTCTTAGGAGGTGCTAGGTTGTTTATGGTCCTGCTTGTTATGGTTTTTTGAACCAATGGGAGATTTCCTGGAAGTCTGATTTCGGGGTTCCCTGAAGCCACTGATAGACCAGGTGAGAGCCTCATGTGCTCCAATAGGTGGGTGAAATAGCTACTGAGCCACGTGGAGCCTAATGGGACTGGATCTGGACACTGATGGAGGAATTGGGGCAGAGAGGCATGCTGGTTTATTTCCTGGCAGTCTGGACTGGCTCTCACCCTCCACAGAAGGAATGCCCACAGCCAGGAAAGGATGGTTCCATCTCAAGGCTCAGGGGGAAGAAGGTGAGTTTGGATAGATCATTCAGTCACTGTCATGGAACACAAAGATAAACACGCAGGAAGGGCTATGCAGGTGGCATGACTGGCCTGAGAGTGTGGGCTGGGATACAGGGAAATGGGAGGGGTGTCAGGCACACCTGACAACACATAATTCTGCCTCTTTATCAACTTTGCAAGCTTGATAGGCTCAACCTCTTGGAGCCTCAGTTTTGTGATTTGGATGGTGGGATGGTGGTGCCTGCCCTTGTAGCAGCATTCAAAGATTAAATGAAATAACACAGTAAAACTACATGCACACCCACAAGGATGGCCATCATGAAAACGACAGATAATAACAGGTATTGAAGAGAATGTGAAAAAATTGGATCCTCATACACTGTCGTTGTGAATGTAAAATGGTGCAGCTTCTTTGAAAAGCTGTTGGGGAGTTCCTCAAAAAGTTAAATATAGAGTTCCATACTCAGCAATTCCACTACTAGGTCCATATCCAAGATAAATGAAAACATACATCCACAGGAAACCTTGTACATGAATGCTCATAGCAGCAGTATTCATGATCACCCCAAAATAGAAACCACCGGCATGCCCATCAGCAGATGAATAGATAAATAAAATATAGCATAGCCATACAATGAACACTTTTTCCATAGTAAAAAGGAACGAAGGCATACACGCTACAACATAGATAAACCTTGAAATGGCATGATAAGTGAAAGAAGCCGGACACAAAAGACTACGTTGTGTATTACAGTGTCCAGAATAGGTAAATTAGAGACACGGAAAGAAGATTAGTGGTTGCCTAGGCGAGGAGTTTGCGGGAAAGAGAAGGGTATGGAATTTCTTTTTGGGGTAATGAACATTTTCTAAAATTGACTTATGGTGATAGCTGCATAACTCTGTGAATATACTATAATTCATGGAATTATACACTTTAAATGGGTGAATTATATGTTTGTGAGTTTTATCTCCATAAGGGTGTTATCCCCTGCAACAAAAATAAAAATAAAAAGGAAGAAGAAAAGTGCCCGACACAGAAGCAGGTAACTTATGTATATAATTCTAAACCCCTTCTGATCTCACAGATTAGTTTGGAAAAGGTTACAGGGCTTCAGTTCTCAGCTTTTCAAGTTCAAATCCACATGTTTCAGGCCAGGCACAGTGGCTCACGCCTGTAATCCCAGCACTTTGGGAGGCCGAGATGGGAGGAGTGCTTGAGGGCTGGAGTTCAAGACCAGCCTGGGCAACATGGGAAGGCCCCATCTCAAAAAAAATGAAACAAACAAACCCCCAAATCTACATATTTCTGTCCTTAAAATATGGTCTGACCTCCAAAAAGAGACACCTTCATTTACGCCAAAAATGCTCACCAGGGTGGCACCCTTTGTGGAATGAGTCTATTCCAGAAAATCTGGGAGTCTGAGCAAAAAGCCTAGTTTCTATTGGCTGGGTTCTGCCCCCCGCCCCCCGCCATTTCTTCAGAGAGCACTTTTATTTATGTGAAAGCGTCTTTGTTGAGTCTGTGTATCACATTGCAAAAGATCTGCTGAAAAAAGCTGGTGTTCCGGAGAAGGAAAGTTCTTCCCATTGTCTAACTTGAATCTTCCTATTTTAATTGAAGCCTGCTTCCCACCGCCCATCTGAATTCTGTCATCTGTTGAGGTTGGATGCTTGGAGTCAAATGAAATAAGTGCCTCCTTGGAGAACAGTTCCTGGAGGGCACAGCATATTTGTCACATGTCACTGGGATCTGCATATGGAGGTGAAATGTATATTTTAAAATGTGCTCACACTCGGCTGCACACTCATCCTGCTCTGAATGTGTTTATCCAATTGCCCATCGTAGACCCGCCCTTGTGGGAATGGGGGTTGGCTGATCTGTTCTTATTTGTCTGCCAGCCTACAGCGTCCCTAGACAGCGAGCATCCCCTGCCCTCCTCCTGCTCCTTGCCCTTCTCCTAGAGGAAGAGGAGCTGGAAGGTTCTGCTTTGCAGCTGGTTACTCAGCTCTAAAGATGGATTCCTTATCTTGGTAGAAAGAACCAGGCAGCCAGACCCAAGAGCAAAGAGTGAGTGTTGGATTTGGAGTCAGCAGCCTCGTTTTTGAACACTGGCTGTGACACTTAGCAGACATATGACATTGGCCATTAACAAGTGACCTCCCCTGGCTTCAGTTTTGTCATCGATAAAGGCAAGGGCCTAGGTTCTTCAAGGATCCTAAAACTTAAGAGTACCCCTTATTCTTATGTCTCAAGGATGAAAAAGGTTTAATTCAAAGTGTTGGAGGCTGGGCACAGTGGCTCACTTCTGTAATCCCAGCACTTTGGGAGGCCAAGGCGGGCCGATTGTTTGAGGCCAGGAATTCAAGACCAGTCTGGCTAATACAGTGAAATCCTGTCTCTACTGAAAAATACAAAAATTAGCTGGGCATGGTAGCATGCACTTGCATGAACCCAGGAGGCAGAGGTTGCAGTGGGTGGGAATCACACCACTTCACTCCAGCCTGCGTGACAGAGGGCAACTCTCTCTCTCAAAAAAAAAAAAATTATTGGAGTGTTCTGTCTTATCTTCCTCATGGGGACAGGGTGTCTGGGACCACAGTATTCAAACTTAATCCTACACCAAACCCTGACATCCTTCCCTATGGTGGTTTTAAAACATGGCCCCCAAATCTTTGATACTCTTCCCATCAATAAAGTCTCCGTTCCCTTCCCTTGAATCTGGGCTAGCTAAAACTGTACCTTCGCCTTGAGAAAAGCGAGCTACATGGCATTGGAGACTGGCCTCTTGGGACACTTGTTCTCTCGAAGATCCTCTACTTTAGAACTTACACTGAATGCAGTGAGAAGCCTGGGCGAGACCCTGTGTCCGTGCTCCAGGTGACAGCGCCAGCTGAGCTGACTTCAGCCATCCAGCCCACGCATGAGGCATGTGAGTGAAGAAGTCTTGTTGGAAATCAATTCCTCCAGCTCCAGCAGCTCCAGCAGCTCCAGACCTCAGACATCCGAATCTCCCCTGGCTGTTCCAGTCTTCCCAGTTGATATCCCAGACTATATCAAGAAGAGCATACCATCTCTGCTGGATCCTGTATGCAAATCCTGACACACAGAGCCTGTGAGCATCATAAAATGTATATTGTCTTACACCACTATTTCATGGAATGCTTGCTATTTTTACGAATTTGTGTCAACCCAAAAATAGACATGTTGAAGCCCTCACATCCAATGTGATGGTATTTGGAGCTGGGGCCTTTGGGAGATAGTTAGATTCTAATGGAATATTTTCATGAGGTTGGGCCCCTATAATTGGATTGGTGCTCTTATAAGAAAAGGAAGAGACACTGGAACTCTCTCTCTTCACATGCACACAAGAAAAAAAAAAAAGGTCGTGTCAGCACTCAGTGAGAAGCTGCCTTGCCGTCTGCAAGCCAAGAAGAGAGGCCTTGCCAGAAACAGACCATGCTGACACCTTGGTCTCAGACTTCCAGCCTCCAGAACTGTGAGGAAATAAATGCCTGTTGTTTAAGGCATCCAATCTATGGTGTTTGGCTGTAGCTGTCTGAGCAGGCTAAGACATCTATGCAGCAGTAGAAAGCTAAAATACACTCAGATGCACACCTGATATTTGCCACCTGGTCTCTTGGTCACCATGGGTGTGGTCTACAAAGTGCAAACTGGTCACTGCAAATTCACCCACCAGGTGTGGAATCAGCTTCAAACCCACACCTGCTGAAAGATGGGTGTTATCTTTGCTCCCTTCAAAGAGGTCAAAATGAGGTATTCCTTCTTTCTCGGGCAAGAGCTGGATTAAGTGAGCGAATGAGTGAGTGAGAGGGAGAGAAAGAGAGAACATGCATGTGTGTGTCTGGCTGGGGCTGGGGCAGTGTGGGAAATTCAGGAGCGAAGACACAGAGGTCCTCTGGAAAGGCTGAAGCCTCAGCTATCCCCTTCCTTCCCCGGCCTGCGATATTGGAACAGCCCAGCATTGTTTATGCCCCGACAGAGTCTCCTTCCTCCTGTGCTGCCCCAAATCAAAACTATTGTCCAAGGACAATGGGGGGATTTTGGTCCTTTTCATTCTGCAGCAGAGAGGCAGCTTTGACAGCATGGGTATTTACATCATGTTCTGGCTTTCCAGAGGCCTCATATTCATTAATGAATTAATCCTCTCTAATAACAGTCCCGTTATTAGGGGGACATCATGATGTGTGTTCATCAGACAAGGGGCAGAGGCTGTGGCTGCCCATGATGCATGAGACACCTCAGCTGTGGCTATCGAGGACTTATTCCAGGGACAGATGAGACCATAAGGTCCAGACACATAGTTAGGGTCTTGGAGCCTGGAGTCTGGATGCCGAGTCTGCCCTCTGGTTATTCCATGGACAGGCAGCTCTACTGCTCCGAGTCTCATTTTCATCATCTGTTAAATGGGTGGAGATAGCAATTCCACCAGGGCATAGGTGATTGGGTGGCACATGAAGGTGCTCTGCAAGCTGTGACACGGGGCCACTGTCATTGCTTCTGGTCCACGTGACGATGCTGTAATTAGCTGTCGCTGCAGGGAGGATCGCAAGGTTAAGGATAAGGATAAAGGTGCGGGCACTGTGAGGCCCTCTCAGATCCCCCGGGCCCATGATGAAGAAGACCCGGAAGCAAAACAAGCACCCACAGATCCCTCTGCCCGCTCCTTCAGGCGCCCCTGCTGTGCACTCCAGCCCCATGCAATCCACCCACGCCCTGCACCCTCATGCTCATCACCCTCATATCCTGGCCCTCTTGGTTGAGGTATGTTCAGGGCTTGTTTGTTCATAATTTTATTGTTTTATTTTCTTGGGTTCAGGAAGCATTTTACTGTTGCTCCAAGTGTAAGGATTTTCGCAGATGAGTGACAAGAAGTCAGCCTTTCAAGGCGATGTCTTGCGTATCTCTGCTCAGCCTCTGAATCTTGGACTTGGCTGACATATTAATACATTTCTGTCTCGTCCCAATGGTCATCCCATTCATGATTGGTGGCTCAGTCGTAACTTCCAGTTCCAAGATCTGGCCTTACATAGGAAGCTGCTTACAATATCTTTCCCCCTTTCAATTTTTTAATTTGTGGTAAAACACACGTAACATAAAATGTACCATCTTAATCATTTTTAAATGTAAAGTTGAGTAGAATTAAATACATTTATAATGTGCAACCTTCATCACTAAAACTCTTTTCATCTTGCAGAACTGAGACTCTCTGTCCGTTAAATACTAACTCTTCATTTCCCTTGTCTTCCATCCCCCGATAGGCACCATTCTACTTTCTGTCTCTATGATTTTGCCTACTCTAAGTGTCTCATAGACGTAGAATTATATAGCATTTCTCTTTTTGCACTGGGCTTATTTCAGTTAGCTTCAGGCTAATGTATGTTGTAGCGTATGTCAGAATTTCCTTCCTTTTTAAGGCTGAATAATATTTTATTCTATGTATGTGCCACATTCTGACCATTCATTCATTCATTCATCCATGGGCACTTGGGCTCCTTCCTCATTTTAGCTGTAATTTAGCTGTAATGAATAATGCTGCTGTGAGCATGGGCGTACTCAGTGACACTTGTAGCTCAGGTTGAGCGGCTCTATCTAATGGAAGTTCAGTGGCAACTGGACACTCATCATGGTAGAAGAGGCACAAAAAATGGTGAGGGTAAAGTTCAAACAACCGTGTATGGCAAATAAATTAATCACATTGAGTGTGAGGGGAGAGAGCCAAAAAACTGGGGATCCCAGCTCAAGAGCTATGTTAAAATCTTGGGCAAGTTACTGGGTTTCTTGGAGCCTCAGTTTCATCATCTATAAAATGGGGATCATGCTTTCTATCTCACAGGCTCATTTCTCTATTGTATGTACAGTTCACTGACAGAATGGATTGAACATATTTTATCAACCAAAAGGTATGATATGAATGGCAGCTGTCATTCCCATGGAGCCTGGCACATTGCAGGTGCTCCGTAAGTGTTGGCTGAATTAATTATTGTTGTTTTCTTTGCTGAAATCTGTGAGCAGGCGGCAAGGCTTTAGCCCCCATACTTTTTCTGTTCTGATTCTCTTGCCCTCAGATTGGTTCTGTTGAGGTCCCAGATCTGCTGGGCTGGCCCCACCACATCAGCCTTGGTAGGTTCACGTGTGTGTGTACATGTCTCCCTGTGAGATTATGTGGCCCAGAAGGTCAGTTGTATTTATCTTGGGGTGAAAGGGGTCCCTCAGGGAGTTAAATATGAATGAAGTAGAGCCACAAACACAGGCAGAGAAAAATCTGGGCCCAGAGAAGAGCCAAGGGGCCTCACAATGTGGTTTAAACCAGCATTTCTCAAACTTCACAGTGCTTAAGAATCACTGGGGATTCTGTTAGAGGCAGACTCTGATCCCGTAGCCTGAAGTCCTTCATTTCTATACTGTGCCTGCAGTCCACCAGCCACACTCGGAACAGCAAGGCTCTGAGAACACACCTCCATCAGGCTCAGGAGGTGCACGGCCACATGGACATTTCTGGGTCTTCCACCACATCTGTACAATGTGACTCTCCAGGGGCAGGGTCCTGGCATCTGCATGTTGACACATTCTCCAGGTGACTCTGATGCCTCCTGAAACCTGCGAACCTCTGATCCACGGACTGAGGTTTGAGGCTCTCGGCTTCTGTAGGAGAGGGAGAGAGCCCTTTTCCTGGTATCCACGTTCCTCCCCAGAGCCGCATCCAGTGGCTGCTTCCTGTGCAGACCGGTCTTTGCTCACATTCTTCTTTATGCCAGTTTCTGAAAGCCACAACCACTTAAATCAATCATTTGCAAACTTCACCAGGAACACCCTTTGCTCCAAGATATGAAGCATATTTGGATAAGATAGTGAGACATTTGTAAAAATTGAGGTTGAGAATCGATGGCCAAGGCCGAGGCGTTAGCTCAGCCATGATTACTCATCTAGCCCTTGACCTTTCTGCGGAGATGTCTGAGAAGCAAGTAAATTAACACCAGCAGGGAGTGACAAGAGCCTGCAGACCTGCAGCTCTTCTCACTCAGGGGCTGATGAGCAGCACTCAGCCTGGGATGTCAGTGTTACCAGCTCCCCCCCGCCCAACGCTGTTGGCTTTTGAATCTCTTTGCCTGCCCCCAAGCAAGGGCAGTGAGCTCCCCTACTGCAGGCTGTGTCCTGACCTGAGGAAGAAAGTGGCTGGGTGGATTCAGCCATGGGTCCGGCTCTGACCGTGTGACCCGTTTTCATCTGCTCCAGGGCAGGTGTAACTGGATTCTGAATGGACTCCTCAGGCGTCCATCCAGGCCTGTGCTTAAATGTGCCTCATTCCCTGTAGTGTGTAGGTTGCGCCTCACTCCATGAGTTCTGCTTTCATCTCTGCCCTCTCCAACCAACAGAGAGACTGAGATGCTTTTCCCCCCTTGACCCTGATGTCTCACAGCCTACATCAGACACCCCTGCTGACAGCTTGCCTACTGTCAGCAACACAAACCCCTGGACTGGGTTTCTTGTCAATGCCTGAGACAGGAGTCACCATCTCAGCACACACCAAACCTCAAGGGGATCCTGGGTCAACACTGTTCTGATTGCATGGCACATGGTTGGTGCTCATTAAAGAACTGTCGTGTAAGTGAGTGAGTGAATGAATGAATAAGTGAGTTAGGCAGGCCCCTATCATGTTTCATGAGCCATGCCAGGCAAAGTATGGTGCAATTATGGAACTCAGTGCCTTCAGGGTATAGAAGAGAGGTAGAGAATATCATTGTGCCTCAGTTCCCCCATCTACAAACCCTTAGGATTATTGATTCCAATGAGTGGCTGGACCTAGAACCCCTGGGGCTCAAGTGTCTCCACCTAGCTCCCTGGTAGATGTGTGCGTGAGAAGAATATAAAAATGAGAGACTCTCTTCCTAGCATGTTCTTCTTCTCTCTCCATAACCACCCACATGGATGCTGGGTAGAAAGAAACACGATCAGGAGGAAAAAAGGAGAAAGAAATCTGCTACTGAGGCATTGTTCTGGGATATTACGGACTCTCTTCTTTAAGAGCCAAAAGCCTAACTCACAGCACTTATGAGCTCCTGACGATCCAAATAAACCAGATTCCAGTCTCCAGAGGGACGGCCTGGTCCCACTATCTCATGCCCAACATCAGTAATTCAGATGAGTATCAAATGTGACAGGCCTTTATTTTAACAGAGAGGAAGGGGAAGACAAAATATTTATAAAATGTGTGGGTTCTCCCCAGATGACTGTTTAAAAGACCAGGAAATGCAGAGGTGGGAGAAAAATGGACGAGAGATATGAACAAGAGCATTGCTGACTCATGGCTGTCCGGCTTCAGCAGGAGTTCTGAGTAGGACCCATGTCTGCCTGATGCCACCTGCAACATGGGGTCTGCTCGTGCGGAGACACTAAGAACTGCTTACCCACACTCGGGTATATTTGTCAGTGTTCTCTCTTCAGTGTGTTTATGTGCTAACCTTTTATTATTTGATTTGCTTCTACAAATACATTTTTACTGTAAGACAAAGGGAAAAGGAGGATGTTGGTTCTGTGGCAGTTGTTGCGTCTGTATTTCCTAAAGGAGCCCCAGGTTGAGAAGAGCTGGGTATTCATGGAAGAGGGAGTCTGGAAGGTGGGTGGAGAGTGATGACTCACTGTTTGCTTCAATATCCTCTGTCTTGGGTGTCTTGGGAAACACATCTACAGAGATAAAGAAGAGACGTCCTTCTTTTCCATCTACTGAGGTTTTGAGATCTAACATTTATCACAATATCCAGGTTCCACTTCTAAATGTATTCCACTTCTTTTATCCATTCTTCACTTCTTATCCAGAATGAGCTTCTGAAAACATAAATCACATCATGCCATTTCCCTACTTAAAATGCCCTAGGAGCTTCCTGTTGCACTTAGATGAAATCCAAACTCCTCGTTTATATGGGCCACAAGACCCAAAAAGATCTAGTCGCACCAGCCTTTCAAAGCACATCTCCTTCTATTCTCCTGGCTGTGCACTATGCTCCAGCCATACTGGCCTTATTTGTTTTCCTAGAACTCTCTAAGTCTTTTGCCTGTTTACATTTTGCATTTGTCATTTTCTTTGTCTAGATTATTTCTCCCCTCTCCACCCCACCCCAGGCCCCTGGATCTCCACTTGGCTGGCTAATGCTGCTTTTTTGCTCATGTTAGTCTCTGCTCAAATATCTCCCAGGCCAGTGTTAAGAAGCTCTCTCCCTCACACCCTCCTCCCCAACATACCATTACTATCTCACTCATGTCTCCCGTTTATTTTCTTCATTGTGCTGATCTCTGTCTGAAATTGTGCCATTTGTATATTTGCCTGTTAAGCTCTGTCACTCATCACTAGACCATAAGCTCCATGAGGACAGGAACCTTTCCCAGCACCCCAAGCCATGCACGGCACATGGCTGGTGCTCATTAAAGAATTGTTGTGTGAGTGAGTGAGTGAGTGAATGAATGAATGAAAGAATGAGGAGTGAGGGAACAGAGCACCCCTCTGTTCTGCCTTGGGACTTCTCATTTCAGAGCATGCAGGACATTTACTGACTCTTATGTCTTAATTGTTTGCCAAGGTACCATGAAATATTTATCATTTCTATTTTACAAATGAAGAAGGTAAGATTTAAAGAGGTTATTCAGTCTGCCCACAATCATACAAGTGATTTGGCACGGCCAGGGGTGAAGATCAGTTCTAACTGACTGTAAAGCCCCTGCTCCTTGTTCTATCGCCATCTAGTATTTGGCATTGTTTGTGGGGTGGCCAAGAAGGTTTCATGGAAGGGGAGCATATGTAACTATAGGAAAAAAGAATATGGTGGTAAGAATATTTGCTCTGCAGTCATGCTGCCTGGGTTCCAAACTATGCTGTGCCCATTCCTAAGGAAGTCACCTGTAGAGTATGTCACTATGCCTCAGTTCCCCTACCTGAAAAATAGAGGTAGCGATAGCATTTCCCTCACAAAGTTATCAGGAGAATTAAATGAAAGGATCTATAGCAAGCCATTTTACCAGTGTCTGGCACAAGGTAATCACTATCAAATGGGTGTTTATTACCCTTATGATTATTATCTTATTCTACAGGTCTCGTTGCTTGTTGCTGAATCTTCTGAGGGGTTTCTAAGAACAATCTGGTAGCACATGGGTCTTGTTGGAAATGCACCAGTCTCTCCCAAGACCTGCAGGAGCTTTTAGGAGTTTCTCTGTTGCCTGTGACTTTGTGGAAAAGTGGTGATGTGCTGCCTATTATGCACAAAGGAACATAAACTTTAAAAGCAGAGAAGGAAATGAATGTGTTAATGGCCCAGAGTTGTGGGAAAAGCTACCCACTAAATTACATTTCTGCACCAAAAAGGACTTCAGGCAAAGCCGGAATGAATGTTGTTGGGATGACAAACACATTGAGATGCAAAGTTGGTAACATGGCATGGAGCCCTGTATTATTTCTGATATCAAGGAATATGTAGCTTTTTTATTCTTTTCATAAATATTCTCAATTCATTTTTTGTTGTTTCTTATTCACACCCAGGGCAGCTGGTGTTCACCATGCCTGCCTTCTCCCCAGCGCAGATCCCAACCTCACAGCCAGTCTGCTAACCAGAAATCGATAGCTAGAGACAAAAGAGTGCCAAAGATGTTCTTGGAAACCAGCACACCTAAACATGCTCATTTAAAGATGAGAAAACTAAGGTCATGATTCAAAAGGACATTTATTTCTTTGTTAATTTAGTAATGATTTCTTGAGCGAGTTTGTTGTGCTAGGTTCCAAACTAGGCACTGGAGAAAACCAAATGGTTCCTTTTTTGTAGAGTAAAGCATCCATAATTAACGCTGATAGCAGACTATTTAATGGAGGTAACATGCAAAGAGACCAAGCCTGAGAATTACCAAGTCTTGAGTTCCAGTCTAAACTTTGTATCTGGCCTAGACAAATTTACTGAGCCTCATGTTTCTCATGTGTAAAATGTGGAAGACGGTTTCTGGCCTTCAGCTCTCAAAAGAATTTTATGAACACCCAGATAATCATGACATGTGCTGATGCTTGATGGCCTATAAAGCAATTTGTAGATAATGCTTTTGTGACTGGTGGGATGATAATTTGCAATCACTTGCATCCACTGGAATAATATGATGGGAAAATGAAAGGGGTGATGATGCAGGTGGAAGGCAGATTGTATGTTGGAGATGGAACAGAGAAGAGCCAAAGGTGACCCCCAAAATTTTATTCTGAAAGGGGGTCTTTTGCACTGTTTAGAATCAATGGGAAAGGACTTTCCTCTATGGAGAGTAGGTCATTCAATCAGGCAGAGCTGCCACTCTCTAGCACATAACGTGGTAGATGTGACAGTGGAGCTGAGGGTGGTACCGAGACAAGACACAGAAACCTACAAGCTCAGAGTAGTATGGGAGATGCAGAGTCATAAAGAGAAAGGTTCAGTGCAGTGCCTTGACACTGACTCAGGACAGAGGGATCCAAATTCACCTTGTTAGAAAGGAATTGAAGATTGCCAGAGGTACACTTACATATTCCTTGCAGTACTATTCACAATAACAAAATCACAATATCAATGTAAGTGTTCGTTAACGGAGGATTGGTTAAAGAAAACGCATTGCATATATGCCATGGAACATGATTCAGCCATAAAAAGAATAAAAGTCTGTCTTTTGCAGCAACGTGGTTGGAACTGGAGGCCATCATTTTAGATAAAATTACTCAGGCAGGCATACAGAGTGGAATAATAGAAACTGGAGAACCTAAAAGGTGGGAGCCTGGGAGGGAGGTGAGAGATGAAATACTGCCTACTGGTACAATATACACTGTCCAGGTAATGTGGATGCTAGAAGCCAACTTCACTACTGTACAATATATTCATGTAACACAACTACAGTTGTACCTTTACATCTATAAAATTAAAAATGTTAACAAAAATAATAAAGATTCTGGCCAGGCATGGTAGCTTATGCCTGTAATCCCAGCATCTTGGGAGGCCAATGCAGGCGGATCACTTGTGGTCAGAAGTTCAAGACCAGCCTGGCCAACATGGTGAAACCCCATCTGTACTAAAAATACAAAAATTAGCTAGGAGAGGTGGTGCACACCTGTAGTCCCGGCTATTCAGGAGGCTGAGGCAGGGGAATTGTTTGAACCCAGGAGGTAGGGGAATTGTTTGAACCCAGGAGGCAGAGGTTACAGTGAGTTGAGATCATGCCACTGAACTCCAGTGGAGGTGGCAGAGTGAGACTCCATCTCAGAAAAACCCAAAATAAATAAAAATAAAAAATAAAAGACCCCCCAGGACAGTTGATGACTGAGCTAGGTTTTGAAGGCTACAGAGGGCTGGACCAGCTAGGTTACATCTGGAAGGGCAATCAAGGCTGAGAGAACAGCACAAAGTCAGAGTGATGCAGCAGACTTAGGAAACTGGATGTGGCTCCATGGAGTAGCCTGGAACATAAGCGGGCATGGTGGTGGGGACCATTTTGCAGGTAATTTGAGCACCAGGCAGAACCTGAGCTGTGCAAGGAGTGAGATTTGTGGAAGGCTGTCTTGCAATGGTATCTTGGTGGCATTTGATTAAGATCCCCTGATTACAAGTGTAAAACTCATGCTCAGAGTCGGTCTTCTCCCCATTGTAGATGCTCTTTGACATCACTCAGGCTTTATGAAATGTGCGGCCAGGTCTGTGTAAAGAGTTTTCAGAGTGGGGATGCAGGCAGCATTCATCATCCAGGGAAAGCAAATGAAGAACAAAATCATCTCACTGCAGAGGGGACCGATGCAAGTGAGCATCTTCCTGGGTATTAGAGTAGCAGGCCCTAGAGCTCCTTACCCCATGCATTGCCTGACACTGTAACTCAACCCTCCCATTGCACCCCATCTCTCTGGGCTGGATGAAATCGCAGAATCCTAAGGCAGGGGGCATTTCATCCCTGAGGAGGGATAGATGAATTTTACTTAGAAGACATGCATCAATTAAGCTCCTGTGGTTTGCGGAATCAACCCTGTGTGTGGTGACAGCTGGGAGGATGACATAAGAGGCTCCTTGTGACACCTCCCAGATGTCTCTGCACATCAAACCCCATGTGTTTAAACCTGAAGTTGTCATTTTGTTCTCTCCCGAGAGCTTTTGCTCCATATTCAGGCAAATGTCACCACCTGGTTGTCCAAGCATTACCATCAATGCTTGGCTGCTGTGGACCTTTACTCCCATTATTCCTCAAATTCTGTCTTTTCCACTTCCTGTGCATCTGCACTGCCACTGCCTTGGCACCAGGTCCTCAATATCCTACTATAAACCAGGACATCTTATCTCCCTGCCTCCAGTTTTCTCCCTCAACTCCATCCTTCACCATTGCAAATAAGATGATTGCTGGAACACTCTGCTTTGCTTACAAGGTTCTAGCCTGCCAGTGTCTTCATTTATTTGGCCATTGTGGAGTACTCCGTGGCAGGCCCTGTGACAGGCACTGGAGGTGTAGAGTTGAATGAAACAGGAGTGCTGCCATCAGTACCCTCACAGCCTGATGGGGGAGGCAGCCATAACAGGAGGCGGTGTTAAGCCATGGGAGGAAGCTGTGTTCAATGAGGGCTCAGATGTTGGAGGCCATCCCTGCCTGGAGACCAGGGAAGTGAGACTGCCTTTTGGCTTGTTTTTCCTGCCTGTGGTTCCTTTTCTACACTTAAAAAAAGATGCAGGAATTGGTTTGAAAAACTATGAAAATAATGTACATGTTATATTGAAAAAATGCAGAAAACAGCTAAAAGAGATCCTCAAGACATCCCATAATACCAACCTCTATCTAAGCACTATTAAAATTTTGTGTGTTCCCTAACAAGTTTTCTTCTTCTCATCTGTATTTTACAAAACATGCGATGCCCTTGAGCCTACTATTTTGTACACCACTCTTTTTACAAACCAATCCCCTAGCATTTTAAAAAACAGCTTTTTGCATGTCTTATAACAAAAGGAATACACAGCTATTTCAAAAAGTTTCACACCATAAAAACTACACGGAAAATGAAGATTGCCATCTATTCCCATACCTGGAGATACTGTCTGTTAATACCTGTGTGTGTGTTATTTTACAATTTTAGGTTCATTTTTACAGTTATATCTAAATATAAATATAGGTATAGATGGGCTTGATCTTAAGCTGGCCATTTCCACTTAATATATCGTAGCACTCTGTTTGTTTAGATTCTTTTTGATCACTTGTGGGTTGTTTTTTAACATAAGTGACAGCCTATGTGCACATATCATAAATTATTTAAAGTCATGTTTATGGATATTGGGGTTGCTTCTGTAATAATATATTCATGATTTCAAATAGCAGAATGATGAAAAGTCTTCTTTGGGCATGTGTACTTTCTAGTCCACTTAATTCTTTGGGATATAGTCCTACAAGTGAAATTAGTATGGAAAAGATTTTAAACATTTTAAGTTTTGGTCCATATATGCTGTTGGTAGAATTATATAACATGATCTCTGATGATCTGCACTTTTCTTTAATCCCCTCCCTTTGGGCATGGGTGGAACTTGTGACTTGCTGCTAACCCATAAGTATTACTCTGTTCTCACACTACTATAAAGAAATACCTGAGTCTGGGTAATTTATTTAAAAAAGAAGTTTAATTGGCTCACTGTTCTGTAGGCTGTGCAAGGAGCTTGGTAGCATCTGCTTGGCTTCGGAGGAGATCTCAGGAAACTTACAGTGATGGTGGAAGACAAAGGAGAATCAGGCAAATCTTACATGGCTGGAGCAGGAGAAGAAGAGGCGGGAGGAGGTGCTGGATACTTTTTTTAAACAACCAGATCTGTGAGAAGTCACTATGTAGTCCCAAGGGGAGATGATACTAAACCATTCATGAGAACTCTGCCTCCGTGATCCAGTCACCTCTCACTGGGTCTGCCATTGGGATTACAATTAAACATGAGATTGGGGTGGGGACAGAGATCCAAACCATATCACCGTAGAATATGGCAAAGGCGATGGATGTCACTCCTCTGATTATGTTTCAATATATGGTAAAAGTGAGGGGATTTTGCAGATGAAACTAAGGTTTCTAATCAGATGACTTTAAGTTAATCAACAGAGAAATAATTTTGAGTAATCCTGGCTTAATCAGGTGAGACATTTTAAAAGGGAGTCTAGAAGTCAGAGACTCTGTTTCCTGCTGGCCTTGAAGAAGCAAGTCTCAGAAAGTCTGCAGCTGCAAGGAAATGAATTTTGCTAATAATCACGTAAGCTTGGAAGAAGACTCTTAGATGAGATCTAAGCCCTGGCTGACATCTCCATTGCAGCTTTGTGGGATCTTGAGCAGAGAACCCAGTTAAGTTCTGCCTAGACTCCCGACCCACTAAAACTGTGAGAAAATTAATGTGTGTTGTTTTAAGCCACTCAATCTATAGTGATTTGTTATGTAGCAGTAGAAAACAAATAATCGGCCTCTGATAAATTATACACTAATTTCCACTCCCAACTATTATGAGAGCTCCCATTTTTATGAATTTTTGTCAACACTTGCTGTTGCCAACTTCTTAAATTTTTGCTACTCTAAGAGGTTAAAAAAATACTTGTTTAATTTGTGGCCCTCAAATACAAGTAAGGTTGCACATTTCCTATATTTTTATTTTTCATTTTAAAAACTCATTTTTGGTATTTGCTTAATCACGGCCTTTGCCTATTTTTGACATTTTCTTACTGATTCTTGAGAGTTCTTCACATATGTGGAATACAAGAGAGAGTCAGAAATACAGATATTAGGTTATCTGTTACAAACATTGCCAGAGTTTTTGTGTTTTCTATGAGACAATTTTGTTTTTATTGTCAAACATTGTTTATGGTATTTGGTGAGGAGGGATATGGATGTTTTCTCATTCTGTTGGATTTTACAAAGACCACCGTGGTATTCTGTATGGAAGATTGATTGAGTGATGGTATGGAAATCCATGAGAAATCATTTGTATTCGTTCAGATGAACAGATGAAGATGAAACCTGAGCTATTAATACATTAGGGGCTTCAAAGACGGAAAGCGGGGATCTGAGCCAGGGCGCGTTTCAGAAGTACAATTGGCAAAGTTTTGGTATTCTTCGGACTGATTTTTTACTAATTGGAACATGGAGACAAAGAGATGAGGTAAGCAGTATATTTTCCTGCCTGGATCAGTAGGCACTGAGTTCACCAAGGAAGCTTCTCCCTGTTGGATCTATACCACTGGACGCTCTGGACCTTGCAAATCCCCTGAGACCAAGAAGTTCCTGTCTGTCTCCTCTCTTGTGATCACAGCCCTGCCCTGCCTTTATTACCAGTGGATGAATGAATAAATCGCTCTTGGAGGCTCTTCTTCTCTTCCTACTGAGAGATAAAGGCTTTGCTCTTTGTTGTAGTTTATTTGAAGCCCCCTCACCAGGAAGACCTACGGTTTTAAAGATGAACAGATAGACAGGGGTATGTACTCAAAGAAAAAAATTCACTTGGATAGGCCTGGCACAGTACTGATTTCCCTTTAAACAACCTGGGCAACCTTGCCTCTAGGCAGGTGTGGGGGTGAGCTGCCAGAAGTGTTCATCCTTGTAACAAGCGAACTCCAGTGAGATGCTCAACGTCGCATTGAAATTCCTGGCAAGAGGAGAGAAGCCAGCCTGCTCTGTTCCTAAACTCTGGAAGATTCTGAAATAGAGAAATGCTGCCCATAGTCTGTAATGGAATAAATGAAGATCTGTTAGGTAGGGGCTGCAGCATGCTTGGGGTCTCCAGTTGGTGGGCTTATAGGAGAGATGCCAGACTATAACAAAGCTGAGGCCCCACCAACACCTCTCTGACACCACTGAGCTCAGGTGTGGATTATTTAAAACTTCATAGTCCCTTTAAAAATTCAGTGCAGTAGTTCTCAGCCAGGGGCCATCTTGCTACCCCCTCACCAGGGAACATTTTACCATATCTGAACCCATTTCAGCTCGTCACAGTTGGGAGAATACTACTGGCATCTTCTGGGTGGAGGCCAGTGATGCTTCCAAACATCCTACAATGCACTGAGCAGTCCCCACAAAGAAAGAATTTTCTGGCCTGAAATGTTAATGGTGGTAAGGCTGAGAAACCCTGGTTTAGTAGGCACAAGAGGGATGGTGTGAATTAATGATCTGTCAGAGCTAGAGGTGCATGCAGTACCTCCTGCACGCTACGCCAGGTTCCGTGAATAAAAAACCCACTGCCCAGGATTCTTTTCTCTTTCCCTGGGGTCTCATTTGGGCACAATTTGGCCTCTGCGATGCTAAGGACAGGAGTAATGATTCAACCCCAAGTGCTAGGAACCCCTAAGTTCACCCCCAGAGTTCTGACCAACATTACTTGTCGTAGAACAGGAGACATATTAAAAATCAAGTCTGTTTGTGAAGTACAGCAAGAGCTTTCCTTGCAAACCTGAGGTCTAACATTTATAAACGTTTGTTTCTGTTTGTCATATACCAACCCACAGAAGCACTGACATCAGCTTTGATTCTGGTGATTCACTCGTTTCTCCCAGATTGAGGCAGAATTTCTGCCAGAGGAGGTCAGCTGCAGGAGGAAACAGAAGGCTGATTTTTGGAATTCTGGGAGTGGATAAATATTTGATATGTCTTAGCTTGAGCTGGACATTCTATATGTGAGAGTCAGAGGAGACTAATTCAGAATCGCAATTCTAGGGACTCTTCTCTTTTAAAGCACTCTAGAGAAAAGGTGGAACCAAATAAATTGGCATTAAATACTATGTGCAGCTCTCAGACATAATCGGATTTCTCTATTATGTACATAGAGGTATATGTATATTACATTCAGAGGTTAAGAAATTTTTTAAAGATTGATTCCAGATGGAACAAGATTATATTTGATTTTATTAATGTTTATTCATTGATATTGGCAGCATTCTTTTCTGTCCAGGCAGAGAATAAATATTACAAAGTGTAAATATTGGCACTAAATTATCACTCATAAAGGATATCAATGCCTGTAGTCTGTTTCCTGAACCAATTTTACAAAAAGAGACTTTTTTTTTAATGTCTTCAGTCTGTTTCTCAGAAATGGTTCTGATGGAACAAGATCTGGGTTGACAGGGGGCCAGTGGGATTTGCATGGAGGCAGCGTCTCCAACCAACATCCCCTCAGAGAGTTTTCAGAACTCCTTGTTCTTAATTCCCCTTGGCAAGAGTTACCACCCCTTCCTCATGTCTCCCACTTCCTTCCCTTCACATTAGTCTCCAGATACTCCTGCTTTGGCTGTCTTGGCTGTTTCTAGTCTGGCTTGTTCTCTAGGACCACTATCCCCTTCCCTTCTCCTCCCATACTCTCTGATAATTCAGTTTCATTAATTCCCAAGACCTCAACCAGGAGACTCTACAGATAATTCTGATTCCCTGTCTCCAGCCTCAACCTCTCTCTGAACCACAGACCTCCTGGCCAATGAGATGAAACATATTGAGAAAGCTAAACTCATCTCCTCCCAATATCTTTTTCTACTTAGCAAGGGGGCTGTTTATTTATTCAAGGTTAAAAAATGCAAAGTGATATTTGATCTATCTGTATCCCACAGATTAGGAAACAATTCCAACATAGCATAAAATGTGTCCCTTCCTTGTACTGGATTCTTCATGCAATCGGGACTGCCATTGTGAGTGGGAGAGTTGCTATCTTTGCAGTTGTCATTATCTGTATTGTCATTATTAATCTTAATGTGATTCCAAGCAACAACTTCCCACTCTTCTGTGAGAGTTTAAGGTTGTCAGCAAATGTGGAAATATTGAGGTCCTCAACTTCCACCAAATCTGGTTTTAACAGATTAGATAAATGAGCTCTCCAGCTCAGTCTAAATGGCAATAAGTAAGCTACATGATGTCATAGTCAGAACCTCCCAGTCTGGGTCAGCACCTAACACATCTATTAAGAAGGCAAAGTAGGACAAGATATTAGAGAATGACTGAGAGGGCAGACAGGGAAGGTGTCTTCAGGGAGGTGACCTAGGAGTGAGTGTCTGTGTGGTGAACACAGCTCCCCTTCCTAATATTTCAGAGTAGAGTGTCAAGTCTAGAAGATGTCAGGTGCTGGGTGATCATGAGGTGAGGAAGATGTGCAGGGGATTTTGGCATCCAGTAGTGATCATAGAGACCATTTTGGGGGATCCTGCTTCTCTGGTGATTCTGAGATTCCATGACGACTACTGTGCCCGTGCTGAAACCCGAGTCATGCAAAGGCTCATGAACTAGATGCTGCAATTCAGTTTTCGCCTCTGCTTTTCCTGCATTCACTACCCTGTTACTTACATGGAAGATTCCCCAGCTCTTTGGTTTGATTCATTACTGGCTTAATTGACCCCATGATATTTTAGTGTCTGAGTTTTTCACATGCAGGAAACTTACCATTTCACTACACTGGAAAGGGAAGAAACATTGCGAGTATTCCCCCATGTCACTTTCACTGACAAAGAATGTAGAACACTCTTGAAAGCTGCCCCTCCTGTCAGCTACATGGAGAGGCTACCTTTCAGATCTTTGATTTAAAGTGGCAGGGAGTGGATAACATGGTTAGGTGGAGTCGTCAGAGGGCTCATGATGGAAACCAGGAAGCAGAAACTGACAGGCAGACACCCCAAACTTGAGCTTTGTAAGGTCTGTACAAACAGTAAACTCCAGGGAGTCGGTCAGCATCTTCAAAGGGGGCTAGCCTTGTGTTTTCTAAGCATGACATACCTCCACATCTTTTTTTCTCTACCTTTTTCTGAAAATGCTTGATCCACTTAATGCCTCCCAAGCTTTGCTGTATTAAGGGAGGAATGAGAAACAAAACCCCAGCTTTAACAGCTCCTCATGTCTCAGCCTAAAATCGTGAGTGTGGCCTATGGCCCAGGGTCCTGAGTAGCAGCTCAGGGTACCCCAGGGTGCTCTTGGTGCTTTCATTTTGTTCCCGGGCATCTTTGGTAATGTGTTCTATTCATCTGTGCAATGCACCTTAAAGGCAGGAAACAAAGACTAGGAAGAAATAACCTCTCCTGCAGACAGAGAAGTACAAGTGGAGGTTGCTTATTTAGCCAGGTGAGGCCTGGCCTGCATATTCATCATAGTGGAATCTTCAGCAAAGTAACCATGACAGTAATGATTCTGGTGGCCACCGAGATGAAGAACGAAGCTTGTGGTATATCCTATACTAGTGCTTGGTCTCTTATGTACATTATTCTCATTTAAATGCTTAACTGCTTTCTGAAGCCATGCCCATTGTGCCAATTTCACTGTACTGATGGGAAAATTGAGGTTCAGTGAGATGCAGCCAGATTCTGACTTTGAAGATGTGAACCTCAGGTTAGGGGAACAAGGTGAGATCCATAGATCAATGTGAGATCCATAGAACAATGCCTGCTTCTTGGGCTTGCTTTAATGCTGCATCTGTAGCCTTGCATGGCAGTCTTGATCCCTGTATCAATGTATTACCCTGAAAGTGGTGATGTGGTTTTTCCAGGAATGAGGTGGTGGGGCAGTAGGGAAGCCATCCCCTGTTCTACTTCCCCTAGTGCATGGAACACGTATGTGCACATACCAATTGATTTATGTTCCAGGTCACTTAACTAGCTGAGTCTAGATTTAACCAGAACTTCCATCTTAGTGGAAGCTTCTGAAACAGCAGCATGCAATATATCTTATTAAAACATCTACTCTGTTTCAGGCCCTCTGTAAGAGGTTCAAGAAGCCATAGATATCTTAGGCTTGCTAAGGAGAAGCTGCAGTTCTTCAGGGTGACATTGTACCTATCTTCAACCTTCACAGAAGTCTTTGTCTTTAGACTTAGCTTAAGGCTTCTCTCTCTCTCTCTTTCTTTTGGCATTATATTGTGGTGTTTTTTTTATCATGTAGTCAAATTTATCAATCTTTCTCTTAAAGTTTCTGGAATTTGAATCAAAAAAATAAAGACTTTAGATACTTCCAAAGTTAAACAAAGTTATTTTCTTTCTAAATTTCTATTTTTCTATATTTTCTTCTAAAATTTCAGTGGATTAGGGTTTATTTTTTTGCATTTAAAATTGCGACCTATTTGGATATTATCTTGGTGTGTATAGCGTGTAATACGATGCATTTCTGGAAAAGTCCCTTTGTGATGCCCCATTACACACACACACACACACACACACACACACAGTCTCTGTAACATTTAGGTCTATTTCCGCACTTTCTGATGTTTCATTAGTCAAATGGTTTGTCAATAAGCCAATTAATTATCGAGGTTTTCATTATTACTATACTGATTATTGAGGTTTTATAATACGTTTTTAAGTGAGCAGGCTTTCCCATAGTTTTTCTATCATTCTTGCTACATTATTTTCACAAAGTTTCTTAGAATGAATTAAAAGCTCTGTTCTCCTTCATCCAATTGACACTCATTCCGAAAACTCAGTTAAACAATCCCCTCTGAGGAGGCTTCCCTGATATCCTCAGGCCTCGTTATGTTCCCTAAGCCTGATTTATTCCTAGCGTATTTTGCACGCCCTTCTGTTACATGTTCATGCATTGCAGGTTTGTGATTGGTTACTTCTTTATGTCCCCACTAAGCTATGGTATCCTTAAGGTCAGGGACAAAGCCTGCTTCAAGTGTTATTAAAGCAGAATGCACAATGCCTGGCACATAGTAAGGGCTTACTTCAGTTATCTATTGCTGCATGCTAAGTCACCAGAACCTTAGTGGCATAAGACAATAATGTTGTATTTTCTATTATCTCTGAATGTTTTGGTGAACCATGACTGGCTCAGGTAGGTGAATTTCATTTGGGGGGATCCCTCCTGTGCTTGTGTAAGACAGTGGGTAGAGCTGGAGTTACGTCTCAGCCAGCCTCCTTACTCACAAGTCTGGAGGGTAATGCTGGCTGCCACCTGGGGGCGTCTCCTGGGGCTGTTAGCTGCAACACCTATCTCTGACCATTTCATGTGGTTTGGGCTTCCTCCTAGCTGGTGGCTGGGCTCCAAGAGCAAAAGCTTTTCTCTTCTATGACTTGTAACTTTTTTTTTTGAGAGGGAGTCTTGTTCTGTCACCAGGCTGGAATGCAGTGGCGCGATGTCGGCTCACTGCAGCCTCTGCCTCCCAGGTTCAAGCGATTCTCCTGCCTCAGCCTCCCAAGTAGCTGGGACTACAGCCATGCACCACCATGCCCAGATAAATTTTTTTGTATTTTTATTAGAGACAGGGTTTCACCATGTTGTCCAGGATGATCTTGATCTCTTGACCTCGTGATCCACCCACCTTGACCTCCCAAAGTGCTAGGATTACAGGTGTGAGGCACTGTACCTGGTCTTGTTGTAACTTATGTTCAACTTCAGAAGTCATATAGAAGCATGTTCACCATACTCCATTGGTCTAGGCCATCACAAAGGTCCACAAAGGTCTAAGAGGTGGGGACATAAACTCTACCTCCTGATACGGAGTGACAAGATCACATTGAAAGAACTTGTGGGATAAGTAGCATGGTCATGGCCATGTTTGGAAAATATAATCTACCGCTGTGCTCAATATATAATTGCCAGATATTTGTAAATGCATGAGTTAAGATCAACAAGATGGTTACATTCTGGGTTTAGACTTCAAATAGGACTTCTGGCTGATTGAAAAAAGATCAGGAGCTGAAGTGAGTGTGTGTGCTGACCCCAGAGTCAGTTGGGTATGCGGCCCAGTTGCAAGGCTCATAGGAAAGTTTCTCCATCTCAGGAGCAGTTTCAGGAGCTGAATGGGGATGTGTGCAGCCATGTCAATAAAGCATTTTGAGTTCTTTATCATAAAGTTCCCATCTCCCATTCAGAGTACTGGGCTATTAGAGTTTGTTTTTTCTTCTCTGCTTTCTGAAGTAAGTGCTTTGAAGAAGATGGTTGCAGGAGAAATGACACATTAAGTATTTCTGCTGAAATGTGGGGTTTCTGCTCAAAAGGAAGGTGCTATGTTTATGACTGGCACACAAACTGAAGAAAGGAACTTGCTTTTTGAACAACTGAGTTTGTCATTTTTGCTCTCAGAGGTACCTCTTGCTAATGGAGAAAGCTAAAAGGGTTTGAGGGAGCTTTCCTCTTTGATTCTGCCAGGTAAAGATAACTTGGCTGATGCCTGAGAAATGCACCAGATTAAATGAGAGAACTCCCCCACCTCCATAAAGACCCTGTTGAGTGCCGACTAGTCTGATGGGCAGTGAGGTGCCTAGCAATGTGGGTAAGAGCTGGGAGAGTGAGGGTTGCTGCTGCCCATGTCTCAGTGGTAGCATTTAATTGATCTAGGGCAAATTTCTTCCCTGTGGGGTGACTCATTTGTAGGAAGGCCTCTAGTGAGGCAGCCGTTAATGAATGTGTCATTTCCTCTAGAACATAGGTTCTGGATCCAGATGGTGTGGATTCAGATCCTACTTCTGCCTTTTACTGGCTTTTTACCTTGGACCATGTAACTTTACCTCTTGGTGCCTCAGTTGTGCCATTTCCGTAGTAGGGACAATAGTAGGGCGTGCCTTCAGAGGTTGCTGTGAGAATTTCAGTGTTCAGAGCAGGGCCCAGCACACAGTAAACACTCGGTTAGTGTTAGCTATTATTTTCACTGTTGCTCCTGTTGTTTTAATTGTCATTATTACCCGTGAACTGCTCTCCCCAGACCTCTAGACCTGCAAGCCATATATGCAATTTAAAATTTTCTAGTAGCTGTATTTTAAAAAATAGGAAGCAGCTGAAATTAATTCTAGTAGTATGTTTCATTGAATCCAATATATTTCAAATATTGTCATTTAAATGTGTAATCATTAAAAAACGTATTAGTGATGTATTGTGATGCATTTTACATTCTTTTTCTCATTCTAACTTTTCTGTCTTTGAAATATGGCCTGTTCCTTAACAGCACATCTCAGTTTGTACCGGACACATTTTTTTTTTTCTAGTTTGTTCGTTTGACCTTTTTTTAGAGACATAGTTTTACTTTGTTGCCCAGGCTGGAGTGCGGTGGCACAAAATAATCTCAGCTCACTGCAGCCTTACCTCCCAGGTTCAGACAATTCTCCTGCCTCAGCCTCCTGAGTAGCTGGGATTACAGGCATGCACCACCACGCCTGGCTAATTTTTGTATTTTTAGGAGAGGTTTCACTATTTTGGTCAGGCTGATCTTGAACTACTAACTTTAAGTGATCCACCCACCTTGGCCTCTCAAAGTGCTGGGATTATAGGCGTGAGCCACTGTGCAGGGCCACACCAGCCACGTTTCAATTGGTTAATAGCCCCATGTAGTTGGTGGGCACAGTATTGGACCTCACAGCTCAGGAGCGCTTGATGCTATACTAATAATTGAGCGGAAGCTGGCAAGATGCCTACTGGAGAAAGGGATGAACTCTATCTACCGTGAGCTGGCTACTTTATAGTCATCTGCTTTAATCATTATGACCATCATGACAGCAGGTATTTTGTGCCCATTTTACAAATAGTTTCTTCAGAAGGCATTCAATTTGATGGACTAGAAGTAATTTGCCCAAAGTTCACCCAGCTAAACATTGGCAGAATTTGAACTCAGGTCTGTGGGACTGAGATTTCTTCCCCACGGCAGATACTAGGTGATTGGGATAGGCAGTAGATCATAATCGCCATCCAGAGCCAGGGCAGGGCTCCCATAGAGCCATCTGCCTACTTGGCCAAGTACCTCCTGTGTGACCACATTTGAAGATGGCCAGTAGGGCTCAGTCACAGCCAAGGTGAGGGCTGAGTCTGGACCCAGGGTCAGGGCTCAGGAAAAGTCTGGGGCTTGGAGCTGTGTCTGTGATGTGGGTCATGACTCAGTGTGAGGCTGAGGGTCTGGGTGCAGCCTGTGGCCTGGGTCAGGGCTCAGGCTGTGCAAGGGTCAGAGTTGAATCTGACCAGGGTGAATGATTACTCTATGGCCAGACAAAAGTTTGATCTGAGACCGAGGTTAAGTCTCTGCCTTGGGTCAAGATCTGAGTTTATTTTATGACCAAAGGGCAGAGTGCAGCTAGTTCACAAAGAGCTCATACCTTTCAGTGGATTCTGACAGGCCAGTCCCCATGCTGGGCAATGCCTCTGTAAATGCCGGGATGCTGTCCTTCCTCTGCCTTGTTGCAGTAGCAAGTGACCCAGCTCACCACGAGGGACAATGCAGTTGTGTGTTTGGAGCCTCAGTTGCAGTATGGGCTAGAGTTTAGCAGAAGTGGGAAGTTATCTGGAGATCATTGGGACACAAAATGGTTGCTGACTCCTCTGCCATGTCCACCCTGGATGTAACAAGGATTCCAGCACCGTACTGGAGCTTTCATCTGTGCTGAAATGTGGGTGAGGGTAGTGAGGCAGACGATGGGATTCCCTTGGCTCCCAGGCAAGGTAGGCAAAGCTTACAGGGACTCAGCCAGTGTGGCTGGACCACGGGTCCATCAGGGCATTCAGCGAGCCAGGACTCACATACCACTCACTCCCAAGGACTGCGCTGACTTGGTGGCATGACCAGCGGGGCCTATGAAGGTTCTGTTTGTTAGACGGAGCCAAATGCCAGGCAGTGAGCTGTGAAGGGTCACCCCTGTCTCAGGTGATATACATGGGGTATAGCCATCCAGCGAACTATGATTCAGCTGTAGAAATGAATGAGGAACCATTTTCAAATAAATGATTAAGAGAAAAGCAAGGTGGGAAAATGATGTTTAGTACACTCTCTTTGGCATAAGAAGATATGGAAATAAAAATATAAATGTGAATGACAAAGAATGTACAAGATACTAATAAAAGTTATCATTACTTTGAGGTTATGTAGGAGGTTGTGCTTTACCCGGATCACATGTCGAGGTCAAAGTCCTTCTCTGAGTGCGACAAAAAGTGGAAAATGCAGGCTCTGGCTGAGGAGTCCCCACTCTGGGAGCTAGATGAGTCTTAACCTACTGGAAGCACTTTCCTCGTGGTCCCTTCCCCATAGCATGAGTAGAAATGCACTTTGTGAAGCTGACCATAAACTGCTTGCTCTCATTAGTTTCAACTGAAATCAAAATGGTTTTGCAAGAAACCCAAAGCACTGAAAAATGATGGAGCTAAACATCCCTGTATTGTAGAGATTTCCTTTGGGGTGAAACAGGCTTGTGTGTGTTGTTATTGTCGCTGCCAAAGTTCAGAAGCAAACTGTTTCCAAAAAGTATTGTGCATTTATAATGCAATTCAGAGGTGCTTGTGTTTTTATTTGACAGATGCATATTTCATGAGAACAACACTGAACGTGTATTTAATCAGGATTTGTAGGGAATCACTGGTAATCCTTTTATGTTTCTTTATATTTCTATTTTATAAATTTGATTCACGGAACACAACACAAAAATTAGTAAATAACTAAAAAGATTGAAAGTACAATTGAACTGAATAAGACTACCAGCAGGCCGGGCGCGGTGGCTCACGCCTGTAATCCCAGCACTTTGGGAGGCTGAGGCAGGCGGATCATCTGAGGTCAGGGGTTCGAGACCAAGCCTGGCCAACATGGTGAAACACTGTCTCTACTAAAAATAAAAAATTAGCCAGATATGGTGGCACGTGCCTGTTGTCCAGCTACTTGGGAGGCTGAGGCAGGAGAATCGCATGAACCCAGGAGGCGGAGGTTGCAGTGAGCCAAGATCATGCCACTGTACTCCAGCCTGGGTGACAGAGTAAAATAAAAAGAATACCAGCAAGTGCTATGTAGTGCATGTTTGTGTTAATGTACACGTGTTTGTGTGTATGTATACATATGTATGTTCATCATACACATATATAACAATATGTTACAGGCATGCTGCATATTGTTAAAATAAACTGCTTTGGAGCTCTTGACAATTATTTGGGAAAAAATAATTAGACCCTCACGTCTCCATGGAGTAAGCCCATAGATGTCTGTTATATGATAATCACAAATATAAAAACTAAAATCATAAAGCAATTTGTAGCTAAATTTATGTAAAATCTTATACTAGAAGTGATCGATTTCATAGCTCCTTGCCTCAGTTTCTTTATCTATATAATGAGATAATGATAGTGTCTATCTTATAGGATTGCTGTGTCAATTTAATAAGCAATGTCTGTAAAGTCCTCAGAAAAGTACTTGGCATGTGGTAAGTGATATGTAAGTGTTAACTATTATGACTATTGCTAAACAGGATACCAAATAGAGGAACTAAAATAAAATGATAGATGTAACCACATAAAATGTTGGAATTGCTCAAAAAATAGCATACACAAAATAGAATGCAAATGACACATTAAAAATTAAATCGAGGTGACAGAAAAATATTCTATATGCATGGAGTTATTTCAAGTCAATAAGAAAACAAACTTCCCAGAGGACACATGAGCCAATAGCCTTCCAGTAACAAAAGAAAATGTCCATATTAATTGATTTTTCCAACGAATGTTCATCACGTATCTCTTATATCCTGGACTCTGGGATGCTGGGATAGCAATGAGCAAATCTAAACCCCTGCTCTCAAGGAGCTTACATTCTAGTGGCCGGTAAGCATAAGGAACAAGGTGTTCACTTCACAAAGGATCAAAGAAAGCAAGTTAAAACAAAGAGTAACCATTTTTCCATGTATTCACATAGCAAATATTTTTGAGCAATTTCATCCCATATTGGTGATGATGCAGGGAAATTGGCACTCTTACGCATCCCTAGCAGGATGTATAAGCACCAGTGCAGCCTGCCTGTAGGGAATTTTAGCTGCTACGTGCTAAAAGATTTTGAAATGGGTTTTTCCTACAACTTCACAACTTATAGGAACTTATTTTGAGGAATAATTAAAAATGAATAGAAATATTTTTATCCAAGAACATGTGCTAATTGATTCATTCATTCATTTACACATACTTATTGATCAGTCCTACACCCAGGACACTGTTTTAGGTCCTGGGGATACAGCAATGGTAAAAGAAAACAATGTTTCTGTTTGGGGAGAATTTGTATTAAAGGATGTGCATTTATTTGTGGGGAGTAGATGAGGTCTAAATAGACAATAAACATATATAAATATTAAGATTGTGAAAGTGCTGTAAAGAAAAATAAAGTGGCTGGGAGTGGTGACTCACGACTGTAATCCCAGCACTTTGGGAGGCTGAGGCAGCTGGATCACCTGAGGTCAGGAGTTCGAGACCAGCCTAGCCAACATGGTGAAACCCTGCTTCTACTTAAAAAAACAAAACAAAACAAAACAAAAGTAGCCAAGTGTGGTGGTGGGTGCCTGTAATCCCAGCTACTCAGGAGGCTGAGGCAGGAGAATTGCTTGAACCCAGGAGGCAGAAGTTGCAGCAAGCTGAGATCATGCCATTGCACTCCAGCCTGTGTGACAAAAGCGAGACTCTGGCTCAAAAAATAAAATAAAAAAGCATGGTAAGGAGAGAGAGGTGTTCCCTGACTCTCCAGGGAGCTGAGGTGGAAGAAAAGGACTCCTATTTTAGGTAAGGTATCAGAGAAGACCTCTCTGATTAATCAATATGTATCCAAAGGCCTGCATGAAGCCAGGGACCATGCCATGCTGACATCTGGGAGAGGAGTGTCCCCACAGAGAGAAAAGGGAGTGCAAATGCCGTGAGGTGGGAGGACCATGTTTGGTATGTTGAGGGAGGAACAAGGAGGCCAGGGTGGCTAGAGCAGGTTAGGCCATGGGAAGATCACATAGAGATGTCTGGGCCATTGTGAGGACTGTGCAGCTTTGAGAAGACTGGGTTGATGCTCAAAACAACAGCCATTTTATTTAATATCTTAGGATTTTGTGGGTCAGGAATGTGGGCAGAGCTTGGCTGGGAGATTCTTCCACTCCATGTAGCATCAGCAGACAGAGGTCCCTTGGTGATATTCAGCTGGAGAGTAAGTTAATCTGTAGAGTTCAAGATGGTTTCACTCACGTTGGCACCTTGGCAGGGATGGCTGGAAGGCTGGGCCCGGCCAGGTCTGTTAACTGTTGGACCTACATATGAACGCTCCAGCCTGGTGGTCTCCAGAATTGACTCAAGTCTAGGATTGACTGGAAGACGCAGTGGGAGGAATAAACTTAGCAGCCACACTTAATCTACCACATGGAGTAAAAGAGAAAGAAGGGAGTCAAAGGGGCCAGGTTTATTTCAGTGTGATTTAAAATTGTGACAACGTAGAAATAACGAAAGTATCCAACCGAGAAAAATGACCAAATACGTTATAGAGGTTTATATTCACATAATAGATTTATATTTACATGATAGACTATTTGTGAATGTAAATATGTATAATATGTGTAGCCATTTGAGAATTTGAGAATATTGATGAATGAGAGAAGATAATGCAGGATGTGCCTCTATGTGTGTCCGTGTGTGTGCATGTGTATATTGTGTACCCTGTGTGTGTGTGTGGAGGGTGCATGTGTATAATGTGCACCCATTAGCATACTTTTTACTCTTTCTAAAAGCTGTAGGCAGTGGAAGGTCAATGTTCAGCCATGACAAGCGCCCAGTGTGTCACCGTCCTCTGTCCATAGTGATCTCCAGGCACTTTTGCGTGGCCATATAGACAGAATTTTCCTGCATATGGAGCTCTAGAAGTAGCTCTTTAAAGTTTAACTCCTGACAGTTAATGAAGAACTGTGGGGCTTAGAAGGCAGGTAGACCTTCGTGTAAATAACTCTGAGCAACCAGTTGCCATTGTCATTTCCCATACCAAGTATGCATTTGATTTTTAAAAACACTCCCCAAAGCTTTGTTTAGGACTACAGAGTCTCTAAGAATATATTTCTGTTGTCGAGGTCAGGAGCAAGATCATCTCTGTGGACTTGTTGGTCTGAGGTAGTTGCAGGATACTATCATCACTAAAATTGATTTATATACTAAAAAAAAAAAAACACATATATTTACATGTGCCAGGAAAAGGTAAGGAAAGGGAGCATATATTTACGTGTAGTGGCCCCTGCGCTAAGCCCTGGAGCTGCAGAGATGAGTGAGGTGGACATATTTGTTTGTAAAGTGTTTGCCGATGGTACCAAGTCTGTCATCTCTCTTTCCTGGCCTGACCGAGGACCAGCACTTCAGAGTAACCCTGTGAATATTTGGATGAATGAAATGAACGAATCAGTAGGAGCACCATTTGGGGATTAATTTGGGATTCAAATGTGTAGCTCAGATTTGGATTGGGAAACGGAAGCCTGAAATGTTCCGTAGGTTTCTCTAAAGGTCCAGTTCTTTGGGCAAGCTCTAAGAAGATCAGAGTTAATTTCTTCCAGTTCCAGCAGCTTCTCTTGATCAGAGTTTGCCTGACTCTACAAAACAAACTGCTAAAGGGTGATCACAGACAACCACAGTTGCCAGAATTTTGGGAGTCTCTGTGTAAATTTTGAAAAGCTAATATTGCAAAAAGACGTCCCTCCCTCTGAACTAGCTCAACCCACGTGAGGGATAGCAGCACCTAGGCTAATTTAATTTCAGACCCACTCACCTCCTTGACCTGTGGATTTGTGCAGAACGACAGGTGGCAGCCCAGGGGACTTGGGTCCTTCCCGTTCATTGGTGACCTGCTGTGATCCTGTCTCTGTCCATCTGAACTCTGGACAGTGTGGTCCACCCTGTGATTCCACCTCTAGCCTCAGAGCTTCATCTGGCCAACCCTGAGTTTGAGGTTCATTCTCTTCTCCCCAGGGGCCTCCACCCCAGGCCTTGCCTTTGGGAACAGCCCTCCACACAAAGCCTGCGGGAGCCTCTCCACACCCCAGCAAAGGGAGCCTGCAGACAAGACCCAGACAGGTACTTCCCCCCTCCCTTCTCTCCACAAAACAGATCGGATTCAGATCCATCCATGGGGACCCGGGAGGGAAAGAGGCTGTGCTGATACTCTTTCCCCACAAAGCCACCAGTATTATGACGATCACAGCACTTAGCAAGTAACCTGGAGTGCTGGGTTCGCTGGGGGGAATCAAAGCCAGTCCAAGCCAGCATTCCAGCCCCTCTGTTGTTCCAAGTGCTGATTTGTTTCCCTGTGCTGTTGTGCATTCATTTCACTTTTTCCTTCAGAGCAGAATTTAAGTTGCTATTGATTTGGGCTGTCAATTGCCCAGTAATGCTTTAGGCAGGAGCCTAGATAAGAAAGAAATCCACTGCAGCACCCTCCCCCTTCAACCTCTGAGTTATTTCTACCTACAGTTGCGATGTTTTAAGCATCTTTGCTTTTAGATATTACTTTTTTTCCTACTTAAAGGCAATGCAATTTACTCTTCCCAAGAACTACTTTCATAGTCTCATTCCATGTTTTATTTCCTTCTCTATGCAAACTCATTTGTCAAAATTATGCATTCAGTTCCTCCTGTGGAAGAATTAGGGATGGAGTAATGTTTTAAAAAATGACTTTGTGACTTAGAAAAATGTCCTCTCCTGTGAGTTTAAGCCTTTTCTCTGCAGCCGCCAATTAGAGAGATCGTGCAATTCAGTAGATATTCATTGAGCACCTGCCACGTGTCAGCTGCTTCCTAGGTTGGGATGCACCAGTAAACAAAAGAAACAAATCCTTTCCTTCATGGTGCTTACATTTTCATGTGGGAGACAGAAAGTAACCAATTAGCATAATAAATGAGTACAGTTCATGGTATGCTAAAAGGTAGTAAGAGAAAACACGGCAGAGAAAATGCAGATTGGAAATTGTTGCAGTAGAAGTGGTTAATAATTTTAAAGAATAGGCCTCATTGAGGAGGTGATATATTGACAAAGACTTGAAAGAGATGAAAAAGATTTAGTCAGATGGATCATGAAGGGTGGAGGAAGAGGGGAGGAGGGAAGACTTTCTAGCACGCAGCCAGCCAGTGCAAAGACTCAGGCAGGAGCAAGCTTGCGATATTGAAAGAACAGCAAGGCAGCTGGGGGCCTAGAGCTGAGTGTGTGAAGGAGAAAATGGGAGGCGACTGAGTCAGAAATGTACCTGGAGACTGGAACTTGCAAGACTCAAAGGCCATTGTTAAGGGCTTAGGCTTTGGGTCTGCAGGAAACGGGAAGCTGTTGTAGGGTTCTGAACAGAGAGTAAGATGAGTTGTTTGCATTTAAAGAGGATCACTCCAGTTACAGAGCTGAGAATAGACTGTAGGAGGCTATTGCAGAGCCAAGACAGGGCAGATGGTGACATCTGCAAGGGGAGAGCTGGTTGAAATGGTTGCATTCTGGATTTATTTTAAGATCCAGCCAACAGATTTGCTGGTAGATTGGTAGTGGAAGTGAGAAAAAGAGAGGAGTCTAGGCCTGGGGAACTGGAAGGATGAGATTGCTGCCAAGTGAGATGGGGAAGAATGTAGATGGAGCAGGTTTACTGGGGAAGATCAGCAGTTCAGTTTCAGACATGCTAAAATTGAAACATTTGCTGTCTATTAGACAACATGAGACACTGGGAAAGCTTTGGAGTCAAACAGGCCCTCACTGCAATCACATCTGCACCAATGATTACTTCTGTGACCCTCAGGAAAATACTATCTCTGAGCCATTTATACTCTTAACATGGAGATAATTTTCTCCATTTATACTGCACTGGGAGATAGAGATGAGGATTAAATAATAGAGTGTCATGGAAGCAAAAGGAGTGAATCCCTGGTTAGTGTGCTTCCAGAAAGGCCAGGGATCAGTCCCGATCTCAACTCATAGACTCTCCTGGTTGACATGAGGTAAGTCACTTCCCCACTCTGAGCCACAATTTCCCATCCCTAAAGCAAGAGAGTTGACACAGTGAGCCATTCAGTTTGTTTTGGCATTAAGGTTGCATGAGTGTGAGGATCTCAGGGTCAGAGGGGCTCTGCCTTCCAACTTGCTAGCGTCCCACCTCATAATGGGAATTCACACACATGTGTGCATGCCCATACACACACACACCCACACACACACAGCCTCGTTCAGCTCTGAAGGTTTGTCTCTTGTTTGGACAGACTGCTTCTCCCAGAGCATGCCAGTGCCTACATCTGCCCAGACCGTTTTTTTAATTTGAGATATACACATCTCCATGCCATTGATCTCCTTCCTCCCTGACCCCTAGTCTGGGTAGCCCTGACCCTCTATGGTGGCTGAACTAGATAATGTTGCTGTCTAGTGTGTGTTGCTGAGATGGAACCCCAGGAAGTGGAGGAGGGGATACCCCAGGCTTTGCAGCCATGCCTCAGCCTTCCATTCCACCAGCCTGTAACTGGGCCCTGCCACTTTGCCTGGCTCTTCACAGCTTTCTCCTCTGGGAAACTAGTCCCTATTCTTCCTTCTCTGTCCAGCTGTAACTCTGCTAACACTTGGCTTGTCTTCCAAAACCTTGACGTTGCCTTCACTGGGCCATAGGATCACTTGCTGCCCCCTTCACCTTAACCAAGGGATGGATCTCTCTGCTGGGACCCATCTTCCTGGATCTTTCTATGCATGTGTTACCCCCATATGTGACTCTAAACCGGATGCAGTCATGTCCTCAGCTTTGCATCAGGCAGTCCCTGTTCTGTGTATTAGTCCATTCTCACACTACTGTAAGGTCACTGTTAGCCCGGTTTAACCACAATCACTGCCAAAGGAATAGTCCCCCCACCTCTTTGAAGCAGTTTCAGTAAGAGAGGAACTAAACATCCCGCGTCTGCAGTATCATCTTATTTACTCTATTGCATCCATGTCAGGAGAGAAGTGACAGGTTTTCACTTCTTCCGATGTTCTCAGACCTATGTGCTTGGGTCTCCTTCTGTGCCCCTCAGTCCCTCCCTCAGAGCAGGCCGCAGCACTGCCCAGTGGTCCTTCCATGGTGGCTCCTGCCATGTATCCATCCCACTAGGTTTGCTCATGTGCCTTGTGCAGAGGTATAGCCACGACCGGCACCTGCATGGCCATTTTGGGGAAGTGAATCACTTTAATGTTGGTTGATTTCCTTGCAAACCGTAGTATGTTTCCATGATCCAATTTTGTAAAGAGTCTGATGTTTCTTTTCTGTTCTGTTATAGCAATTGCTGACATTAACCTGACCTGTCTATCTTTGTTTTTAACTGCTTCTATATGCTCTTTCTTGGTCATGGCCTGTTGTTGTTTTTATTTCAGCTTGTTAAGTCTACTTGTTTCTAAAATGCTACGTGACCTGAACTTGCTTGTATACTTTATTGTCAGTTTTGCTCTCCCTCATTTTACTCCCGGCATTGTCCCTGATCATTCATTGATCATAGCATTTGCCACCCTATGTCAAAATGGCTTGTCTTCTTGAGCCGACAGTAAGGCAAGAATTGGGTGTCAGCCATCTCTGTGGACGCAGCAGGTAGCTGAGGGGCAGAAACCCCATGGGACCTCAGGGGACACTTGTAGAATGAATAAATAAGTGGAGAAATTAAGAAATAAATAATCATACTAAAGAGAAGATGATGGTGAATTTACTTATGCTTTTACATAGGAAAATGTGTAAACATGTTAGTGCCTTTGTGTCCTTCTAAACCTTAGTTCGCCTTAAAAAACACAAAGGATTCTGAAAGCCAGGTTCTTTTTCTGACCCAGATAACTCCTGGGTCAGAAAACTCCAGGCTTGTAAGTTCCAAAGAACTCTGGGGACAGAAAGCCATCCCAGCCAAGCCAGGTAAAGCCCCAGGGAACTCAAGCCATAGCATTTTCCAGTCTCTGGGGAAAGATGGCCAGTTGGATATTCTCTGAGCTTCATCCTCCTATTGTGAGAGAGTTAATTAATTGACTCGCTGATGCATCCCGTCAGTCAGCAGCTGTTTACGGAACACCAGCTGCAGGCCAGGCACCGTGCTGTAAGGCATAGATGTGTTAGCGAACATGACTCCCTTCCAGATGTTCAGGATTTAGCGGGCAAGTAAACAGAGGGCCCAGGGAAGGCACTCAACACTGCCTTATGATATCAGGGGAGATTGCTCAGAGGAAGTGATGCCTAAACTGAGATGAGTCAACGTGAGAAGAGGAAAGGGTGGAATTGTGAATGGAGAGAAAGTGCACCCCCATGAGATTATCTAGGGGCAAAGGCCCAGCGGGGAGAGATCCTGCAGATGCTCCAACAGGCACTTACCCTGGCTGGATCATAGTGTGATGGAAAGAGGGGTAAACAAGAGCTGGTTTCCTGGAGGGTCTGAATTGATAGGTTGGCAGGTCAAGAGTATTGCTCTTTTTGTGGAAGCAATGGTGTACTTCTGAACAGCATTAAGCAAGAGGTGACAGGTGACAGGGTCAGAACTACATTTTAGATGCTCACTCTGGCTGCTGGGTGGAGGAGACAGATGTGAAGGCGGAATGAGAGAGGCAGGCAGGGAGGCAGCCGCCGTGGTCTTCTGGGCAACAGAAGATTGTGGCTGGACTCAGGTGGCGAGGGTGTGGGGGCTGGAGAAAAGTGGGCAGATTCAGAGGATTTTTAGAAGGTAAAATTGATAGCCCTTGGCAATTTGTTAGATCAGGGTTTGGCAAGCAGTAGCCTATGCATCAAAGGTGGCCCACTGCCTGCTGTTG
Organism: Cebus imitator; assembly: GCF_001604975.1. Lineage (NCBI taxonomy): Eukaryota > Metazoa > Chordata > Mammalia > Primates > Cebidae > Cebus > Cebus imitator. The sequence goes on from NW_016107456.1 coordinate 4,573,329, forward strand.
TAAATGTTGTTAGAACATTCACACTACAATGGTGAAGTTGAGTGGAGTGAATGTTCCAATAAACAGAAGCCTGGGAAGCCTAAAATGTTTACTGTCTGGTCCTTTACAGAAAATGTTTGTCTGCCTCTGGGTTAGATGCAAAGCATTGGGGATGGTGAGTTTACAGAAAGATGTGACATTGCCACCTAGAATGTGGAGGTTGGTGCGTGTTACTGAGATGGAACCCCAGGAAGTGGAGGAGGGGATGCCACAGTCTTTGAGACATGCCTCAGCCTTCAAGCCACGCCTCAGCCTTCCATTCCACCAGTTTGTAACTGGGCCCTGCCACTTTGCCTGGCTCTTCACAGCTTTCTCCTCTGGGAAACTAGTCCCTGTTCTTCCTTCTCTGTCCAGCTGTGGCTCTGCTAACACTTGACTGTTCTTCCAAAACCTTGACTTTGCCTTCACCGGGCCACAGGATCACTTGCTGTGCCCTGTCACCTTGACCAAGGGATGGGTCTCTCAGCCGGGACCCATCTTCCTGGGTCTTTCTATGTGTGTGTTACCCCCACACAGAACCGGGTGCAGACTCCAGAACCGGATGCATTCATTTTCTCAGCTTTGCACGAGGCAGTCCTTGTTCCCTGTGTATTAGTCCATTCTCACACTACTATAAGGATGCTACCAGACTGGATAATTTATAAAGAAAAGGGGTTTAATTGACTCACAGTTCTGCATGGCTAGGGAGGCCTCAGGAAACTTACAATCATGGCAGAAGGTGAAGGGGAAGCAAGGCACATCTTACGTGATGGCAGGAGAGAGAGAGAACAAAGGAGGAATGCCAAACACTTATAAACCCATCACATCTCTTGAGAACTCACTCACTATCATGAGAACAGAGAGGGAGAAATGGCCCCCATGATCCAATCACCTTCCACCAGATCCCTCCCTTGACATGTGGGGATTACAATTCGAGATGAGATTCTAGTGCGGACATAGAGCCAAACAATATCACCTTTCTTTGCCCAACCCCCACCTCCACCCCAGCTTTGTTGTTGAAGCCCCAGGAGCCTTTCTGTCCACCCGAGCCTGCTCCAGTGGGCTGAGTAGCACCTAGGCTGCTACTACCCTTTGTTCTTCCTTTGCCTCCCTCCCTCCCTCCCCTGGAGCAATGGTAACTTGCAGGGACATGGACTGCACTGTCTTTTTTGGAGGCCAGAAAACAGTCCCTGCTGTCTCTCTCTAAGCAGGTCACCTTTGGTGGGTGTGTAAATCCACTTTTCTGCTTGCCAAAGTGGCATTTTCATGATACCCAAAGTTATTAAGTGGCATCTTTGGACACTTCCTTTTTAACCAAAGTGGAGTGGGCTGGGAAATGTCAATAGCGATAATGTACAGTTATGTCCCCAATACCCTTTTGATTGAACACATGATGGAAACAGTGCAAACTGCAGAGCCCTTTGCAGGGAATTGCCAGTTAAGAATTTGTTCAGACTCATGGGTTTTTAACTGTAAACTCTGAGCGTTTTAAATAAAATACTGGCTGCCATGGCCCTCCAACTGGAAATGTCAACTGCTCTGTCTGGCTCTGCAACCCTCTTCGGTAGGCTCAGTGTTTCTCCAGCTTGGGAGCCCAAACTGCCCTCAGTCAGAAGCATAGAAAGAGTCTATCTTGCCATTCTGATACCACCATGCTAATAAGGGGATTGTATCATCCCTCACACAGGAGAAACTACTCTGATCAGTGTGGACAGAAGTTTGAATAAAAGAAAGGAGAGAAAGTAGGGAGGCAAGGGGACATGAAATGAGAACTTAGATCACGGAGCAGTCACCCAGTAAATGTTCCTCAATTCAAACTCAGGCCACAGGCTAGAATTTCTCCCAGTCTGAGACCAACAGATGCCAGCTTATTTTCACCACAATGCCATCTAATGTCACCTCTTTATTGGGAAGAACAATCCCTCTTTGGGGCTCAATAGCGTATGTCCTTCCAGAAAAGCTCCTTTCTATAGAGAAAGGGTATTTTATCCAGACCATCATGGATAGAGAGTTGGAGGTTGGGTGGGTGGGGAGTGGACTCATTCCACCACGGAAGGCCCCTGCTGGCCAGGGTGCTTGCCCTGCTCAGTGCAGGCTGGGCTTGTGCAGTCAGGGGTATTCCTCTGACCTTCCTGCTAGCCACTCCTTGGCTAGATGCACCCTGCTTCTCTTATTTCCATCTTCCTGTGGGCACCTTGCTCACTGTTCTTCTTACACCTTGTGGCCCAATTCCTACAACATTAATTAGTTGTTAATTCATTCATTCTGTAATTTGACAAATATTTGTTGAGCGAAGGTGCTGGGCGCTGGGAATAGGATGACAAACAAAACAGACGTGGATCCTGTGGGTCCTGCTGTTATGGAGCTTATATTTTAATGGAGACATACATGCCAAAAAAGAAAAATCAATTGTGTTTACCTGAAAAACAAACAAACAAACAAAAAACAAAACAAAAGATAAAAAACTTGTCTCTAGTGTTAGAGGTCAAGGTAGGCATTGCCTTATGGGGCTTAGTGACTGGAAGAGGTAGAGCTGAGCTTCTGGGATCCCCCAGGAAGCCGAGAATGCTTGATTGCTCTAGATGGTGTTTACCCAGTTGCGTTCAGTTTGTGAAAGTTCATAGAGATTGTGCTGTGTGCAGTTTGCTGGATAGATATTAAACTCTGATTAAAAGCTAAACAGCTAATTAAAAAGCTAATTAATTATAATCATGATGAGTGCTATGAAGGAGAAGAATACAGTATGGGAATGCATAAGAAGTGGACCTTGCCTGGGAGGTGAAGGGGTTTTCCTGAGAAAGCTGAATTTTATATGGACTCTAAAGGACAAGGGAGAGATACTGGGACCAAGAAGAATGTGAGGCAAGCGTTCCAGGCATGTGCCAGGGCCCTGGAGTAAGTGAGAGCATGGCCCGTGAGTGGAAGCTAGGGGAAGACCCATGTGGCCATAGCAGAGAAGGTAAGGGGTGAGAGTTCTTGGTGAGTGGCGAGGTCAGAGGGTGGCCAGGAGAGGCCAGGGTCGGGATAGTTTTCTTTATGCAAAGAGTAATGGGTAAACAATGAAGGACCTTCTATGGTCTGAACGTTTGTGTCCACCTGAAAGTTAAGCCATTAGGTCAGGAGGATGCCACCCCCATGAATGAGATTAGTGCCCATATAAAAGAGGCTTGAGGGAGCCCCCTGGTCTCTTCTACCATTTGAGCATGCATAAGGTCACCAACTAAGAGGAACAGACCCTTACCAAACATGAAATATTCTGGAGCCTCAGTCTTGGAGTTCCCGGTCTCCAGAACTGTGAGCAATGACTTTCTGTTGCTAAAAGATTCCCGTCTAAAGTATGCTGTTACAGCAGGAGAGCACCAGTGTCTAACTCAGGTGTCAATGAGATTCTCCTGGCTGCTGTGTGGGGCCCAAAGTGTGGTTGCCAACAGGGGAAGTGGGAAGACCAGTGAAGGGGCTGGGGCATTCTTGCCAGGGGAGGTGAGGGAGTGGCTTTGACAAGGGTGTGGGAAACTAAGCTGGAAAGAAGTGGATGTGCTACTGTCAAGGAGGTACAGATGGGAGAGATGCCCCAGACGCTGATGACAGTCACTGGCTGTCCTGCCAGGTGTAAGGACTGGAGGACCCTACCCGGGGCAGTGGGGATTGGGGTCCTCTTCCCGGGTCATCTACCAAAGATGCCCCTCAGCCTTCTTGGATACCAGTTTGTCAGCATCTCTTAAGAGCTCTCAACACAGTCACATCCTCTGACCCAGTAATTCCACTTTTAGAAATCTGTTGTAATAGAAATCTGAACTACGTGAACAGTTTCATTCACAAGGGTCTTTACATTAGTTTTCTCTTGCTGATGTAGCAAATTATCACAAACTTAATGGTGTGAAATCATACAAATTTATTCTCTTACAGTCCTGGAGGTCAGAAGTCTGAAATGCATCCTGCCAGGCTAAAATCTATGCGTTGCCAGGGTGTATTCTGTAGTATCTAGGGATGAACCCATTTTCTTGCCTTGTCCAGCTTTTGGAAGCTGTCTGCATTCCTTGGCTCCTGGCCCCTTCCTCCAGCAATGCAGCATCTTCAACTCTCTTCCTGTTCTCTATCCTTTCCCATTTAGAAAAATGTAGACAGAAACAAGTATGTGTGCATGATTCAACTACCAAGCATAAAAAATGAGAATTATTATTTCCCTTTCATCTTATTTGTTTACCATTGTTCATCCTTTGTACACATGTTATGCAAAGGATAATACTTTTCAAGTTTGCACAGCTTTCTACAAAATACCCCAGCATCAGCATGGGCAATGTTATAAACAGTTCTTTATAAGCATTTTAATGGCAGCACGTGCAATGTGTGCGGAGAGATTATTTAACCATTTTCTTCTCTGGAATGCTTAGGTTGTTGCAATGCTGAATATTACAGTAGATAGAATAACACAACCCCACCCCTGACAAAAATGTCGATGCCCATGTCCTAATCCCCAGAATCTGTGAATATGTTGCCTTACACGGGAAAACGTACTTTATAGATTAAGTTAATTAATTAAGTTAATTAAAGCAATTAAGTTAAAGATCTTGTGATGGGGAGATTAGCTTGGATTATTCAGGTGGGCCCAATGTATCACAAGCATCTTTATAAATGAAAAATAGAGTCAGGAGAAAGAGGGGAAAACAACTTCTTGCTCTTCTTCCCATCTCTTCTTTTTCTCTCTCCCTCTTCTATCTAATTATAGGCAGAAAAAGTTAGAAACCAATGTGTTAGGTGATCAATTCAGGTAGCAAGAGATATAAAGATGACAAAAAAAATGTGAATTTCCCTGGAAAATCTTTGGCTACATTTTCTGGAGACATCTAGAAGTAGGAGTAAATGGCTTATTAATTATGAGCCTCTCACCTTGGTAATTAAGCAATAAAGACCCATCAGGCAGTGCATTTGTGGGCGATTAGAGCTGTGTTTGGTGAAGTCAGAAACTTGCAGCTGAAGATTAAGTGGTTTTCACCACTTGAGAGTTGCATTAATCACCTGGAGCTCCCCTGGCTGGTGGATTTGGTTGCTGATTTGGAATGGCGTTTACACATTAAAGTGAGGAATATCCGTACGTGCCGAGGAGAGCTCTGGAGTGAAGGGTAGTTACTCAGGAAGGACACGGCGGGTTTCCAGGTGTGACATCGTGACTCAGTACAGCATCTGTCCAAGGGTCACCTTTGTGCCACTGTCAAGGAGGTACAGATGGGAGAGATGCCCCAGACACTGACGACAGTCACTGGCTGTCTTGTCAGGACTGGATGACCTTCCAAAGGACAGAGGGAGCCACGTGGGGTAGCAGAAGCCTATCTGCTTTAGAGACAGACAGACTTAAATTCATATACTAGCTGCGATCTTTCCATGAAATGTTGGGCAAGCTACTTGAACTTGCTGGTCTTCAGTGTCTTCTGTAACATAGACTTACATTAGTTTGTCTTAGTCAGCTATTGCTATGTAAGAAACTGAGCACAAAATATCAGTGACATACAATATGAATACATAAATAAATAAATGAACATTTATTTAGCTTATAAATGTGCGGTTTGGATGATCCCAGCTGAGTCTGTTTCTACATCTGCAGGTTGACTGCGGGGTCAGCTGGCCTAGGCTGGGGTGGCAGGGCTGGCTCTCTTCTCGATGGAGTTCTGTAGACCTGCACCTCTTCCCGTGCCTCCTTTTCTTCTCTTAAGACCAGTGAGCTGGTCAGGGCTTTATCTTCTCATGGTGAAAGCAGCAGCTTAGAGAATAAGGGGAAACATGCAAGGTTTCCGAGGCCTAGTTTCAAAACAGACACATCATAGCCTCTGCCTCAGTCTGTTAGCCAAAGCGATCACCAGGCCACGTCCAAAGGGGGATGCCTTTCTTTTGGTGGGAAGAACTAGAAAGTCACTCAGTAAAGAGCCCTGATGAAGGGAGGGTAAAAATGTTGAACCAACACTTCAGTCTACCACCTACTTCTTTTATATAGTTTTAGGAGGAGGTCGTGTACTATGTGTTACTTACCCTGCTAGGTGCTGGACATAGAGTTCTGAACAACACACCTTCATGCCTAGTGAACATGTCAGACATTAAATAATCATGTACATGCACAAAAATTAATTACAGTTGGCTTAAAAATGATGAAGGAAATGTAAGGGATGCCAATAGGGACTTGTAACAAGGTGCTCTAATAGAAAGTCTTGAGCAGAGTACTTAGTACATGGGAGGTATTTAGTAAAACCAGACCCTGTGTACAGATGTGCATTGTGTGTAAAGTCCCTGTGTACAGGTGTACAGCATGTGCATTGTGTGTAAAGACTTCCAGTCAAGGTGAGGGTTGAATGCATGCTCTGCTCACCTTGTGTGCTGGTATAGGGCTGTGAGGCAGTCCTACAGTAAAGAGAAATGCCTGTCCTCCCCAGTCCTCAGCATTTCCCTTAGTTATGATGCACCATTTGTGCAGAAATGAGCATTCCTGCTCATTATCACCACGAGCAGAGAACTGTGTCTCACAGGAGCCTAAACTGAGGCTCAGAGTCTGAGTGGTCTGCTGAACTGGTCATCTTGGGCCTTGCCTTCCCAGCCATCTGGCAGCCTGAGTTGATACACGTGGAGGGGAGGGACCTGCAAGGGGAAGGAGAAGGGAGTAGCTAGAGGTGGGAGTTAGGAGAAGGCTCTGGGAATGGTTGCTGAATGATGATAAATGTCTTCTTGGGGGAACTTATGAAACTTTGAGCACAAGTCGTGCTGAGGGCCACGCGATCTTGTATGAAAGAATCAGGCCAAGTGCCCTCTGCTTCTTTCTGCCTGGAGCATAGCATGGCTCTGGTGCAGAGACCTCTAATGAGAACCCATTTCCATTTGGCATCTATGAGTTTTGCATCCCTGGGTGCTCTCAGGAAGTGCATGGCCCAGTGAGGATGAGGCTAGTGGAGAGGAGCAGGCAGGGGTGAGTTGATAGGACGTAGGCTCAGGCATTTGGCTGATATTCATGTGATAGCATCAATCGTTAATTGATTCATTACAGACCTTCCAGAGATGCTGTGGCTCCCCAGACTTTTTATGACTTTTATCATTTCATGCCTTTATTCAACAGTTGTTCATTATGCAGCTACTGTGTGCAGGACTTTGTGATGTGAACTTTAGATATAAAGTAGAGTAAGGCAGGACTGTCCCTGCCCTCAGATGGCTTGCAGTCTATGGGGAAAGGAGGCATTGAGCATCTAATTTCACAGTGAAATATTGATTCACAGTAACTTTTGCCTAACATTTCAGAGCCTATTTTATCATTTTTGAAATTGGAGTAACAATAGTCTCTTCCTAGGGTTGTAAGCTCTGCTTACATAGTGATGAAAGCTATGCTTCTGTGAGCTATGCTGTGTAAAATGCTTAGTGCAGTACTGGCGTAGCATAAAAGTTGAAATAGTTTTTTTTCTTTTGGAGAGGGAGTCTCACTCTGTAGCACAGGTTGGAGCGTAATGGCGTCATCTTGGCTCACTGCAAATTCCGTCTCCTGGGTTCAAGCAGTTCTTGTACCTCAGCCTCCTGGGTAGCTGGGACTACAGGCACACACTACCACATGTGGCTAATTTTTGTATTTTTAATAGAGACAAGGTTTTGCCACATTGGCCAGGCTGCTACTGAACTCCTGACATCGTGATCCATCTACCTCAGCCTCCCAAAGTGCTGGGATTACAGGTGTGGGCCACTGTGCTCAGCCAAAGTAACTCTTATTCCCGGATGAATCCAGGACAGTTGAAGGATCCTGGCTTTAGCAGCTCAGACACCTCTCTGTAGGCCAGGAGGGTCACCTCTGACCCCAAGTCCTAGCTTCAACAACTAGACTTCAGTTTATGGCAATTTGTTTGAGTTCTGGCATTCAGCTTTTATTTGAGAGCCAACCCAGAGGGGCATGGAAGAAATTGAATTTATTTTTATGACAGTTCTTAGTGGAGCCTGGCGATCCATCATATGTCAAGATGCTGTTTTGAAAAGAAGCAGGTTATAGGCGGACTTCGGAGACCTAGCTCCACTTACAAAGGGAGTGGTGGTAAACACATCACATATTCTCTCTGCTCCTCAATTTTCTCACCTGTAAAGTGGAGTATAATAATACCAACCTTGGAGGGTTCTACTGGGATTTGGTGAAATAATGGGAGTGAAGGCCCTCCACACATGTTCGCCTGGCAGCCAGCAGGCATTCAAGAAATGCGAACTCCCACCTGTAATGCCTTTGATTGTTCAACAGAAGGCATTGAATTGACTATTTAAGCCATTTTGCCTCATCAATACTAATTAAGACAGTCACAATCATGAGACCAAGTGCCATGTATCAATGCGGACACTCCAGGCCACCAGGAAAATATATCACAATTAGAAAACAGGTCTGGTGTTCAATAAATACTTTGCAACTGATTAATCATCCCCTACATCTGTGCAGTACTTCAGAGTTAATGAAGCAGTTTTATTCTGGTTGGTATAGCGAACGTTCACAACAAATAGGTGAGGTTGGCATTAACTCATTGGACAAATATTTCGGAACACCACGAGGAATGTTGTAGCTGTGAAGGAAATGGGATTTCTGACTCAGGGAAGACTTCAGTGTGGCTTGGGAAATAGGCAGGTCTATTAGTTACTTCTCTTGGATGTGATTGACGCAGAAAGTGTATGGTACCTCACCCCCTGGTAATCACAGAAAGCTTCTTAATGGAGATAATGTCAAAGCCGAGTCTTAAAATGTGACTAGGAGTTTTACAGGTGAAGAGGAGTACATTTGTTAGGTAGGCGTGGCTGCAGTAATAAATAGACCCAAAGGTACAATGGCCCAATACAGCTATTTTAAAAATTGCTCTCTCTTTCTTTTTTGTTTTGAGATGGAGTTTCACTCTTGTTTTCCTGGCTGGTGTGTAGTGGTATGATCTCGGCTCACTGCAACCTCTGTCTCCCAGCTTCAAGTGATTCTCCTGCCTCAGCCTCCTGAGTAGCTGGAAATACAGGTGCCTGCCACCACACCTGGCTACTTTTTTGTATTTTTAGTAGAGACAGTTTCATCATGTTGGCCAGGCTGGTCTTGAACTTCTAACCTCAGGTGATCCGCCTACCTTGGCCTCCCAAAGTGCTGGGATTACAGGTGTGAGCCAACACACCATGCCTACAAATCATTCTTAATAAACATTCCGTTTTAGAATAAATTTAGATTTATGGAAAAGTTGCAAAGATAATACAGAGAGTCCCATCTATTCTTTGTTCAATTCTGCCTAATATTAACAGCTTACATTGCCATGGCACATTTATGGGTTACTGTTAGTAGCAGATTTTTTTTTCTATTTACATGCTTTTTCTATTCCAGGGTGCAGTCAAAGCTAGCACATTGCATTGAGTGTGGTACGCTGGATTGGTAACAGGGGCAATAGTCCTTTCTTGGTCACCTGGTCACCTAGGTGGCCAGCAGCCTGACAAACATCCTCAATGCGTGGCTTCCAAGTTTGTCCTGGTTATTTCCACTCCAGCAAGCTGAAAGAGAGAAAAGGCCTGGAGGGACACCTACCCGGTGCTTTAGGGCAGGGCCTGGGAGTCGCGGCCATCACTTCTGTTCCCATTTCATTGGTGAAAACTAGTCTTCAGGTCCTGAACCTTCTGCTTAGTTTTTCTTTGAACCTAAAGCTCCTCTTAAAAACAAGAAAGTCGGCTAAGCGCGATGGCTCACACCTGAAATCCCAGCACTGTGGGAGGCAGAGATGGGCAGATCATGAAGTCAGGAGATCGAGACCATCCTGGCTAACACGGTGAAACCCTGTCTGTACTAAAAATGCAAAAAAACTACCCAGGTGTGGTGCTGCGCACCTATAGTCCCAGTTACTCGGGAGGCTGAGGCAGGAGAATCGATTGAACCCAGGAGGCAGAGGTTGCACTGAACTGAGATCGCACCACTGCATTCCAGCCTGGGCGACAGAGTGGGACTCTATCTCAAAAAAAGAAAACAAAAAAACCCAAAAAACAATAAAGTCATCTGGCTGTGGTGGCTCATTTCTATAATCCCAGAACTTTGGGTGGCCGAGACAGAAGGGTCGCTTGAGCACAGGAGTTCAGGACCAGCCTGAGCAAATAGGGAGACCCTGTCTCTACAAAAAAATACAAAAATCAGCTGGGCATGGTGGTGCACACAGGTAGTCCCAGATACTCAGGAGGCTGAGGTGGTAGGATCCCTTCAGCCTGGGAGGTTGAGGTTGCAGTGAGCCATGACTGTGCCTCAGCACTCAAGCCTGGATGACAGAGTGAGACTCTGCCTCAAAAGAGAAAATAAATAAGTAAAATTGAAGCTGTTTTTTTTTCAAAAAGCCTTGTCTTGAAGCCACACATAGCCAACATAGGGTGGAAAATACACTCTCTAGCTGAGTATCTGCTTCCCAGCTGCGGGCCTGTGCTATGGAAAGGAATAATGGATTTGGGAGAGAGCAAGTCATCTGTGCCACAAGGAGGATGTAGGAGTGTATATGAAGCAGAGAAAATTGCATGAATAAAAGCAGGGAGGAAGGAAGGGCAAGTGGTAATATTGCCCTTTGGAAGGCAGGAAGGTTACAGGACCCAGCTGGGACCACACAGCTGTTGAGCAGTACTGCAGAAGCTCAGCCCCAGGCCCTGCCCCATCCCACCCCAATGGGCTCATCCCCTTGATCCAAAGGCCTTCAGACCCACAGGCTGATCTGCAGGAGAAGCCACAGATGTGTTTAATCTCATACATTTCTTTAAGGGCATTTTAATCAGAAGTTTTACAACTGTTCAATTTAAAAGTTAGGCATTTCCCCAAATTCCTCCACTCCACCTGAAAAGAGCAAGTGGTGAGAGAGCAGAAGAGATCCTCTAAGGGCCCTGATTGATTTGCTTTTCCCACCAGGCTCCAGGCTGCATCTGTGCCCAGAGGCTCAGTCACAGCTGGGCAGGAGGAAAACGTGTGTGCATCAGAGGCAGCGTGTCTGCCTGTCATCTCATATGTGATGCTGGTGTCTGTTTATTTCTGGCTGGATGGAATATAATTGCTCCCTGGGCTGACAGTGACAAATGGTGGTGTGGGGCGTATATTCCTCTGAGTGGCAAGATTCGCTTGTGCACCTAGGCAGACAAAAGCAGGCTCTGCCAGGCAGGAACAGGGGCTTTGCTTCTCAGTTTGAGGCCTCCTGGGCATGGAGAAAGTTCCAGGTGGGTGGGCTGTGAGCTGCCTCTGGAACTGGTGTCTGTGTCTTTTGGGATATGAAGGGCAGCCAGGGATGTTCCAGGTCCCCTTCTTCTCAGATGCTGTCTAAACCCAGCCCTAACATGAAGTACCCAGGGCACCAGAACACCAGGGCACCAATTGCAGCTTGATCTACAGTGGAGGGCTGTCTGATTCCTCTGCGAAGCCATCAGAATGGAAATACAGTCGACCCTCAGTATCCTCAGGGGATTGGTTCCTGCACCCTCCTTGGATACTAAAATTCTTGGATGCTCAAGTCCTTTATATAAAATGGGGTAGTATTTGCATATAATTTATACACATCCTCCTGTATCTTTAAATCATCTCTAGGTTACTTACAATACCCAATGCAATACAAATGCTATGTAAATAATTGTTATACTATTTATTATTTATTTTTATTATTTATTATATATATACTATTAATATTAATATATATATATTATATATACTATTTATTTGTTTATTGTTTATTATTATTATTTTACCTTAAGTTGTGGGATACTTATGTAGAAGACGCAGGTTTGTTACACAGGTATACATATGCTGTGGTGGTTTGCTGCACCCGTCAACTCATCATCTAGGTTTTAAGCCCTGCATACATTAGATATTTGTCTTAACACTCTCTCTTCCCTTGTTCCCACCCCCTGACAGGCCCCAGTGTGTGATGATCCCCTCCCTGTGTCTATGTGTTCTCATTGTTCAACTTCCACTTATGAGTGAGAACATGAGGGGTTTGGTTTTCTGTTCCTATGTTAGTTTGCTGGTATTTTTATTGTTGTATTGTTATTTCTAATTTTTTTTTCTTCAAATATTTTTAATTGATGTTGATTGAATCTGGAGATGCATAACCTGTAAATATGGAGGGCTGGCCGTAGCTTTACTGGGCTTTTCTGCTTTGATCCTAAAAGTAGTCCACATATTTTGGGAAAAAGTCTGGACACTGTGGAAGAGTGAAAGGAGATTGCAAAGTTGATGCCAAATATTTCTAGCCAGACCTAATCATGTTAAAATTTTGCTCTGTTTCTTTCCATAAAAGAGACTAGGCAATTGCTGGGCATAAGTCAGGCTATACCTTTCAGCCTCTTTGCAGTTAGGCGCTAACCTGTGGTTTTGTTTTAGCCATTGGTATGTGGGCAGAAATGAGTCACCTTCATATGCACCTGGTCTTGTATACACCCCACGTCCACTGTTTCTTCCCTCTTCCAAATGATCAGATACAGAGGACCCAGAGGGGGACTTCAAGACCCTTTGGGACAGTAGAGCCACTGTTAGAAGGAGGCTGGGCTCTTCAGTGACAAAGTGAAGCAGAGCCACCCTGCAGATTCATTTTTGACTCTGACACGAGCAAAAAAGAAATCTTTCTTGTGCTAAGTCTCTGAGGTTACCAAGGTTCATTTACCTTGAATAGAACACCTTCCAAAGACTTGCCGTGGGCACGTGTGTGCACACATGCACATGCACAATAACGGAATCATATCTTGGTTTATTTTTGCAACCTGCTTCAGTCTCTCAAAAAGGCTATGAACATCTCTCCATAATAAAGGTATATTTATCCAATCACCTTAATGGCTGTGTATATTCCATTATAAGCATGTACCCTACTTTACTTTATTATTTTTCTATTTCTGGACATTTAGGTTTTTCAGTTTTTAAATTTATAAGCACTTGTGTTATGAACAGGCTGGTAGATATCTTTGTGTATATATACAACCATTTCCTTAGGACATCTTCCTAGAAATTGAATTACTTGGCCACATTTAAGTGATGTTTGATAATTCCAGGAATATCTTCTTGGAAAAGAGGTATTGATTTATAATTCCATCAAGAGTCTGTGAGAGATCTAATTTCCCTAAGCCATCAATTGTCTGAATACTAATCTGATTAGTAAAAAATAAGAGCTTGTTTTAATATGTTATTCTTTGTTGATTGATTGTGTTGGACCAATTGCTACTTCTTTATGCATTTTTTTTTCTTTTGGGAGCTTTACACATCTCTTATTATTTTGCAAGTGCCCTTTGCATATTAAGGATAATATGAGTTTTTCAATGCACTAGTCATAAAGAATAAACTAGATTTATTTAGTTTTTAACACATTTATGTTCTTTATACTCTTTTTATATAGAGATGTTTTCAATTTTTATTTCTGTCTTTCTTCCTTGTTTTTAACATTATTACACTTTTGAGGAACCAAACCAATATGAAAAGATACTCCAGATTTTCTTCTAGCACTTTTTTTGTTTTGTTTTGTTTTGTTTTGTTTTGCCTTCAAGTCACTAATCTTTCTAGGATAGATTTCTGTATAAAGGGCTTTAATTTAATCTGAAGTCCAGAAAGACAGAAAGAGAATAAGGCATATTCAAAGCACTAGAAGTTCAGGATGGCTGGCCTGTAGCCCTGGAGGAGATGTTTAGTACTGAGACTGGAGGGATTGTCAGGGCTGGGTGATGAGGGTGATGGACTCCATGTAGAACCTGCTGAGTGTCAGGTGCCTCTGAGTGTAGAAATGTGCTGATGAGGAAGTTAGATGTGGAATGAATTTTAGTGCTTAAATCCCTGGTACTGGACCACAGAATAAACTCAGGAGAAATGAATGCAAATTTCTGTAAACATTCCCACATAAGAATGTTGGTAATATCTTTATTTGTAATAATCCCCAAATGAAAACAATCTAAATGACATCCAAAGGAGAAAGGATACATTGTTGTATTATACCGCTGCAGTGGAATACTATTTATCAACAGAAAGGGACTGGCTGTTGGTACACTCCATAATGTGAATTCACCTTAAAACTTTTATGTTGAATGAACAAAGCTGGACACAAACAGTATATGCTGTGGAATTCCATGTTTATGACATTCAAGTATAGGCAAAACGACTCATGTCGATCATGAAAGCCATACAGTGTTTACCTGTGGGGGTGTGGCATTACCTAGGATGGGGATCAAGATAATTCTGTAGGGCTGGAAATATATGTTCTCTCTGTCGGGTTGGGTGGCAGGTATGTGGACGTATAGCAATTCATCAAGCTGTACACTTAAGCTTGTTTATTTTGCTGAATGAAAATTACAGCTCAGAAGAAAATATTAGGAAAGGATGAAAATAATTCAACCTCACTTTACAGATGATGCAACTGAAGCCCAGAGAGGTGTGGTGATTGACTCTTAGTTACTGTTTTAGACCAAGGCTTTCTGATTTCAGCACTGGAACCAAGGGATGATAAAGCTGTGATTTCCTCCATCACCTGTAGGATGGGGGTACAGGCCTTGGTTCCATCCCTGAAAGGGTTCTGTGGGGACAACAGCCAGTATTGGGATTATAGTCAATGAGGGAGCAGCCCGAACAGAAATCTGGCACAAATGTAGAAACTGAGGCAGAAACTCCATTCTGTAGTTTTCTGCTCTCCAGCAGTGCATGTCAGTGTGAACTGGCAGCACCTGCTTACTGAGGGCCAGGAGGAGAGTTCTCCTGATCCCTCACTCCTTGCTCACATCTGGCTTGGCAAAGGCAGGCGGCATGACCAAGTGCCAAGACCAACATTCTAAACCCACACCCTAAGCCCATGGAAAACCAGACCTGGCAAGAACCAAACAGCAGTACACACAGTTCCACAGCCGGAGAAGCCATACCAGGGTCTAAATATAATCGAGGAGAACTTCATTTTTATTTATTTATTTTTTGAGGCGGCGTTTCACTCTTTCGCCCAGGCTGGAGTGCAGTGGCATGGTCTCAGCTCACTGCAACCTCTGCCTTCCAGTTTCAAGTGATTCTCCTGCCTCAGCCTCCCAACTAGCTGGGATTACAGATGCCTGCCACCACACCCGGCTAATTTTTGTATTTTTAGTAGAGACAGAGTTTCACCCTGTTGGCCAGCCTGGTCTCAAACTCCTGACCCTGTGATCCACCCACCTCAGCCTCCCAAAGTGCTGGGATTACAGGTGTGAACCTCTGGTCCCAGTTTAGGAGAACTTTAAACCTAGCTTCATAGAGACACACCCGTGGGATCATTTGTGCCAGGTTTTTTCCTTAAGTTGTCCCCAAGGCTTGCATGGGGCACTGACAGTAACACCAGCACAGCATCATTGATATTAAATATGCCTTGATGACACTTGCAATCCAGAAGCAAGTCAGACCCAACACACCTCCCTGCTGCCTTCTGGAGTCCCAGCCCAGCCTCTGCCCTTGGCCTCAGCCCTTTGCAGGGACTTAGGAAAATAGGCAGTGATTGCAGGTCTGTGCTTTCCTCTTGAGCTTGTGGAAGAAGGCCAGTCCCTTCTCACGGTAGTGTCTAAGGAAACTGGCACGGACGTTTGCTGATTCAAGAGCAGTTCATCTCTAAGGTTATATTTCCAAGGGAGAAAAAGCAATTGTTACAGTCCTTAAACGAAGCAAAGGCAGACCTCATTTAGAGGTGATTGCTGCATCCTGGGGACCAGCAGCGTTTGCTGCCAGCCGCAGGTTAACCACAGGGCACTGGTGCCAACTCTGAGGACTCCTAGACCTTTTGTTCCCAGGAGGAAATTGCCCACAGACATGAAGAGTCATTATAAAAAGAGACTGGGGGTGGTGAGTGGAGGGGGGCAGTGTCCCTGTGTGTTCTGCTTCCATGGAGGAGGAAGCCAGGAAAGAGAATTTCACTAAAGCCACCGGGATTCCAGCAGAGCCTAGAAGTGCTTCCTTCCGGTGGCCACATTGTGCTTGAAGCTTCTGGGGTAGGGTGTTCTCTATGCAGGAGTCCTGGTCACTGCCCTCAGAAGGCTTGTAGTCTGCTAAAGAACAGAGCATCTCCACAGTTACTTACAAGGATAATCCAGATTGAGGAGTACATATGCTAATATTCACTTACCTAGGGGTCCCAGCTACTTGCAGAGAACATTCTCAATAGGTTAGCACTGGGAGTTAAACAAAGGGGCAGTCTATGGAGATGTACATTGGGGCAGTTTTGCCCCCTATGAGAGATTGGCAATATTCCCCCAGAGGATATTTTTGGTCACAACCTGGGGAGGATGCTGCTGGCATACAGGAAGCAGAGGTCAGGAATGCTTTGAAATATCCAACAACACAGGAGACAACTCTCCATCACAAGCAGTTTTTCAGCCTCAAATCCCAACAGAACTGAGTTTAGAAACCCTGCTGTAGGAGAATGTTGCCACTATCCAAACTATGGAAAACCAGGGAGAGAATGACTGCGCAACCTCTCCATCCTCCTATTCTCTAGTCTCATGCCCGTACTTCCTACTGGCTGAACGTAACTGGAAGTCAGAAACTGAGAGCCCATTGAGGCAACCTGTAGAAGTCAGCTTCCAGAACATCAGTCATTGATACCCTTAGAGGTTGAGGGAACCAGAGTCAACCCAGAGTTCCCAGTGAGCCAGGACCTCCTCAGACGACAGGACGAGTGCTCAGCGACCCTGTGTTGCTCTTTTTTCATCTTTGCTTCTGCTGATGCTCTTTTAATGTTTGCTCTCAAAATGAGGGCAGGCCATGGGGGTGGGAGCTTTCTCTGGGTTCAGGGAAGAGAAGATGTGCAGGATGCCAGAAGAGAGCTCCGTAATGCTGCTGAAATATGGATTTTCATACAGTTCAAAAACTTCTCACCTCCCACCCAGCTTGGATGAGAACGTAAGAATTAAGAAGCTGCAACATTTTTCTAGCACAATGAACTTTAAAAATGGAATTGCTGTGCAAAGCAATGACTGATATTTCAGCAAACAGGCTAAGTACAATTGCATTATGGTTATTTCAGCTTTGACATTTCTTTGCATTTAGAATAGCATCAGCCAGAGATGTTTGGAGACCAAGCTATTCCTCCTTCTCAGAGCCCAGCTTCTTTAAGTCAGGGGTCAAAGAGCATCCATGGAAGAGCCTATAATGTCAGGTGCCCTCGGGACTCTAGATATCATTCCCTTCTCTTCCTGGTCACTTACTGTCCCTCCTTTAATAATAGCGGCATGCCTTTAGACATCCTGTGGCAGAAACTTAGAATATATTAGAAATCTATCAAATGAACTTATTGGGAAAAAAAGTATGGCATGGAAGTAAGGAAACATAGGCTTGTTGCTCACCTGGGGGTGCTAGGCACCTTACCAGCTGCTTCGCATGACTTATGTATGTTGCTAAGACCAGAGGCTTCCCCCAACTCACCTTGCTTCCCTGTGACTGTGGTCTCTGGGGTCACAGAAAGATGGTGAAGACAAATTCCAGAGTGGCTTGCAGATTTTCAGGTGACTGGTGTAACTCGCAATCCTTATATACATCACGGATCAGGCAACATGGAATCAAACATTACACCCTGCTCAAAGGGCAGAATTTTGCAGAAATTTATATAGATTTGAGCCTCTGCATTGTTCCATTCCGTCAGCATAATCAGCCACAGTTCATAATAAGCACTGAGGATATTATTAGGACTGTGGAAAGACCGCACAGGAACATCTGGCCTTTGGCCTCATTTTGGGGTGTTTGTCCTCATGGAGTTCACCCAGAAAACTCACACAGCCTTGATGGGGACCATCCAGTCGACACGTGAAAGCTGCCATGTTGGTCACAGTGTTTCCAACTCCTTCACACGGAGAATTCTGTTCAGAGTCTTAGGGATTCTGAGCCCCAAGCTGGCGTGAATCCCAAGGCTCCTATTTCTGGCCAGCTAGCTTTGCATCAGCCGCAGGCTGGCGTGGAACAGCACTTTAAGGTAAATGCATGTGGCTGTATTGTGGGTGGTTCCATCAGTGCAGTATTCATCAGGAGAGTGGCTCTCAGCTGGCACTGACGAGAATCAGAAAATCCACGAGGGTGAGTTGGGTTTGAGGCAAGTAGCAACACTCAGCTCCATTTGGGAATTCACTGAGTGCAGGACTGCCTTGGGTGGGCCTTCTTGCCTGACTTCTTTTCAGGAGCCAGGAGATATAATAATTTCAGTTTCCCCCCTCTGTGCCATGTGAGTCCACTTTCCTCTTTTTGGGTTTGTCAAGATTGGCAGTGACTGGGCCAATATACATGCCCACCAGTAGTATATGAGCATTCCTTTATGTGGCAATTCCTCAAAGACCTAAAAACAGAAATACCATTTGACCCAGCAGCCCCATTACTGGGTTTATTCCCAAAAGGATATACACCATTGTATTACAAACACACATGCACGTGTACGTTCGTTGCAGCACTATTTACAATAGCAAGGATATGGAATCAACCTAAATGCCCATCAGTGCTACCAAAGAAAACATGGTAGATATACACCATGGAATACTATGTAGCCATACAAAAGAATGAGATCATGTCTTTTGCAGGGACATGGATAGAGTTGGAGGCCATTATCCTTAGAAAACTAACGCAGAAACAGAAAACCAAATATCGTGTATTCTTACTTATAAATAGGACCTAAATGATGGGAACACGTGGATACCCAGAGGGGAACAACACATACTGGGGCCTTTCAGAGAGCAGAGGTTGGGAGAAGGGAGATCACCAAAAAAAATATGTAAAGGGTACTAGGTTTAATACCTGAGTGATGAACACCAGGGGTCTGTACAACAAACCCCCACGACACAAGTTTATCTATATAAGAAACCTGCACTTGTACCCCTGAACTTAAAAGTTTAAAACAAACACAGTGACAAGACTAATTACCTTTCAGTTAAACATGTGATTCACTCATTTAGCTGAAAAGATATTTGTATCTATAACTGCCCAGTGGTTAGGTCATGGGCAAGGTCTCATGAGTCAGGGGAATGGCTGTTCCAGCCTTCCTGAGCATTTCAAGATTGGAGCTGGGCTTTGGGGCTTATCCAGCTAAAGGAAGCAAAGGTGAGGTATACATTTCTAGTTCTTCTCTATACAGGCAACTCAACCATTTTCTTTGTGTGTCTGCTTTTGCTCTATAGTTTGTTTTTACAATTTTATGCAACCAAAAGTTGCTACTCAAAAATGACTTTCTATGCCCTAGCTATTGATCATCTGGATGAATTTGTTCTTCCACTCACCAGAAAACATTTTTTTAAAATGGTGAGATGGGCTAATAGTGTGACCTCTGGCAGCAGAGTTGTCTGGGTTGGGCTGCCCAAGCATGTCATGAGAGGTAGGGTTATGAGTCAGTTTTACTTGTATTAGCAGACGGATGGAGATTCTAGGGGAATTCTGTCTACCGATGACCTGTCTCTGGCTCTGAGACCTCCTGTGATCTGGGGGACACCTGTGCTAGTTGCAAAGGCCCTTTTTGCAGAGCGAGGGGTAAGAGCAGAGTAGCTATTCTGTGCATTTAGAGTGAAACATGGTAAGGGTTTGTAGGTATTCATGGAGCAGAGACTGTCTGCTTGCTATTGCTGTATTCCTAGGGTCTAGAATAATAACTGATATATAATGGGTACTTAATATACATTTAAATAAGTGAATGAAGGAATCAATGAATGAGTTGTGGGATGAGCCCTCAAAACAAGCCTCTAAGGTCTTTGCCTAAGGCCATACAGCCTTTCCACGGAGAGGCTGAGTTTCGAGCCCTAACCATCCTGCCTCTGCCACACTGGGTTGCCTTCTGTGTATGTAAGATGTTAGTCTCTCCTAGTAAGGAAAGTGTCTAGCGAAGCAGAAGTGTGGGGAAGAGAGACACACGTCCCTCTCGCTGTTACTCCCCTAGACATTTGGCTGGTGGTGGTCTCAGGCCCTGGTGCAGGAGTAGCTCTTTCTGAATGAAGGTGTGTCATGGTCTGCATCTTCCTCATGCACATTGAGTCTAGCTCTCCCCAGGCACCAGCAATGTCACTCAGTTAAGGATGAATTGATTAAGCAATAATGTTCATTGAACTTCTTTAAACTAACCACATTATGCAGTGTATTTGGTGGCCAACAGCCATAGTTGTGCATCCTCATAGATACTTACAAAGAGGATGGGGCTTGTGACATGCACAAGTTCTTGGGTGAGACAAATCTTTGGTTCAATCTTGCTCTTCTAAGTTGTGAGAACTTCTGAGAGCTACTTCACATCTGTGAGCTTCAATGTCTTCATCTATAATAGGGATAGCGAAACAGTGATGGCTCAAAATACTCAAGTGTATAAAAATTCTAGTGATGCAGTGATATTCTTGGTTTCAGAAAGGTGGGGTTTGCACCACCAACATCCACTTTCTTCATGATTTTTAAGGAAGTCGCCTAGCTCCCAGCCTGAGTGTTCTCATCTGTACATACGAGGTGTTGATATTCCCCATCCTGCCTTGTCTCACAAGCTAATTGCAAGGTTCTAGTGAGATGTAAAATATGAGAAGGAGATGGAAGAACTCAGCTGCAGACTCAGTCACACTTGTCTTCAGTTGCAGGAGAGGGCCATGTGCCTCAAGTAACTTAAGGAGAGAGGTTGTATATACAATTGGCCAGGATGGGGAAATATTGCTGACCCTGTGGGTTTTGTGATGTGAGCTAGTCAAGTGCCTGAGAAGACAGTGTGAACAAACACAGAGAGAATGATTTTCAGTAAAGTCTTTATCACTTAATAGATGTGTGCCTTGAGAGAGTTACATCACTTCTCTGGGCCTCAGTTTTATTATCTTATCTCCTTCCAGTCTTAGCATAAACGTCATCGCCTTAGAAAGACTTTTTTGTATCAATCAGCTTTATGGTGGTAACAGAAAAATTGTATAATTGGCTTACGTGACAGACTTTTTTTTCCCTTGGTCACATCCCTCATAGGTGTGGGCTTGCTGGAGATAGGGCTCTCACCACATGTTTTCTCATTCCAGAAGCACGTAGGAGGATGAGCCCTTGCCTGGGACATTCCATTTTTGTGGGGGAAGATAGACATGAGAGACTGAGCTAAGTGACACAAGTACATTCCTTTAGATGTTGTGCACAGCAATACCTGCTTGTGTTCCATTGGTCAAAGCAGATCATACGGCATACCTCATGTCTCTGGGGCAGGCAGGTCTCCTCAGCCAGCAGGGAAGGACTGCAACTTACTTGCCAGTGTCCGGGATGCATAATCATAGTGGAGTGGAAGAAGTAATGGATATTGAACAATAAATGACACACCCTAGTACAACTACCCTGACTTCTCTATTGAGAGTTGCAGCTGCTTGCTAGCAACACCTGAACTGCCTGCCATGATCTCTGCCTTATTTTTTTCTTGTGATCATCATATTCTGTTATAATCCTGTATGATTTACTTATTTAGTTTTTAAATTGTCTATCTGTACCTGGCCATCCTAGACTGTCAGCTCCACAGGGCAGGGATTTTTATCTCTGTGTTTCCATGACTGTCCTCAGAGCCTGGGACAGTAGCTGAATACTTTGAGTTGATTATTTAACCAATATTTTATATGAAGAAAAAGAATGGATAATGTACCAAGTGCCTCTCTTACTATTAAATCCTTCCTTCCGGGCCCAGAGCATTCTGTACCCATTAGATTTCCATCTGTCCCTAGGAGTGTAGCAGCAATGCTCTGAATTATTCTGAAGGTCACGTTGGAGAGCTGGTCTGTCTGTCAGCTCCCACAATCTGATCTGTTGACAAGAATTCACCTCTCTCTATAGAGGAAATACCAGGATAAGCAATTGGGACAGGCAGCCCCTACTCTATAACATAATACTTTCCCCCAAAATTGCATAAAAGTCAAATGTTTAATGTTGGAATGGTTGATTTAGGTTATCTTTTTTTTGATAGGGACTGAGGAGGTTTGCTTCAGGAAATCTAAAAAGTAATAACTCCTCAACTTGACTCACTTTTTACATAAAATCTTCAGTGCTCTGTTTCCAACATTCAGTATGTCTTTAATTTTGTTCTTTTCATTGACACTTGAGCACAAATTTGACCGGCTTAAGCCCGATAGCATCCAATTGAGACTAAAAATGTACCACTTTCAACGATGCTTAATGATTTCCATCATTGCCTCGGGTTTATGAGCCTGCGCTTCTCATAAAAAATGCGAGTGGTTCCATAATTTCATTTTAGTATTCAGTTTTTACAGAACAATAATGAATGACAACACAAGAAAGATTTTAAATATTTATTCATCCCAGCATACTTCCTGAGTACCCACTAAGAGGCTGTCACCTCTTGTAGGCAATTGGAACCTGCGCTGAGCTGTGAGGACAGCTTCCCTGCCCTCACAGAGTTTGCAAGCCCTGTGGGGATATGATTGCATCCATGATATTAAGCAAAGAGGTGATGCAGCCAGAATTTAAATAGTGGTGGGCAAAATTTGTTATCTTGTGATAGCTCTATTTAAAAAAAAATCCATTAATGCACAAAACTTAAGTATTACAGAATGTTCTTTTAAATTTCAGTAGCTATGGGGGTACAAGGACCTTTTGGATAGACAAAGACATACAGATTGGTATTACAGGCATTGAGTAAAAATATTTTAAGGATGCCCCTGAATGGCAGTCAAGAAGGAGAATTGCTCAGTTGAAGAAACAAAATTCAAGGACTCTCTGAAAGTAATTGTGGACTCTCTTCTGTTCTCTTAAGAACATTTTTTTTTCCATCTGAAAATGCCTCGAAGATGATATTGCCTTTACATATAGGTGCTCTAGGATCAAGAAGCACCCAGGCCTTTTTCTTTTACCACTTTCTGTGGCCTTGGTGATGTTTTTTACCCTGCTGTCCCTGCTAGAAACTTTGCCATCATCTTAGATGCTACCATTCATTGACCAAACGGTTGCTCCGACTCATCAGCTCCACCTTAGAAATGTCTTCTGCATCCACAGTGCTCCCTTCCATCCTGCTTACTGCTGCTTGGTAGGAAGAACTAAGTGCCACCCTGGAATACTGCAGCAGCCTCCTGCTTCAGATCGCAACCCAATCCTGGCTGCCCAGTGACTGGATAATCTCTAATACGGCCATTTCATCCTCTTCTCTGGGTTACAGAGGAAAACTGTGTGAGAACAAAAATAAAAAAGGTGTGTGTAGAAGTCATAGCGTAGGAGCGAAAGCAAAGGTGTGTGTGAGAGCGAGGTCAAGTAAAAGCGTGTGTAAGAAAGTAAACTGTAAGAGAGAGAATGTGAAACTATTAACTATGCGAGAATGAACTAAACATGGATATAAGAGAGAAAGTAAAAGTCAGTGACAGAAAAAGCGTTGGGGGGAGAGAGAAAGGAAGACAGCATGCATGAGAGAAAAAGCCGAAATGGCTGAGGGAAAAGAAAAACTCTCAGTGAGAAGGAAAGTAAATGTGGGTGGAATGGAGAGACAGACGGTAAAACCGAGTGAGAGAAAGTGAAAATGGGTTGAGAGAAAGTAAATGCATATGCGGAGAAACAAAAGAAAAAATGTGTGGAGCAGAAAGAGGAGTGTGGGTTTGGCACAGAATGGGATGTAGTGAGCAAGTAGAAATAAACTGAAAGAACTCTTTTAGGAAGAGATTTTATTTGAGCTAGCCTATCATTGAATTTTATGCTACTTCCAATTTTCCATTATTATACCATTTCAGAGAGGATTGTTGTACGTGCATCAGTGCAAATTCTTATGATTCTTTCAGGTAATTTCCTAGAAATAGAGTTGTCAAGTGAAAAATTATTCATATTTTGAAATTTGAGATGTAGAATAGAGATACAGACTAAAAAGGGCCAGGCTGACCTCTAAAATCGACTGTACCACTACTCAAGGGAGTTCTTATTGCCCTTGCCTGCCAGTACCTGAGACTGTTTTTTATTTTAATCAATAAAAATATCATATGTCAAACATCTTATTGTTTTAATTTTCATTTCTTTGATACCCAAAGTGGAATCGTTTTTCATGCTTGCTGGCTACTTGTGTTTCTTCTTTTGTAAGCTACAAAATTACCTCCCTGGTACATTTTTCTTTGGGGATATTCATTGTTTTTCTCATTGATTTGTAAGAACGTTTTATGTATTAATAGCATTAATCTTGGTCGGTTCTGTGCATGGCAAATATCTTCCAATTTAGACATGTGCCATTGAATGTGTTGATGGTATAGGATCATGAGAAAATATTATCATCTATGTGATTAGATGCATTTATCTTTAATGGTTTTGGTTTCACGTATTGTAAAAACTTGGTGGTGTAAAAAAGTTTTATATTTACCTAAATTGTGGTGTCATTTTTGTTTGCTTTTGTACTACACTGAGAGGTTTATTTCATCTGGCATTTATTTTGTGATAAGGTTGGATATTTTTCACACACTTAACCCATTATGCCAATACTGTTGAATAATCTAACATTGTTCTGCTGCACTGAAATACCTTTAGATTGTGAATTCTTGTTCATCTTTGTATTTGCTTCTGGATGTTTTGTTCTGTGCTGCATATATGTCTTCAGTGGCAACTGCCGTCTCCCCTCCCAATTCAGGTTAAGGAAGTCTTGTTTTCCTGTATCTGATTCCCAGAGTGTCTGAAATTGCTCAAGTAGGTGGCTTGAACGTTATCATTCCTTTCATGTATTCCTTCATCTGGTCTCATCTTCATCATGACTGCAGCAACAAACCTGAGGCTTTTGTGCTATTGTAGGTATCTCCATATTTATTCCCTTAATAGTTTCAGTGAGGAACACAGCGCCTATTGAAAAGAACTCTCTAGAGGTTAGAAAAGAATTATGCACAGCGATGTTGGTGTTATAGGTTGATAGTGACATAAGAGGAGCATCCTCATTATATATAGGTGGTAATGAATGTTTCAGACCAGTGAGATTATCCAGGAATTGCCAAATAGTAGGAAAGAATTAAGAATGAATGGAACCTCAGGGAAATCCAACAAGCAAAGCAGGGGGAAGGTCCAGGAAAACAAGTACTCAAGGATGTGGGTATAGGAGACATACCAATGTTTATCTGGGAAGACCCAGATGTGAGAAGGGCTCCAGAAAGCAAGGCTAGCCAACCAGAACCCCATTCAACAAGTAGGGCCACAGGTTTTCTCAGAGAGTTCAAGGGGCAGACCGTAAGTCAACAAGCTAGAAATTGCTAATGCATAATTTGAACTCAGAGATTCAAACTTCTTTCTATCACGGATGTAGACACAAATGCTAGAAGCTAAGCTTATTGCACCATATAAGCATTGACTAACACATGTTGCATAGGGGGAAAATGCACTTAGTCAAACAAACAAAAAAAAATCTCTGTTTAGCCATCCATTTCAAATTTTTATAGAAAATTGTGTAGGCAGCATCAATTATGCTTGGGCAAATTTAGACTAATTAATGGGTTGACTAAGATAATTATTGAAATTTGTCCATGGATGAAAAGAGGAAAGATGAACCATTTAAATTGCTTTTTGTGTGTGCCTGATGACTATTGTAAAAGAATGAGCCCACTGGGAAGTATATGAAATGGGAGTGGCCCAGCTCTTTGCAGGGTATGATGATAGAGTAACAAGGCAGATGTTTTAATCAACACACCAGGATTAATGCCTTAAAAAGTCTAATATGCATGAGTCCATATAAATACACCTAATATAAAGAGATATATAATTTGTTGAGGGTCAACAATATGCAAGAATCATTCCATATGTTTTATGTGTTTGATTACCTTTCATCTATGAAAAACAAGGCATGAAGAGGGTATCATTATCCCCAATTTATACATGAGGTCCCTGAAGCATAGAAAGGTTAAGTATGTTACCAAGTTAAACACACAGTACGGGGAGAAGCGAGTTCAGTTCCAATGACCACATTCTGTGTCCTGTATCTTGTCAAAGAAGCCTCCTTTGGTGGCATTTTACTTGTAATGAGGAGGCCATGGCTCAAACCAGATGTAGATACACTGAGAAATGCTTTCATTACCGATTGTATAATATATAGTACATCATGCTTATTTCCTTCCAGTGTTTTCTGTTTTATTCCAAAGATGTAATCTTGGGTGATTTCTAAAACTTAGATCTGCCTATAAAGGATGAAGCTTAGTCCCACAATGAAATGTCTGTGCCAGGAGCCATATTGGCCCCTTTGTGCCAGTCTGAGTTTGTGTCTGGGCAAGAGATAACCATGGGTTAATAGGGGGTGACTTGGCTTTGGATCAAGAGTTCAACTAGGTCTGCTATTTACTGATTATGTGTTTTAGGATGTGACATCTATTCTATTGGATTCAGCTGATAGAAACCCAACCCCAAAAAACCTTAATCAAAAGAATAATTTCATGGTTCACATAATTTAAAAGCTCAGCGGTGGCATTTGCCTTCTGTCTGTCTTCATTTTCTCCCTCTCCCTCTCTCCCCTTCCCCTTCCCACTCAAAAGATCACTGCTTTGCTCTTGGTTATCTTCATTTGCTAGTGAGTCCCTTCAAGAAATTGGAAAGGTGGTCTGGAGATACTTGTAGTCTACAAAAGTAGTCTTTAATGGCAGGCTCTTATTGTCCTTTCTGAGGTGGCATATCTACCCCTGTGGCAAGAAAGTTGGGGAGGTGATTGGCAACCTGTCAGTATAACACAGAGGAGAGTGACAATTCACGAAAGCAAGGGGTGGATAGAAGACAAAATGATAGCTGTTCACTGCTGAGTGGCCATTCCATAAATGGCTCTCATGATTTTTCAATTGCAAATTAGCCCACAGTCTCCCCCAAAATTACAAAATCTCAAGCCATTCACAGTTCATGCCCATTTTCAATTTGAAGCAAACAGCCTGGTCTTTGTCTAAGCACTTTTGGCAAAGTTTAAAAGTATTCATTCAGTTAATTTTTGAGATAGAAATAAATCAGAGTGGGTCTCTGCCCTGCAGACTTTCTTGACCTACTACCACAATTTTCCACAGTTGTGTTGAGGTGCCCTAGGTAGGTCTGGTCAATGGGAAAGAAGGCAGTGTTGTTGCAGCTGGCCGCTGGAGACTGTACATCACATAGACCGCCACCTTTTCCTCCCATTCAGCAACTGTGGTGAGGGGTTGTCACTGAGGGGCATGTGTTTACACATGGTTCTAAGCAGATGGATAAACAGGTGCTTCTTCACATGGATAGCTGTCCAAGATTTATTTCATGAGATGAGATGGATCTGACTTTGCTGTTGATCTCTAGCTTAGGTAGTTGAGTTAATGATGGGCCACAGTTTATAGCATTCAAACACATTGGTCCACAAAGCACTCCTACTTGTTTATTTTACTGAGTGACCCCCTTATCTCCTCGTTCTCTTTCCCCATGTCGCTCCCCCACCCCACTGCCCATTTCATGCACTTAATTTACACTGCTTTGCTTGTGTTCTGGAAAAATGTACTTTGTTATTCTGAGTATTTAAATGTACACAGATAAATCATTTGTTGCTGATTCTACTTTATCCCCCCCCTTTTTTCCCCCAATCAGCACTATTTTTTTTAACTTCTATCTGTATTACCGTATGTACATTTTACACATTACTTCTAACCCTTACATCGTAGTCTACACTTTTCTTATCCATTCCCCCATAGTGGGTGAGCAGACTGTCTCCACATCACCACTAGTGCCTATGACATTCTGATACACATTCACCCAGAGGCTCTGTGAGAAGTTCTCTGGACTATAAATCAAGGTTTGAATGTCTGGGCTTAGATTCGATTAGTTGGACTAAGTATGACAGATTGTTTTACAAAATGCCTGCTCTAGTCCATGCTCCCGAGCTGCACGTGAGTTTCTAGAGCTTCACAGCTCTGCCCTGGAGTAGCACTACCTAGCTTTCTTATTTCTTTGCCAACCTATTCGGTGTAAATGACAGTGCATTGTGTTCATCTTCATTTCTCTGATAACTAATGAGTTTGAGAATCAATCCAGTGCTCCTTAATATTTTGCATTCCCTCTTCTTTATTAATTGTCTATTCACCCAACACCTGCCTGTTTTTGGAGAAAGGGTTCCTGTGTTTTCTATTAAATTTTCACGAGTTGCATTTATATCCTGGATATTATTCGGTTGTCAATTTAGGACATCGCAAGTATCTTTTCCCAATCTGTGTTCTGTTGATTTTGTTGAACATACATCGGTAATCTTTATATAATAAAATTCTACAGTGCTTTGATTTATGATGTATGCCATTCAAATCTTAAGTCCTCTACCCTTCAGTCACAAGCATAGTCTTCTATGTTTTCTCTTAATAACTTTATAGTTTCACTTTTCATGTTTTGTTGATTCATTTGAAATCTATCTTCATTTTATTTATTTATTTATTTATTTATTTGAGTTAGAGTCTCACTCTGTCTCCCAGGTTTGGGTGCAGTGGTGGCGCAATCTCTGCTCATGGCAACTCCGCCTCCCAGGTTCAAGTGATTCTCCTGCCTCAGCCTCCCAAGTAGCTGGGACTACAGGCGTGTGCCACCACACCCTGCTAATTTTTTGTATTTTTAGTAGAGATGGGGTTTCACTGTGTTAGCCAGGGTGGTCTCTATCTCCTGACCTTGTGATCCACCTGCCTTGGCCTCCCAAAGTGCTGGGATTACAGGCGTGAGCCACTGCACCCAGCTGTATGTTTAATTTTTTTTCTATAGGGTGAGACAGTATTTCCAACATATCTACAAATCTGTCCATCACTTATTTATTGATGTGCAATTTAACCTTTATTATATGATACATTTTTATATTTTCACTGGCCTTTTTCAGAGCTCATTATTGAATTCCACTATGCCTTTTGTTCTGTTTCAGTATTAGATTGGGCAAGTCACCATCCTTCATCTTAGCTAGTCATGAATTTTAATTCTTTCTTATAAATTTTAAACCAAGTTTATGTATTTCTTATAGGAGTCCAATTTGAATTTTTACAAGATTGCGTTGAGTTTGTAAATTAATGTAATAAAAAGATAGCACACTTATTTTATCATTGTATCCTGTCCAAGATCCTGGAATGCCTGGATTTGTTGAGTCTTTTTTGTGTCCATTATCTTATCAGAGTTTTTAAAAAGTGTCTTCATATAGGTCTCGAGAGTTCTTGATTATTGATTCTTAGACATATTATAGTTTTCATTGTCACAGTATATGGTATCTTTTTTTAATTCTAATTCTATTTTTAAAAATTTATTTATTTTACTTTAGGTGCATACTATCTGGCATTTCTCCCCATGTTATCCCTCCCCACCTTCCCCTCCCTCCCCATCCCCTGCTGTTTCTCCTCTACCCCCCCACAACTGCCCCCAGTGTGTGATGCTCTTCTCCCTGAGTCCACGTGTTCTTGTTCTTCAGTATCTTTTTTAACTGTGTTTCTTAGTTACTTATTGATGGCTGTAGAAAAACACTATTGAATTTTCTGAGTTGATTTTGTATCCAGTTACCTAGTAAAACCTTTATTGATTCTAATAGCTTGTTGACTCTGTCACATTCTCTGTATATATGATTGTATTGTCTATAAAGAATGACAATTATATCTTTTCCTTTCTAATATTTACACCTCATTCTGACCCTTTTCTCTTTCTTTGATAAGCAGATCCAGGGATATAAGGACCTTTGTTTTGTCCTCAATCTTAAAGGGAATATTTCTAAAGTTTCTCAAAAATGTATACTATTTACTGTAGGGTTTAGGTATAACATTTAACAAGTTAAGAATGTTATCTTTTATTCTTAGTTTGCTTAAATATTTCAATCAAAAGCAGAGGTTGAACTTTATCAGTCTTTTATCTGTCAATTAATGGTGTGATTTTCATTCTAAGACAACTTGCAGTTCTATTAATAAAAATCATGTTCTTTTTTCCTTACTTGTAAAATAATGCAACTATTTCCTTCTGTGACTATAAAGTCTCTAAATATGTATTTTTTTTTCATTGTACAGTATTTCTATCACATATACATAGAGAGATTTAGGTCACTCACACTACAGAAAGATAACTTACATGAATATAGGTATATAATATCATTCAGAAATAATTTTAATTATTCTTGGTGTCCATCTTAGCAAGTTTCTACTTTTCTGAACATTTTACTTACTGTAGAGCTCCTTAGATAGCATTTAAAAAAGTTTTTTGCTTATTTGACATGTAATTTTCTAAATAAGTGTTTGAATTCTGAGGCTCAAAATTCAAAACACCCAAAAGAGTATACAGTCATACCTTACTTTATTGTACTTTGCTTTATTGAGCTTTGTGGATATTGTATGTTCTTACAAATTGGAGGTTTGTGGCAACCCTGAATCAAGCAAGTCTATAAGGCCCTATTTTTTTAAACAGCGTGTGCTTACTTCATGTCTCTGTGTTAGGTTTCAGTAATTCTCTCAATATTTCAAACGTTTTCATTACTATTAGATCTATGACAGTGATCTGTAATAAGTGATCTTTGCTGCTGTAATTGTTTTCGGATGCCACAAGCATTGCCTTTCTATCAATGAGCAAGCATGATGGGTGAAGGTTTTATGTGTTCTGACTGTCCACTGATCAACCCTTCTGTCTCTCTCCCTCTCCTGGGCCCCCATATTCCCTGAAACAAAACAATGTTGAAATTAGGCCAATTAATTACCCTATGATGGCTTCCAAGTGTTCAGGTGAAAGGAAGAATCACAGGTCTCTCACTTTAAATCCAAAGCTAGGCATGATTAAGCTTAGTGAGGAAGGCATGCTGAAAGCCAAGACAGGCACAAAGCTACACCGTGTACGCAAAGTAGTTGGTTAAGTGCTATTAACGCAAACTAAATATGGCCTGAGAAGGACTCCATGTTTCTATATTTTGTCCTGTTGGTTGAACTGTAACCTACCTTAATAGGCGGACAAAATCGAAAATTTAACTAGTAGTCTGCACCTGTAGCAATAGCTAAGTCTTGGTCGATCCCAGTGGCCATACTTCAACCATTCATACACTGCTGAGTGTTCAAACTCTGTTCAAATAAGGCATATGCCAAGTTGTAACCAATCCAGCCATTCTCTACCTCACTTCCAATTTCCGTATGCCATTCCCCATGTCCCTTTCTTTTTGTCTATAAATCTTCCACACCATGCTGCTCTGGAGTCTCTGTGAATCTGCTGTGTTTCTGGGGCTGCCCGATTTGTGAATCATTTATTGCTCAATTAAACACCTTTAAATTTAATTCAGCTGATGTTTTTTTCTTTTATCACTGCAAATGGAAAGCTCTTGAAGAAAATTAAAAGTGCTACTGTAATGAACACAGGAATAAACCAGGAATGTTTACCTATATATACATATATTCATAGGTATTGAAAGCGATATGAGATATTATGTGTAACTATTTATAGGTATATGTATTTAAACAAATATAAAAACACATATACATATAAATGTCTATCTGAGATATAAACAATATCTAAAAATAGAAACCAAGACGTACACTTACAGACACACAGATGCATTTAATTTCTCCTAACTTGTTGTTCTCATGAGCCTGTTGCTGACTTCTGTGGGTGAAGAATACAGAACAGGCTATGGGAGTCTTTCCTTGTCAGCTCCGTGTGACCTTCTGTAGGGTCAACCCTGGAAAAGAGATTTAACCGAACTCAGCCCAAGTGCCTTCACCCAGTTGTGAGATTTCTCTAAAGATTTTCAGTCAAGATTGGTTCTCTTTTAGTAAACATGTGATGTGGATATAGATCATTGTGTTTCAGTTTGGGTAGGAAGAGAAGTGTCTTTCTGGGTATAGGAAGAAAGCCTAAGTCTGTTTCCTCAGGATAGGCTGGGGAATTGAAAGTGTAAATTGAGCAAAATGGTACATGGGAAAAAAAGGATCTGCCAGGGTGGGTGTGCACTGAGTGCGAAAAGTGGCTTTTGGCGGCAGGCAAATGGGTCTCTGTGTGGAAGGCTGCATACACTGCTGTCAGCTGGCTCTGGCTGCTTCTATCTGGACTCACAGAATCCTATTAGGGTGGTTTTATGAACCCTGAATTAAAAACTCCTGTTTGCCAGGTAACTGAGGATTGTTTCACACATGCAAGAAGTATCAAAAAAGATGTGTAGCTTGACCTGCACTACTGAATTGCAAAGTAAAAGTCCAGCAGAGAAAACTAGATCAGAGGTTATTTTGCCATTGTAGGTAGATAGATAAGCCTATGAACTTAACGGGGCCTGGTTTGAGGATCCAGGCAGGTCTAAAGTGGCAGATGTTAAATGTGCATGAGCAAGCCAGGAAGGAAAACAGATCCCTGAGGCACTTGGCTTGGTGTCTGGCCTTATGTTCCTTCACAGCACTGCTAGTTTTCTGCCCAGGCTTTGCATCTAAAGGCGAAGCTGGGGAGTGTATGGCCACAGAACGCCCATGTCTGGGTTGGACCCAGTGTCACACCAGTATCCTAGCACTTTGGGAAGTTGAGACAGGAGGACCACTAGAGCTCAGGGGTTCGAGACCAGCCTGGCAACATGGTGAGGACTTGTCTCTGTTAAGAATTTTTTTTTTCAATAAAAAAAGACCTACATCGGTTATTCTTAAAAGCTCAGAAATGTATCGAATTGAATGAGCGACCATGTGACCTTACTTGCTTACTAGGGTTTTGGTGCCTGCATTCTCACATAAACAACCAGGCTACTCTTTGTGCTCTCTCTTGAGAGAGGAGTGGAAAGTCTCCCAAGTGCTAAGAAAATAAATGTCCCCCCTACGCAAAGTCCAGCATATACTGGGTTTTCGTACATATCTGTGATGTGCTCCAGACAACAGGAGGGTAACAGTCATATTGCTGATACACAGAGAGTTTGAGTGGTCTAGACAGAAGATCAAACCAGCCACAACATTCCCTTAAGCCAAAGCCTAATCCAAAGCAAGACCCTAACTCTCTTAAATTCCACAAAGGCTGAGAGAGGTGAGGAAGTAGCAGAAGAAAATTTTAGAGCCAGCAGAGCTTGGTTCATAAGGTTTAAGGAAAGAAGTTTTCTTCATGACGGAACTATAACGTGAAGCAGTAAATGCTTATGTAGAAGCTGCAGCAAGTTATTCAGCATATGCAGCTAAGATAATTGATGAAGGTGGCTGAAATACACAGATGATTTTTAGTGTAGACAAAAGTCTTAAATTAGAAGAAGATGCCATCTAGGACTTCCATAGCTAGAGAGAAATGTCTGGCTTCAAAGCCTCAATGGACAGACTTGCTCTCTTGTAAGGGGCTAATGCAGCTGGTGACTCTTAAGTTGAAGACGGTACTTATTTACCATTCCAAAAATCCTGGGACTCTTAAGTATCATGCTAAATCTACTCTGCCGATGCTGTATAAATGGAACAACAAAGTCTGGATGGCGGCACATTTGTTTACAGCAGGGTTTACTGAATATTTTAAGCCCACTATTGAGACCTACTCCTCAGAAATAAAAGATATCTTTCTATTACTGCCCATGGACAATGTACGTGGTAATTCAAGAGGTCTCATGGAGATGTGCAAAAAGATTAATGTTTTTTTCATGCGTGCTAACACAATATCCATTCTACAGCCCATGGATCAAGAAGTCGTTTTGGCTTTCAGGTCTTCAGGCTACAGCTGCCATAGATATTGATTCCTCTGATGGTTATGGGCAAAGTAAATGGGAAATCTTCAGGAAATGATTCATCATTCTAGGTGCCATTAAGGAGATTCATGATTCATAAGAATGGCAAAATATTAACATTAACAGGAATTTGGAAGAAGTTTATTCCAATGCTCACAGATGACTTTGGGGGTTCAAAACTTCAGTGGAAGAAGTCATTCCACATGTGGTGGAAATGGCAAAATAAACAGAATTAGAGACGAAGCCCGAAGATGTGGCTGACCTGCTGCAATCGCATGATAAAATTTTAGCAAACGAGGAGTTGCTTCTTATGGACAAGCAAAGGAAAGTGGTTTCTTGAGATGGAATCTTTTGTTGGTGAAGATGCTGTAAACACTGTTGAAATGACAGCAATGGATTTAGAAAATTATATAAACTTATTTGATAAAGTAGTGGCATGGCTTAAGAGGATTGATTGTAATTCTGAAAGAAGTTCTACATTTAGGTAAAAGGCTATCAAACAGCATCTCATCCTACAGAGTAATCTTTTGTGAATGGAAGAGTCAATTGATGCTGCAAACTTCACTGTTGTTTTATTTTTTAAAAATTGCCGCAGCCACTCCAACATTCAGCAACCAGCACCCTGATCAGTCAGCAGCCGTCAACATCGAGACAAGACCCTCCACCAACAAAAAGATTACAACTTGCTGAAGGCTCCGATGATCCTTAGCATTTTTTAGCAACAAAGTATTTTTAAGTAAGGAATGTTCACGTTTTTTAGACATGATTCTCCTGAACACTTAATAGACTATAGTGTATACATAACTCTTGTAGACCTTTTGTTGTTTTAGTCACTTCTCAATATATCTTGGAAGTCACTTGATTACATAAAGAGCTTTTTAAAATGCCTATTATTTCATGATATGAATGAAACTTGGTGGATTTGACAGTCCCCTGCTAATAGATATATAAGTAGTTTGCAGTCATTTGTTCTTATAAACATTATTTCATGCATGCGTGAGTATATTAGTAGGAAAAATTCTTAGAAATAGAATTCTTGCAAGTCCCAAGGTAATTGCAGATGTAATTTTCATAGATTTGTTAAATTATCTTCTCTACATAGATTGTGTCACGTCGCAGCTCTTACAGAAATACATAAGAGTGCTTGTTTTCTCTATGTCCTTACAACAAAGTATGCTTTTTTAACTTCTCCTATCTAAAATGTAAAAAATGCATCTCAGTAAAATTGCATTTTGTGTGTAGAATTTGAGCATCTTTTCAAATGTTTATGAGTCATTTGCATTTTCCCCATGGAAACTATCTCCTGTGCCAATTTTTCCGTTGGCTTCTTAATAAATAAGATTTTTTAATTGATTGATTTGTAGTACTTCTTTCTAGATTAGGAAAAGTTTGAGCTATATTTTTTTCAATTTAAAGTTTTTGACATAGTATATTAGTCTGTTCTATGCAGCTAATGAAGACCTACCCAAGACTGGGTAATATATAAAGGAAAGAGGCTTAATTTACTTACAGTTCCACATGGCTTGGGAGGCCTCATAATCACGGCAGAGGTAGAGGAGGAGCACAGGCATAACTTACATGGCAGCAGGCAAGAGAGAGCATGTGCACGGGAACTACCCTTTTATAAAACCATCAGATCTCGTGAGACTTATTCACAATCATAAGGACAGCATGGGAAAAATCCGCCCCCATGATTCAGTTACTTCCCATTGGGGCTCTCCCATGACACATGGGGATTATGGGAGCTATAATTCAAGGTGAGATTTGTGGCGTGACACAGCCAAACCATGTCACTTAGCTTTATAGTAATTTTAGCTACTCAGATTTTTAAAAATTTTAATTCAGTATATTTGATCCATCTTTCCTTGTATGTCTTCTGGGTTTTGTGGCATACCTCGGCGTTCTTCACTCCAAGTATATAAATAAACAGCCTCTCTTATTATTTTTATAGATTCATCTTTTGCCTTAAACTTTTGATTATTTGATCCATCTGAAGTTTACATTTGTGTGAGCTGTGGTTCTGGATGCATTTTGTTTCCTATGTGGCTACTCAGTACTATTTACTATTCACTATTTTCCTATGTGGCTACTCAGTACTATTTATTGATAACTATTACTAAATAGTTTATCTCTTTCTACTGATTTGTATTCCATCTTTATTATATACTAAATTAATGCTGTAATTGTACCTGTTTCTAAGTTTTGACTATATTCCTTTGTCTACTAGCATACTAGAATTATATAGTTTTATTTACTAAAATGTAAAAGAGGCATGAATATCATAGATAACTAATCTGCCACCCACAGCTGCTTTCACCCCTTGTAATACTCATCTTTTTTAGAGTTGTCTAATATTGTTGGTGGTTCATTTTTCACATAAAATTTAGAATTATCTTGTTAGTGTTTTTATTGGGATCACATTAAATTGGAATTAACCTACGGAGAGTTGCCATCACATTGTATAATTTTGTTATATTTTAAAAATTTTATCCAAGTTCTATATGCACATAGCTTAAATCATCAGATCATTCTTTGGTGTATGATAGGAATAAGTGTAGACTCCAACTCCTCTCACCCCGTTGCAAACACTTTTCACCTGCTTATAATTATGCAAAACACATACTTCTGAGTTATCTACCTTTATTGTTACTTGTGACTTTTCCACTTTACCCTTATCTATTAATGGTTTTGCTTTCCCTGCACTCCTCACCCATCACTTACACAGGCATCCCTTCCACCTGCCTTCCACATCCTTCTGATAAAGTTATATCCTAATTTTGGCTAGATCAACATTCAGTGTTTACACTATTTTGACTATGTAAATGCTATTCAAAACTGAACCATGCAGTAAATTATTATTATTTTCCCTTCCTGCCCAACTATTATGTTTTCCCTGAAGCTAATATTTGACTTGTTTATGGTTTGTTTGCTTCATTTTTATGTTTTTATTACTAATTCAGCCCCAACACTTTGCCAATTATCTAAAGCTCCTCTCAAGATATTCAGATGCTTCAGTTATTTTTTCAGTTTCACCCTCCTACAGAAAGCTCCCACAGAGCTGCTGGCTTGCTGTATGCTGGTGTTTTGCTCTCTCTGTGCCGTCATCTGGGATCTTGCTCCACCTTCATCCTACCTACAAGGAGGGTATTTTGCTTTACTCTTGCTGTGTTCCTGCTCCTAGCACCAATGACTCTATCCCCACTTCTTTTTCTTTTTTTCTTTTCCCTGCCTTGTCTTGGAGGTGCATTTTCTTCAGTAGCTTCCTAAGAAAGTGTTCACAGCAGGCCAACGTGTGAAGACCTTCTGTCTGTGACCCTCACACCCAGGGAATAATTTGACTGGAAATAACTATCCTTTACTACTTTGAAGGTGCTGTTCCATCACATCCTAGCATCCATTGTGGCTTTTGAGGAAACTAAAGCCATTCTGATTCCCAAAGATGAATTTCTCCCAATTCTCTGTGCAAACTTGTATGTGATCAGTGTCTCATCATTATAAAATTGTTCCATTATCTACCTTAATGTGGCTTAATTTTTGTCCATTTATTTGGTTGAGCACATGGTGGGCTGTTTCATTCTGGCAATACTCATTTACATCTAAGAAATTTTCTTGACCTCTTTTATTGGTTATTCTCTCCCTTCATGTTCTCTGCTTTCTTTCTCTGGAACTTTAGTCTTTGGATGTTGGAACTGTTGGCTTGGTTCTGCAATCCACACACTTTGGTTATTTTCCAAATCTTTGGGTGTTTTGCTCTGCTTTCCAAGAGATATCCTTAGCTTCATTCTCCAACCCTTTTATTAGTTTCTAATATATACTGTCATATTTTTAATTTCCAAGAGCTTTTTATTGTTTTCTGAATGTTCCTTTGTTTCTAATATTTTGTTCACAGTTTTGCAATATTGTCCCTTATCTCTCTGCGGATGTGAGTAATAGTTTTTCTTTCTTTTTTTTAATGTGTGTGGGGTTTTTTTTAGTTGTCAACAAGTCCCTCCAAATTCCTTTGTTCTGCTTTTTTATTTTGATCTCTATCTTTCATGTTTGATGCTTTCTCCAGTTACCTGTATCTGATGAGAAATGTTGAAACCTAGACTAAGACAAATCTGGTAGGGAGTTGGTAGATTAGATAACAATTAAGGAAATTGACAAATTGAAATTGATCATTTACTTAGGCAATGAGAGATCAAGAAAGTGATGGCAATCCTTTAGTTTTATAATTCACCAAGGTCAGAAACACATGGTAGGAGCAACAGAGTCAAGGATATTTTCACATAATTCCCTGATGATACAATGCGCATATTTCCTAGGCCTATCCCCTCGAGCCTAGGGACCACAGTTAGTGTGTACTCATCCCCACACCTAGTCTGGAGCTACAGAGTCCACCATTTAGCAACTACGGAGCCTTACTGAATACCAAGATCTGCACTTAGGCTCTGAAGATACAGTAGTAAGAACAACATGACCCCTGACTCTTAGGTCCCATTGCCGTGGAAGAGACTGGTAGGCATACACACGGCGGTCCAATAGTTCTAGTAAAGTAGAAGTTTTGAAGTTTGTATGTAAATCAATGTGAAATACCTGAAGGGAAGAATTAGTGATCATTGCATGGATTGGTGATATTTGAACCTGCTGTTGGAAAATGAATAGGAGTTTACCAAAATGCAACGAAGATCCAGGGGATGCATTATGGTGTACAAACAACATGGAGAAATGAGTGGGAGTATGCATGCGTCCAGTGTGGGGGGTGGGCAGGAAGAAGTTCTAGCTGGGCTGGAAGTGGCAGATTGTGATTAGTGAAGCAGCCTTGGTAAATGGTTAGAAAGCTCTCTCTGCCTTTGTCTAATGCACAAGATCCTCACAAGTCATGAGAGGACTCTATGAGAGCATCAGGATTCCCTTTGGAGGTCAGTTGTCTCACCGTCCCTGTACTGAGCAACGGTGTCTCCAATCATGGTACAGATTAATCCCCATGTGACTTGATGTGTAATATTTCTGAGAGGCCAATTAATTCTGCTAATCACATTAGTGGCAATTAGCAAGATGCTCCTCTGATTAGGGGGCTGAGGTCAAGATGCTCTTACATACTTGTGTTTACTGAAAAATTAGGTCTCTCTTTTCAGGGTCTATTAATTTCTGCCAACAGGGGACATGAGATTTAGGCCAAGACCCCACTTGTTCTCTCTCTCGTTAACTACTACCGATTCTTGAACAAGGATGACATCTGATACTCTTATTAGTATGCTTGGATTTCAAAGAAGACTTGGAGAAGGAACCTTGAGAGGTGTGTCCTGCTGAGCAGCTTGGAACCTTTTGTTGGGAAGGCAGTGGAGAGTAGGATTGCAAGCTAGAAAGCTCTGCATTGAATCCTGGCTCTAGCATTAACTAGCTGCACAGCCTTAAGCAGATTTGTATTTATTTTGTGTGTGTGTGTGTTTTTAAATCTTTTTTAAAAAGTCTCTATGCCTCACCTTTCCACATCTCTAAGATAAAGATTTTAATAGAACTTAATAGGGATAAGAGAATTAAATGTGTCATCTATTATATTTAAATGTTGGAATGATATCTGACACAGAGTTAATGCTCAATAGCTATCTTCATTATTACTATTGATTCGGAAATCTGTTAGAGAATCAAAACATTTGGAGCTGCAGGACACATTGGTGGTATACCTTATGGTGATGAATCAGACCCAAACTAGTTGTTTAGTTGTGCTTCCATACTTTGTGTTTCAGACGTCAGTGAAGAATAGGCTGTTAGCCGTAAAGTCTAAGCACGGCACACTGCATCGTAAGTACGTGTTGCTCTGTCTACTTTTCTCGCTGGACCATGATGCCGTGAAAACAGGGTGCACATCTATCCTGTCTCCTGTGGCATCCCCAGTACCTAGTATGGAGCTTGGGATGTGCACAGCACTCAGTAAAGACTTGCTAGATTAATTGAAAGAGAACTGAACTTGGAGGCAAACAGCTGGTTTTCAATCCTGGCTCTATGCCTTACTAACTGAGCAAGTCACTTAAGCCAATCCTCACTTTCATCATCAGCAAAATGAAAACATGATTTCCGTTTCAGTGAAAACATTCATTAAAAGATGTCATATTCAAGCGAATCAGAGTAGACACACAACAGGTTTGTTTATTAGGTGAATAATTTTATTTGAAAGAAAATGAAGATTCAGAGTCAACACCTAATAGATAATAACTGCATTCACTGTTATTATTTTACCTTTGTAAGTGTACAAATCATATATGAATGTATTCACTTTGTAAAATTTATAACATCAGGTAATACTACGTCTGTTTAAACTGGTGACTGTCACCCACCACTCCAGAATACTGCTCTTAACAGTGTAACATATATTTTTGCAGGGCTAATCCAATGAATTTCCAAAACATATATGTATCTGTAAAACCTATTGTCATTTTTGAGTTTTTTCTTTGATGTAAGTGACATTTGGTAATGTTCTAAAACTTAGTTTCTTTCACTTGTCTCTACTTCTTAGAGAAATTTTCAACCTAGTAACTACATATTTACCAAATTCCTTTTATTGCATGATATAACCTTTCACACAAGGGATATGGCACATTTAGTCATTAGTTCATCAGTAGACATTTAGGTGGGTTCTAATATTTAGCAATTGCAAAAAATGTTCTTGGATAGCTAGCTATCTAGAAGTAATGCTTTGGATATACGTCTTGCCAAATTGCTCTCCTAAGTGGCTGTACCAACTTTCACTGGCTTCTGCCAGTGATGTAAGAGTGTCTGTTTCCTCTATGTTTTTCAACACTTAATATTTCAAAAATTTTTTTCATTTCTGCCAACCTAATGAACCAAAGATGGCATCTCATTTTCCTAATTAATACAGAAGTTGAGTGTCTTCTCATGTGTAGTGATAGACACTTTATTTCCTCATTTAATCTTGAGACAACCCAATGAATAAACTGCTACTATCTTTATTTTAGAGATGTGTAATCAACAGCCCAGAACAGTCATGACATTCCCATAGCCCACAAGGCAAGTGATGATAAAACTTTCACACACAGGAATGCAGGTATCTCTTGACAGATGTGCTACAGTGGGGTAAAGAAGTGTTAGGGGGTGCAGGTAGAATAAAAATCATTAATAAGAATATTGGTGGTAGACAGTCTTAGGTGCAAAAGTAGAGTTTCCAAATTGTCAGCCATCTGCCAAGGGGTAAATCATTTAATTTCTTGGGAATATCAGTTATGAGTTCTATACAATCAGAATAAAATTTCTCTCATGGTGTTACTGTAAGGATTAAAGGAGATAACATACAGGGCATAGGCAGCTTTTGAGAAATGTTAGCTGTTCTTTTGAATTGAAAAGTAAAATCTTCTGGGGACATGGGAAGCTGTTGCTTATGAAATGGTTAAAACAGAGTCCTGCCAGGGGCAGGGACACTCAATTTTTTGTCTCTGGCTGAGCCCTGAGGCTTCTGCTTGGTGGAGCATTTGTTTCTGCTTTAAACCCCGTGTAGGAGATTATTCTTTCTTCTCTGCGAGATGGCGAGGAATAACCAGACTGGCTGATCTTATTGAATCCTCATAAGCCTTCTGTTAATAGACAGGGTAGTATCTGCATATGCAGTTTACAGATGAGATCACTGAACTCAGGGTGAGAAAGTGACTTCTGGCAGTCCCTGCAGTCTTTGTGTTGCTCCTGATCTGGTCTGGCCACCCCCAATGGCCATGGAGTAGGCTATGGATTTGCAACTCCAAACCCTGCTGGAATCAAGCCCACTTCAAACTTTGCCCTGCCATGGGGACCCCAAATAAGTGCACTCAACCTCTTCATACCCGACCCTATCGCTGCAGTGCCATTCTTAGACATTAGCTCCCTGGTCCCATCAGCCGTTCACTCATAACTAATTAGTTGCCTACCTGAGGCCATGAACCCCTTTCATTCCCCAAAAGTTAGCACTGATGGTAGCCTCCACAATAGCTCTATTTAGCCATTGCATAAAATGCTCTTGCATAGCTAGCTGCCTAGAAGTAATGCTTTAGGTATAGGTCTTGCCAAATTGTTCTCCTAAGTGGCTCTACCAGCTTACATCATATGTATTTTAACTTTTATTTCATAGGCTTTGGGGTACACAAGCAGGTTTTTTATATAAGTAAACTGCATGTCACAGGGTTGGTGTACAGATTATTTTACCACCCAGGTAAGAAACATAGCACCCTATAAGATAGTTTGTTGATCCTCACCTTCCTCCCTCCCTTTATCCTCAAGTACTCCCTGGTATCTGTTGTTCCCTTCTTTGTGTCCATATGTACTCATTTAACTCCACTTATAGGGAATAATATGTGTTATTCAGTTTTCTATCTCTGTGTTAGTTCACTTAGGATAACAGCCTCTGGCTCTATCCATGTTGCTGCAAAGGACATGATCTTGTTTTTTATGTCTGCATATTTTTATTGAGTACTTATTTTGTGTCAGGGACTTTGCTAATAGCTCCTTATCTGCTAGCTATATATGACTTTGGGCAGGTTCGTTAACCTCCTTTTCCCTCCGTTTCTCAACTGCATGATAGGGATTAACAGCAGGGCTCACTTTCCATGGCGAGTGGGAAGAGTTGACAGGGTAGAATACATACATCAAGCATTTAGCAGAGCACTGGGTGCATCTTGAGGGATCAAAAATTCTTACCATTGTCGATATGCTGCTTTTATTCCCACAGGTGCCTTATATTGTAGGTTGACAGTTGGCCCCATTTTACAGAGTGAGCAATTGAGCAGAGTAATCATGTGACAGCCAGGCATCTATACCAGGTCCA
Organism: Cebus imitator; assembly: GCF_001604975.1. Lineage (NCBI taxonomy): Eukaryota > Metazoa > Chordata > Mammalia > Primates > Cebidae > Cebus > Cebus imitator. The sequence goes on from NW_016107456.1 coordinate 4,615,641, forward strand.
GATGGTAAAACAGCTGCAGAGTGAGGACAAACGTGGCTTTTGGCATCAGAGTCACTTATGGTGTTGATTAAGACATGGCCAGTGTTGTTTGGGTGTGGTCTGTAGCACTCTAGTTTTGTATCTTGATGTCTTTGTCATGTAAGATGCTGTCCTTGTAGAAGTCCGGACACACTCTCTGCTGGTATCTGTTTGCCAAGGATTCAAAAGCATTTTCGCTGCTGGGCACCGGTGTGGTGAAAGCTTCAAATGAAATCAATATCAGGCTCAAATGCTGGAAATTTCAAGTGAACACAGCCTGCCTGATTTCTTTCCCTGACCCTCACTGGTCTATAGGGAGAAAATGCACATACCTGTCTGCCCATCTTTTATTTTCCAAGTGGACCTGGCTCACCTTCTCCCGACCTGCCTCCCTGGCTAGGTGACCTGTCTTCCCTCAGCGTTCACATGGATCTCTATGGAAACTGTCCATATGGACAGAGAGAGGGCAGCTGCAGAGAAGAAACATTTTAGAGTGGCAGCGTGCATGAGAATGGCAGGCGAGGAAGGCTGCTCACTGGACACCTCCATGCCACACTCTGTGCACCCTTTACCCTCATTCCCTTGCACAACAACCATGGACCCAGTTTGCAGAAGAGACTGAGGCTTAGGGAGGGCATGTGCCTGCACATATGGAAGCAGTGAAGCTGCAGTGATGAGAGCAAATGCATGTATAGAACTGATCATGAGACAGACCAACCTTCTGAGGCATCTCGTATTCATTTAAGGCATTTAATTCTCAAAATCACCCCCGAGGTACGTACTATTATAATCATCCCTATTTTAGAGATGAGGAAACTGAGGCAACTAGCGGTTACTTGCTCCAAATTACGTAGCTAGTAATGGCAGAGCTAAAATATCAACCTGAGTTTATTCTCTTAATCGTGGTCCTCACCTGTTTATCAGGTAAATGCACACCCAAAGTCAGAACACACTGCCCATCATGTGCCAGCCCCACCTACTCCTGGTTTCCAGGTAATTGATTGACTGAAAGGCACTGTGGGTCCTTGTCAGCTCCATCGTGGTCTTCAGAAAGAAGAACAAGATCCCTAAGAGAGACGGCTCACTGCTGGGCTGGGAAGGACCCGAGCCGAGGGCCCATGGCACACCCGCATTTGATTATCCAGTCCTGCAAAGGAACTCTGAGCTTGTACAACAGGCCAGTCCAAATGCCTCTGCTTGGTTTTCTAGAATCCGATTAGGCTGGTGAATAGGCCAGTAGTGATTTCATCAACTTCTCAGCCTTTGGCCTCCTGCAACGCTGCCTGCTGTTTACTAAGCAAATGGGCTCCCAGAACCAGCCCCGCTTTAGTAATGCAGCAGGGCAGCGTGGCGGAGGGAAGATCACAGGTATTAGAGGCCATTTAGGATCATTTAGAATCAAGCTGTTTTCCGAGCAGGCAATTAATCCAGTTGCTTTACCTGGGGCTCCCATAACTCTCCCTGCATTAAGAGGGGGGATTTGGGAGGCTCTGGTAAATGACTTGCATAACTAGCTCTGGGACTCACTGGGGCATCTTTATTAGGGGTGGAGACTGTGGGCCTCTCCCCTGTGAGCTGTAGGTCTGCTTTGGAAAGAAAATGTCTATATTGAAAGAATTGGATTTATTCCTGGAGCCCACGGCTGGTCAAGCCTAAGCACCTCCCAGGGTCGTGGGACAGATGTTGGGGGGTTGGTTTCAGGTCTAAGGCTGTGGTTGTGACACAAAGAAGCAAATGCACATCCTCAGGGCCTTTTTCTTTATTTAAGATGGAACTGCCGTGGTGGGAGGTCCACACGAGGCCGGGAATTTGAGACTAACCTGGGCAATATAGCAAGAAACCACCTTTACCAAAACATTTTCTTTAAAAGTTAGCCAGTCATGGTGGTACACACCTGTGGTCCCAGCTACTTGGGAGGCTCAGGCAGGAGGATTGCCTGAGCCCAGGAGGTCAAACTGCGGTGAGCTATGATCATGCCACTGCACTTTAGCCTGGGTAATGGATTGAGACCCTGTCTCAAAAAAAGATGGAACTGGCCGTAGCTCCTTTTATAGGAGGACATGAATGGACTGCTGGAGGACTTCTAGACTTATGCCATTCACTGACCTCCCACATTGTGCTGAGCACTTGTGCATTCCTTCTGTCAGCCTCACAAACAACCCTATGAGGAGGGGACTTCAGAGATGGAAGCTGAGGCTCAAAGAACCTATTGAACTTGGAATTTGAACCAACAGACTCATGGCAGCTGACTGTGTGCCCTAAGCTACATACTTCTTCCATGGGTTTGTATCCAGAAAGCTCTGTTGTTCTTCATCCCCGAACATGAGAGAGACAAAGGGTCCCACAGCATGGCCTCCTCTCATCCCCATAGCCTTGCCTATCCCCAGCCCAAGTTATGGCCACTAACTACACTACAGTGACATTGTGAGTTTAAGCATCTGTCTTTCCCACCAGGCTCCCATGAGGACATGCTCAATCTTCCTAGCTCCAGCACACAGACAATAGCACCGTTCCTCAAATAGCACATGCTTGGCCGAGTCCCTTCCCTTTTCTGTATCTGTTTCCCTTGCAGTAAAATAAGAGGGCTGGCCTCTCTGCTAAGGTCCAAGATGTCCTCTGTTTCTGATGTGCTGTGAAGGTACATCTGCGAGTCTGTGGAGGACAGCTATCCAAAGTAGTGTCCGTCTCCTGGGAGGGTCAGGTACTTCCCGGAGCTCTGGGAGTCCTTGCTTCTGAACTTGGTCGTTTGCATGTGGCATTATTCTTGAGCATTTATCCATAGTCCGAATTCCACTGACAGCCACTTGCTCTCAAGGTTGGCTATACACCAAAATGAAACTATTGGAGACTGGAGCCAAGGGGTTCTGGCAGCCAGGAGGCATTCAATATGAATTTGCTAAACAAGTGCCTGAGAATGGCTGTTGACGATTTTATTAAGGCCTCTCCCCGCCAGCATGAGTGAGTCGGGCACATCTGCCATCCCCAGGTAAAAATAATAAGAAGAAGGTAATCAATTTATAGAAACCTCCTTTCTTTCTCAATTTCTGGTGATGCTCTCTTGCCTGTTCATAACCCCTTTTAACAAAGTAGATAGCCCTTTGTCTACCCCACAGGTAAATTTCTAATTATCTGTTATCTTGATTCTGCTCTTCTGAATAGAAATGAGATATACTCATTGCAAAATATGAACTCACTGCAGAACAGTTCAGAACTTCACAACCCAAAATTTAAAAAATACCCCTGAAGAAAACCTACCATTGATACTTCAGTATATATTAACATCTCTGGAAATTTCAGGTTTTTAGTTGCCAACTTGCCAGGATTATAGAAAAGGATAGTATCCAAAACGCAGGTGGGTCAAATCTCCATGCCACCAATAGGTGGCAGTAGGAGTTACACTTGGACATTTTAGTTCTAAGGATGACATTGTTGGCTTCGCTATTAAGCATTTCCTGTGTTTTGTACTGGGTTCAAGGTGTGGAACACTGTGCTGGGCGCTGTGTCACAGGGAAGGTGCTGGGCCATGTTTCTCTAGAAACTGCTGGCATCCAATTTATCCCAAGTTCTCATTAAAAAAGCAAATACTTGGGCACTATCCCACCCCCACCAAGTCAGAAGTAGGGCTCCTCGATGCACAATTACTGCAAAGCTGGATGCCCCAATCTCCCCGCTCCATTCTCTTTCCCTTTTTCCCCGAATAACAGCCTGGGGTGATGCTGGTGGGATAAACCACTGGATCAGAAAGCAGCCTTGGTCCACAAGAAAAGCACATGCACATTCAAAAACATAAAGAAGACAACAGGAAAATGTGGTACTCAGAGGTTCAATTTCCCCTTCCTACATTGATCTGGTTAACTCTTCTTCCCATAAGTCTGATTCCCAAAAGCCACTTCCTCTTTAAAGCCTTCCCCGGTATCTTCAGGCTAAGCTGACTGTTCCAGATTCAGTGCTCACACAGCAGTTTATACCTCCCCCAACATCTAGCACATGATGTTGTGATTCTCTGTGTCTGTCTCTCCCACCAGGATCCACACTCCTTCTGGATAGGAGCCACATTGCACAGTGCCTGGCATGCAGCAGGCATGCAGTGACTGAGCAGTGAATCGCTGGGTAACTTTGAGAGGGCTGGTAGGAGTGCTCGGTTGGACTCCGCATTCTGTAAAATAAGGTGATCCTTGAAGTCAGGGCTCCTTTCAGAGATATTCCTCAGGGCTTGCTACAGTGATCCACTTCTAATTTTTTAGTGAATCTGTGGAATCTGCCTCATTGGCTTACGTACAAGCCCTCTGTTTTCTCAAGATAGGTGAAATCTTAATAGCTAGAAGCATGGAGCAAGTCCACAGTCTTATAAACTCATCCAGGATCAACACAGCCCAATCTAACAAAGAGGCTTGATGTGTTCTTTCGAGTAAAGAAATGGAGGGACAAGAAAATAGGGAGATGATGGGAGAGGGAAATGAGTTAAATCAATTTCCAGTGGCTCAGGTAGTAAAACATTACTGTATTTTACTAAGTCTGTTCTATGCCCAAATGACAAAACCATCAAGTCTTTTTTTTTTTTTTTTTTTGTACCCTAAGAAGTTGCACAGTAATAAGATTTAGGTCTTCTGATGTTTTAAAATTTACTTTAAGGCCAGGTGCGGTGGCTCACCCCTGTAATCCCAGCACTTTGGGAGGCTGAGGCCTGCAGATCACCTAAGACCAGGAGTTCTAGACCAGCCAGGCCAAATGGCAAAACCTTGTCTCTACTAAAAGTACAAAAAAAAAAAAATTAGCTACTTGGGAGGCTGAGACAGGGGAATCACTTGAACCTGGGAGGTGGAGGTTGCAGTGAGCTGAGATCATGCCACTGCGCTCCAGCCTAGGCCACAGAGACTCCATCTCAAAATAAAAAGAAAATTTAATTAAATTTACTTTGAGCAGGCCACCCAGAGTGTTTTCAAACTTGATGATACCTACTATCAGCAGTCACCTCTTCCTTCTCCCATTCTTCCGTCTGTATCTGACGATCCAACAACGTCATCCTTAATTCACATATGTCAAACCCAGCTCATTAGACAGCGGCGGTGTCCCGGTACCCTTCCCCGTGCTATTCACTGGGACTTTTCAACCTCAGATACCTTTTCTTACCTTGGCCAAGTGGATTTTTAAACTAACATCTTTTTGAACTCAGAGGTTATATTCCCTAAGCCTTTATTGAGGACCTTCAAAGTCCTGTGCACCATACAAGACATCTTATAGGTGAGGAAACTGAATCTTGGTTATGCACTGAAACTTGAGCAGGGTAATTTAGAATTTAAAAAGGTCATTTCTGTTTCATATTGAGGGTTTCAAGTTTTCTAAGTTCTTTCCACAAGAGCTAGTTCTGGCAGGAAGCACGCAATCGTTCAAAAGATAGTTGTGATAAGCTGATGAGTGACACAATCATGGTGGACAAATTGTATGAACAAAAAGGACACAAAATCTGACAGGTGAAATGTACTTTCTAGCAGCAAGGGCTTAATCTATTTTTAAAATGAAACTATCCCGGAAAAATCCAGGGCACATGGCCATAGTCCTGGAATGTTTGAGATAGAGATATGTAAGATTAAACAAGCATAAAATGCAATTGATTTTATGTCTTGGTATTTATATTTCAGGTGTTTAAGCTGTAACACTATAAGGAATCAGAGAGTGAACTGTTTTTAATAACTTGTCAGAGTTTGCCCTTAATTGTCATAAGAACTACTTAGAGCATCAGTTATCCTGAAGATGAACCTTGGAATGTGTATGTAGCATACCCATGATTAACCTGAGACCCAGACCCATGGTATTTTAGGGAGGGCATTAGAAGTAGAAGAGGTACAAATATTTCCTTGACTTCAGAGAATTATGTTTGAATTTAAGAGCTTTGTCTGTAACACAAAATATGAAACCATTCATTTATCCATTCATTTAACCATACATACTTATTGAACATCTAGTATATACCAAACACTGTGAACAGTATTGGAAATATAATAGTGGATGTAGAGACAGGGAAATATGATGTTTTTAGAATGTATATGGCAGGGCTGTTTCGCCTGTGATGGCTATCCAAATAAATGAAATTTGAGTTCTGGAGGGCAGGTAAGCATGAAAAAGCAGAAGGTAAGAGAAAGATCTAGGCAAAAGGAACTAAATATGCAAACACCTAAGAGCTGGAAGAAGTGTAACAAATTCCATTAACAATAAGATGGCCAGTTTGGAAAATGGTTCAAATTTAGAAGGGCCAACAGGAGCCAGATCATGGGCCTGCAAGGCCATGCTAAGCATTTCAACTCTGGCTATGAACAATGGAAAACTATTGAAGGATTTTAAGCCAGAGAATGGCATAGCTTTGCATATTAAAAGATTCTATATTCTACTAGCTAGAACTTGGAATTTATTTTTCCATAGAAATAACTTAATAAATGGTAGTTCTATGGAGCCAGAATAATGCTATTAGGACAGTGCATCCAGCAAAACTGCCTATTGAAAAGCTGGCCTTGGTTGCCAAATACCATTTATAACTTGATTTCTATAAGAAAATGCATTCCAAATTCCAAACAACCTAATTACAAATGACATTTTCAGGGACAGCCTACAATCTACTTAGGCTTGCGAAAAGCCTCCAGCATTTTTCCTTATCAAAGGTTGTTAAGAAAGGTGAGGAACAGACTTCTGATTTTGAGATAGCAAAGACCCTTCTGCTCCTTCTGCTTCTTTTCCCCCCTATCCATAAAAAGAAAAATCAGAAAAGGAAGTGCAAGTGCTGTGGTAAAACTAGGAAGAATATATTATGCCAGAAAATAATGGTGAAGAAAGGTGGCAGGTTGCAATGTGTACATTAAGGGTGTGGTCAGATGCTGAGAGAACACATCTGTGGCGGCAGACCTTAAATAAAGTCTGCAGGTCTGCAAGACTGATAGTGTACCATAAGCCAATAATCCTTTCAATGTCAATTTCAGGGACAGAGCACATGGGAAGGAACAATTCCTAGGTACAATTTGGCACCATAGAGAATCAAGGAAGGAAGTACTGAATAAAGAACCAAGAAGTCAGTCTGTTAGTACAGTAGAGTAGAAGAGACTGAATCTTACGACATTAATCTTTGCTAGCTAAAATAAGTAAAGTACACACCCAATGCTAGTTACCATAAGGAATGTCACTGTGAACTTGGGAGAATTTCTGCTAGCTTAGAACATGGCCCTGCTCTACTTCAAATAAAATCTTCTCCAAATAGCTGATTCAAGTAGAACTCAACTTAATCAGAAATTGGTAATAACAATTATTTTAGAGATACCAGAACAGATTGTACACAAAAACTTACAATACAATCGTGGAAAAGCATAGGAAAAAGACATGTTAAAAAAAAGAGTACCTGCCAGAAAGTGTTGCCACAGATAAAAATTGGGACCAAATTTATCACTACTGATTTAAAAAGGAAATTAAGCAATTATCTTTTCTACCAAAAATATGGCACAGAGAACTATCAAACAGAAGATAAAGTATGATCTTGCTTCCATTAGGAATAAAGTAGAATAGCAAAATAAAGCCATCACAGAAACAAAGGGGCCGTGTTGGAAGCTTCACAAAGAAGATTGAGCACTTCTAAAAACATTAAGGGTATGAATAACCATGAGGAAAAGGAAATGGAAATCAATAAAACAGTAGAAAGCATTAGAGAGAAAATTACACATATGGAAGGCAAAGGAGGCTAACATTAACATACCTGGTGGCGCCAAAGAAGACACTGAAGAATTATCATAGAAAAAAGTTCAGACAGATACTTTTTGCTGCAGAAATTAAGAGACTGGTAAACCTGAAGAAGGAAAGATCAGATTGTGTTTTCGGGAAACACTGTCTAGAATATTCAAAACAAATATGTATCAAGTAAAACTAATGGATTTTGAATCCAAACAGAGAATTATTCAGTGTACAAGCAAACATGTCAATGGCCTACAAAATTAAAAAAAAATCACTCTCCATAGTAACATTAAATGCTAAGTGACAGTGGAAAAATAGCTGTAAACATCTCAGAGAAACAAAGTTTGACCCTGAAAATCTGCAACCAGCTAAATTGCCATTCACATATAAATGCAAGAGATGGACAGTGTGAAACACACAATTTTAGGAATATGGTCCCCATTAACATTTATTGTTAAATTATTAGAAGATAAACTTCAGCCAACAACAGATAAATAGATTCCATGTTCTCTGCCTAGTCTTTTTGCTATAGTTTCTACATTCATAAAAATCACAAGTCTTCATATTATAGAAATTTGAAGAGATAATCATAGAAATTTGAAGAGCTAATTAGGAAAATGGAAATGTGAAAATTACCCAACTTTCGCCATGGCCGATATTGAAAACCGTATATCCTAAAAAATCCTTCTGTAATAATTACCTCTATGTTAGGAGAGGACAGGTGTGTGTTTTTAAGTGAATGACTATGCTTGTGTAATTAAGGGAAACATCCAGGGAGCACAAGTGAAAAGAGAGCTGAGAATAGAATCATAAATGAATATAAAGCACTGCTTGCCCTAGGAAAATTTCTCAATAAGGAGAACTTAGAGTTTGAGTTTTACTAGGGAGAGTTAGAACGAAGGCTCTACACTCAATAAAGCTTATGTACTTGAAATCATATACCCTCAGTGAATGACCAAATATGGAAAAAACATTTAAAACATTTACAGAAATAAAAGATACATCAGGCATAGTGACTTACACCTGTAATCCTAGCACTTTGGGAGGCTGAGGCAGGAAGATCACTTGAACTCAGGAGTAGGAGACCAACCTGGGCAACATAGTGAGACCTCCTCTCTACAAAGATAAAAATAAAAAAGTTAGCCAGGTGTGGTGGTGTGCTCATTTAGTCCCAGCTCCTCAGGAGGCTGAGGTGGAAGAATAGCTTGGGCCTGGGAGGTCCAGGCTGCAGTGATCGGTAATGTCACCACTGTACTCTGGGGGACAGAGCAAAACCCTATCTCAAAAATGAATGCAAGAATGATGGAATAATGGACTGAGAACACCAAATGTTGAGGAGGCATATTTTTTAAAAGAATCAAATATAATTTAAATAAGAAATGACAAACTCAGCAGACATATTACAAAGGAAATGAGAAATGCAGGAAAAGAGAATTAATGAATTGGAGGCTAGAACTTAATAAATTACCCTAAGTGTAGCAAAGAAGAAAAAAAAAGTAAAACATGAAAGGAGTGAAGAAACATGTCAGTGGGATGAGAGAGCCTCACGTACGTATTCTGTAAGTAGAAACTGAGGAAAGGGATGATATTCAAAGTCATACGGCCAAGTACTTTCTAGAACTGATGACAGACACCAATTCTCAGTTTCAAAAAGCCAGTTAATCCTAAGCATGATAAATAAGAAATAATAAAAAAAATTAGATTTATTATAGGGAATTTCGGAGCACCAGAAAGGTCTTCAAAGAGGTTGAAAATGTATACAGATCACTTGCCATGGAATGACCAACTCAAAGCAGGTTTCTCGACAACAGCAATGAAAGCCAGAAAACAGTGAAAAATCTGCAAAATGTAGACAGAGGTAAAGAAACAGACCTCGAATTGCATACATGGTTGATAGCATGGGTAAGAAGGTAGTCTAGTAAACAAAAACTAAGAGTGAACTGCCAATAAAATCTCATTATAGGAAAGTCAAAGCATTTTAGCTGAGGAGAGGGAAAATCAATCCCTTTCCCCGGAAAGAATGGCCTACTATACAAAATCAGTGGTGAGCGAGGAAATTGGTAAACAGAATGGGAAACCTAAATAAACACTGACTATATAAAAAATAGTAGTGTTCTAGTTGGTATGCGTGTGTGTAGAAAACATGATAAAGCTAAACTGTTGGTCAACCATAATATGTAAACTAAGAGGGAGTTTTTGTTTAATGTATTCTAAGATCCTTGGATTTTTTGTGGAAGTGATGTATTGATAATACTTAGACTGCAACTGAAATGTGTACAATAAATTTTTTTTTTTTTAGAGATAGGGTCTTCCTGTGTCGCCTAGCTTAGAGTGCAGTGACTATTCATAGGTGCGAACATAGTGCACTGTGGCCTTGAACTCCTGAGCTCAAGTGATCCTCCTGACTCAATCTCCTCAATAGCTGGAACTATAGGCACATGTCATGGTGCCTGACTACAATTTTAACTAAAAGGTGCAGATAGGTATTAATTTCCAAAACAGTAGAGGGAGAAAATGGAAGTAAAGAGAGGATAAAAAAATGTTTAGAAATTTATAGATGAAGTAAAAAATATAGAATAAGATGAAAAATATTAAATTTATCAATAACTACAATGTATGTCTATGTCATTATACTAAACTTACCAAACAAGAGGGACATTGTCAGATTAAGTTGTCGAAAGAAAAGTAAATGCAGTAGGCTGGAAAATGGCACTGGTGACTTAATTTTTAAATTTCCCAAATTCCCTCACACAAACAAAGAAACTGAAATAGCAAAATAAAACCCCATGAACAATATTTACAGAACACCTAGGATGCAAGTTATCCCCGTGAATTGCAGATTATGAGTAGAGAGGGTGAAACTATTGGCAATCAGGTTGGCCAACAATTAGATTCAAATACAATTTCTGAACTTTAAAAGAAAAATGAACTCCGTGTTCATTCGAGACAAAACTAAATCACTTGTCAAGGAAAAAAGATCAGATTACGATCAGACTGACAGCTACAAGATCTTCATGGTGTCCGAACTATGCAGGGAGAAGGAGAGGAAAGTAATCAGGCATCACGTGGCTTCAGAATAGTGGCTAAAACTGCGAGGGATCTCGCAATTTCTAGTAGAGGATGAAAACAAGGAGTCAACAGTTAAAACTTATGGGTCTGGAGCAGTCTAGGCTTTGTGGACTCTCAGAAGAAACCAGTCAAAATTCCCTTCTGGGAATAAACAATGCGATTAAGAATCAAAATTGAGTATCACACAGACAACAGTGACAAGAAATGGAAGACCTGGGAGTATCAGAAAATGAGCCACCATATTTGTACATACCATATACAGGAGAAAAGAGAGCTCTGTGAGTTTATAAATTACAATTTGGACTACATTCTCTTCTAAATGCTCAGGAAAACTAATTTCATATAAATGGGAGAACAGAAAATAATTGAAATAAAAACACATGCAAAGTTCGTGTCAAGAAAAAGGAAGCCGGGCGTGGTGGCTCACACCTATAATACCAGCACTTCGGTAGGCCAAGGTGGGCAGATCACTTGAGGTCAGAAGTTTGAGACCAGCCTGACCAACATGGTGAAACCCCATCTCTACAAAATGTAGAAAAAAAATAGCTGGGTGTGGTGATGTACACCTGCCGTCCCAGCTACTCGGGAGTCTGAGGCAGGAGAATTCCTTGAACCTGGGAGGCGGAGGTTACAGTGAGCTGAGCTCATGCCACTGCCCTCCAGCCTGGGCAATAGAGTGAGACTCCATCACAAAAAAAAAAGAATAGCACCCCTCCAACAACGAAAGTTTGCCAAATAAATGTGCCTACAAGTCAGATGAGAACTATATTATACTATTTCAGAAAGAGTTAAAGACATTAAGAAAATGACATGAGACACAAAACAATGAAAATCTGAATTAGAAAACTCAGAATGTAGTCCTAGGACTCAGGAAATAAATTATAAATTTAAGAAAATATATCTGAGAAATTGAGACTAAGTTAGAAGTCACTTGTGAGTAAATCCACACAACTTATAATGCTTGGGAAAAACTAGATTAAAGAAGGAAACTTTTACAAAAGCAAGAGGCAACTAGATCCAAGAGAAAATGAAAAAGTTAGAAGATGAGCTAAGAAAATCATTATACTGGAATTCCCAAAGCAGAAACCCAGGGCAAAAGCACAAATATAAAAAAGTACAATTTAAGAAAAAATTCTTGTTATACTTATTTCTTTTTCTGAAATAGCTTCAATAAAAATTACCTATTGAAAAGGCAGTCATACCTCCTTGAGAACACCTACCTGGATGGCCAACACTGAGGCATGTTTTAGTAAAATTTTTGCAACTCAAAATAAAATAATTCTTTCATGCCTCCAGGAAAAAATGACTAACTCATACAAAAAAGGAAAGAAAACCAGATTATTATCAGTCTTTTGGCAGCAATGATTTGTGCCAGAATAAAATGAAGTAATATATTTATTACACTCAAGTAAAAAAAAAAAGTAAACTAAGCACTTTATATACAGCAATACTGACATTCAAGCATTAAAAACTGCAAATTGCTACCAACAGGCAGGAAATTAGAGAATATTGTTCTAAAGGGCTCTTTCTGAATATTCTACTCAATGAATTTCAGTCAACCATCATGATTATAGAAACATCAGCATACGGGCTAGTGGTGAACATTAAATAAATATTATGTGGAAAAAAGTACAATATTTAATGGCTATATGCTTTGACAACATAAATTCAGTACACCTATTAAAGATGTAGGAATATTGGAAGAGGATCTATAAATAAGTTTATTGTTTTAATAAGCAAATAAATGGGGATAGTATTGAAGTTATTTCTGTAATTCTGAGACTATTAGGTGTACAATATAGAGAAAAAGCATGATATTCTGATTTCTATTTCACCCTTATCTCAATGAGAACAAAGATTTTTGGTGAAGAAGAAAGGCAATACATTTGTAAGATAGGAGAAACTGTAGTCCTGAATTTAAGTTAAAAATTTTTATATGAGCTCAAAAGATATCTTATCTTGAACTCATATGAAATGACCAAAATTTTGGTAAAACATGAATGAACTTTGTTGAAATGGAATCAGAAATTTCAGAATGGATAGATGGGTGAGTAGGGAAGGAGGGAGGTAGGTGATAGATAGATAGATAGATAGATAGATAGATAGATAGATAGATAGATATTGATGTGTGTTTAGGCATGAGTTATTATACATACACATCTTTCAAAGCCCTGTCTGCTGACAAGTCCTGGAAAGAATGACATCCTAGTAACAATGAACACAGCTAGCATTCAGATCTTGGTTTCTAAATACCATCTCCCATAAAAGGAAGCAGGTGTCCTTAGAGAAATAGTTTATCTCAGAGCTGGGGCAGAGAAAATACAAGATGCAGCTAGAGCAAGCATGTAGATTCAGTGATCCTGTATTTTAATAAATAAATTGCACTGGAAAAAAAATGGAGAGTAGTGGGCTGGAGACAGTACTAATAGACTAGAAAAGACTGAAGGCATTATCTTTAAAAACATATAGCTAAAACAGAAAAATCTAAGCCATGGTGTTTTGGGATGTGTATTTGGAAGATAAAACTATAAATAAAAGAAGAAAGGGATTATCATAAAAGTCATGATACTGGTTACTTTGAGGGGAAAAGAAAAGGATATGTGAGTGGGATGAGGATTCCATGGTGGCTTGCAAATTATATTTGTTGACCTGAGTGCTGATGCTGAGACTATTTGCTTCATAAATATTGATTAAGCTCTACATTTGTCCTATTCTGTTGTCTATAGTTATACTATATTTTACAATAGAAAGTTTTATTTCATTTTAAAGCTGCATGTTCCTTAAGAGACATATCCGCAACATAAGTATTCAAAAAGGCCAGAAGTAAAAGGATGAGAAAATTAATACAATTTTTTTAAATAGATTAAGATGCTATGGGCAAAACTAACAGAAAGAGAGTTGGTGTAGCTCTAATAGTATCAGACAAAACAGAGCTTAAGGCAAAACAAAACCATTATTGTGTAAAAAAAGAAACTATGTGATGATGAAAGGATAAATTCACCAGGCAGATACAATAATTCTAAATTTGTATGTACCAAATAAAGCAGGTTAAAACACATGAAAAAATACTAGGAGGAAAAATTTTCAAATGACACATCCTAGTGGGAGATTTTACACATCTCAGTAATTTGTAAATCAAGCATATAAACCACAATGAAGAGTTAAAAGAGCTAACAAAATTAATAAAATCTTAAAAAAATTAAGGAATTTTAAATTTGGACATGAGAATACATCTTCTTCCCAAGCACACTTGGATGCATAAACTTGATCAAGGAAGGACTCAACTAATTCAAAACATGAATACACATAAACACACATCAATATCTATATCTATTTATCCATCTGGAAAGACAGAAGAAAGAAGTCAACAACAAAAATATAGCGCTATTAAATGTAGATTAATAATTTTTAATTCCAAACAACCACTCTTGGATCCACAAAGAAATTATAATAAATTAAAATATACTTGCCTACTATAAACAAAGCTACTGTAAATATTTTTGTACATATTTTGTGTAAACCATGTTTATGCAGACACTTGCATGTGAATTTCCATTGCACCTTCATATGTAACCATTTCAAAACTAGAAATAAGACAGATGTCCTTTGGGTGAATAGTTAAAATTTGTTTACCTGCACACCATTGATTACCACTCAACAATACAAAGGAATGCATGTAAAAGCCTGGGTGAATCTTGAGAGAATTAAGCTAAGTAGAAAACTCTAATCCCAAAATGTTTCATACTGTATGATTCCGTCTATGTAACATTCTTGAAACAATAATTTTTTTACAAAAATGGAATACAGATTAGTGGCTTCCAGTGTTAAGAAGGGGTTGAAGAACAAAGATAAGTGAATGTGGCTATAAAGGGCAGCATGAGGGAAACTTCTGCTGCTGGAAATGTTCTGTATCTTGACTATAGAAACGTGAACTTGATCAGGACATTGCACCATAGTTTTTGAAGATATTAAAATGGGGGAAACTGGATAAAGGGTATATGAGAACTTTCTGTATTATTTCTTACAACAGCATGTGTATCTACAATTATCTCAAAATAAAACTTCAGAGAAAATCAGTAAAAAAACTACATTAAAACACAGAGTATAGTGAAAGCAAGACTTACTGTCTTTAATCCTTATTTTTTAAAAGGCTGAAAATTAGTAAGTTAGTTTTTCAAGCTAGGAAGCCAGAAAAGGAGACTATTTTATACATTCAAAGACAGTAAAAGAATGGAATAATTAACATAAGAACAAAAATTAATGAAGCAGAAAAAATCCCAGAAAATCAACAAAGCCAAAAGGAAGAGAGACAGTACATATGCATGCACACGTGTGCACGCACATACACACACACGCACACACGCAGAATTAAGGGAAATTATAGTTAGTCTACAGATACGGCAGAGTTTAAAATATGAGAATACTATTGATAACCACATTCTAATGCATTTAAAACTTTATGTGAAATGGACAACTTTCAAGAAAAATAAAATACTATCACACAAAAAGGAATTCCTAAACCCTATTAACTGTGACCTTTAAAGAAATTTAGACAGTAAAATCTAGACAGCAATCTAATAGAAAACACAAAACAGGGTGACATAAATATATTTAAAAACAAAGAAAACTAGAAAAGTATCTGAGAAGAGACCAAAGTTGTCTCCTAGATTAAAAAAAAAAATCCAGTTTTATGCTGTTTAGTGGAGTCACAACTTAAAACATAGCATCATGGAAAAGTTACAGATGAATTAGAGGAAAAGGGACACTACCAAAACGACAGTTTGCATTACCAGAGATAAATATAATCATTAATATACCGACAAGAGTCAAATTTATCCTGAAGATATAATCAGCTCTAAACTGAGTATGACACTATTAACATGACTTTAAAAATTCAAAGCAAATGTTAGAACATCAAAGAGAATGTGATAAATACATTATAATTATAAAGAATGTTAATATATTCTCTCTCAGGAAGTAACATTTTAATCAGGAAAATACATACTATTAAGATGAAGATTTGAACAATTACAAAGTATTCAATGACTAGAAACCACATATTGATTCCAAGAATACGTGAGAATTCATAAAAGTTGACCATTATTAGGAATGAATCAATTCTCAACTCAATCTGTATCACACAGACTGCATTCCTTGTTTATAATTAACATAAAATCAATAAAAACGTAGCTTTATTTTAAAATCTGTGTGTAGACTTAAATCTCTACTAAATTACTCTGGAGTCAAAGGAGAAATCACAGTGAAAGTTGCAAAATATGTAGAACTCAATGATAATGAAACTATTATATATCAAAATGTGTGAAATGCAGTTAAAGCAGTATTTAGGAAGAAATTTAAGCCAGAAATGTTTATGTTAACAAAGACTTAAAGTTGATAATTAATGGACTGTATATCCTGCTTCAAAGTTAGAATAAACGAAGAACATAGAAAGGAAGAAATAATTAAGGTAAAAACAGAAATTAATTAAATGGAATGCAAATGTGCAATAGAAAGATTGACAAAGTAAAAGTTAATTCTATAATAAAAGCTAAATTAATCAATAAACCTTTGCCAAGGTGAAATGAAAAAAAGACACAAGGCACAAATAAGCCATATTATATATTAAAAACTACAATTATAAATGTATCAGTGATATAAAAGATATTATAACCTCTATGCTATTTAGTATAAAGAATTAACCTGAAATGAGCACATTGTTGAAAAATATTAAAACTAACTAAAAAATATTCTGAACAGTCCTGTAATCTTTAAAGGATTACTTTATGATCTGTTAGCAATCACCCCAAAATGAAACATCAGGTACAAATGGTTTAATAGGCAAATTTTACCAAACATTTGATGAAAAGGAAATTCGTATCCTACATAAAATCTTACAAAAAAGAAATAAAACTTTCTCTGATTAATTTTACTTAGCAAACATAAACTTTGTGCCAAAAGTAAATAAGGACAGCATGAGAAAGGAAATTATAGCTTAATTTTCTTATGCACATTCAAAAACCAAAAACTCATTAGCAATTTATTTGCAAAGAACTGCAAGAGCCAGGTTTATACAAAGATAAACATCATGACTAAGGCGAATTCATTCTCAGTATACTAGCTTATTATGCAGATAAAAATATTAAAATTCATATAATTTACCAATGTTTCTATAATAAATATTAAAATGTCAAATTACAGGCTGCATTTTTTATTGGAATTCTTATCTACTACAAGAGAATCTTGGTGCAACCACTTCAGAAAACCAGAAGCATATGGCAGGATCTACAAAACTAAATATATACGTAACCAGTAATTCTACTTCTAAGTGCAAATGAACAGAAATGAACACCTAAGTATGTAAAAAGATGAGCCCATGAATGTTCATAGTGGCCATATCCCCCTTAAAAATCTACCATCATTAATATGCATAAATTATAGTCATGTCATGTACTATAAACCTACACAGCAAAGCGAATGAACAAGCTGTAGCCATATTCAGCATGGATATATCTCACACAAGGAGGAAAAGCTAGTCATAAGTTAATATATTCTGTGTCATTCCATAAGTGTCCAAAGGATGGACAGCTAATGTATGGTAAAAAGGGATGAACATAGCAGTTATCTTTATGAGGGGAAGTCACTGGCTAAGGTGGTTCTCATATCATGGTGATGTGTTCATTCTTGATCTGCGTGCTGGTCACATGGACCACGCTCTGAAAATTTATAAAGCTGTACACCTATGACTTGTGCACATTTTTGATATACTTTAATAAAAAGCTTATTTTAAAAAGTCATTGCACTTCTGTACCCCAGCTACAAACAGAAAAAGTATTTAAAATGATGATAAATATAATAGCAAAATATGATTGCTAGTACTGAACACTTGTCCATGGTTCTTTCTTTCTTTCTTTCTTTCTTTTTTTTTTTTTTGAGTTGGAGTCTTGCTCTGTCACCCAGGCTGGAGTGTAGTGGCCCAAACTTGGCTCACTGCAACCTCTGCTTCCTGGGTTCAAGTGATTCTTCTGTCTCAGCCTCCCGAGTAGCTGGGATTACAGGCATACAAAGCCACACCCAGCAAATTTTAGTATTTTTAGTAGAGATGTGGTTTCACCATGTTGGCCAGCCTGGTCTCGAACTCCTGACCTCATGATCCGCCTGCCTCGGCCTCCCAAAGTGCTGGGACTACAGGCATGAGCCACCAAGTCTGGCCTTGTCTATGGTTCTTATGGGAAAAAAAAAAAAAAAGAAAAAAAAAAAAACTATAAAATTGCATTGAAAAGTTTTAAACATGACCTAAATAGAGAGATATATTATTGGATAAAAATACTCAGTGTGTTTAAGGTGTTGATTTTTCTCAAGCTAATCTGTGGATCTAATGGCAATTAAAATAAAACTCCAATGGAACTTGACAAGAGAGTTCTCTGGTTTATACAGAAGAGGATATCCAAAAGAGAAAAATCATGAAGATTCTTGCCCTCCCTGTAATAAGGTCATACTGTAAGTTACAGAAATTAAGGGAATGTGCAGTTAGCACGGGAATTTACAAGTAGAACAAGATGAAAAGCCTGAGATAGGCCTATCCATATGTGGAACGGTTTTGTAAATTGTTAGCACAACAATCCTACATAGCAGTAGAAAAATTGATTATGCGCATGGAAAAATTGCTGGGATCCTATCACTCACTATGCACAGAATCAATTTTTGATGAATAAAGGACTTCTTTATAAAAGGTAAACCTTCATATTAAGAGAAAAATATAGACAATACTATTTGATTGTAAGTTAAAGAAAGATTTCTTAAAGATTATTCAAATAGTAATGTTGATAATGTGTTAAAATGTTGAATTTCTGTTCCTCAAAAGACACCCTCAAATAAAATGAAAAGACAAACCACACACTGGCAGAAAATATTTGCAACACACAAAGCCAACAACAAGTAAGTGTCTAGAGTAACTCATGAATCTCAGTAAATCAATTTTAAAAAGGTATTTGAAAAGAAAAGAAAAACATGAGCAAAGAAAATGCATTATATAAAGTATGAATGATCACAAAGAACTGAGAAATTGTATTAACATCTTAGAAACAGATATCAAAAGTACTCTGATATGACTTCACATCCTATATGTAATAAATGTTTAAAAGCGTGACATTGTCAAACAGGAGCAAGGATGGGGAGCAGGAGGGTGCTGATACACTGCAGAAGGGAGATATCAATTGGTGAAGCCACTTCAGACAAATGTTGGCATTTTATTATAAAGCAAAAGATGAACATATCGCGTATTTTAGCCATTCCATTCTGAAGGAACTAACCTAAATAAACCCTTGTCCATGTTTATCATGGATTATGCCCAAAATAGTTTTAGAAAATTTGTTCATACATGCTGAAAATTGATAACAATCCAAATGGACCATTGTAGAAAAATGGATAAGTAAATTGTCATATTTACCCTCACTCAAGCTACTATACAGCAGTGAAAACGAGCAAACTATAGCCACTAGTATCTAAATGGATGAATTCTATACATACTGTTCAGAGAAAAATGCATATTACAGCAGAATGCATTCACTATGATTTCATTGACATAAAGGTTTAAAAATTCATTTTTCATTATATATAGGCTACATATTCTGTGATTCCACTTCTGTGATGTTCTCAAAGAGATAAAACTGTAGTAACAGAAGAGGTCGGTGGTTGCCAGGGACTAGGAGTTGGTTGGGAGGTTTTAGGAACACTGTGACTGTAGAAGGATAGTACAAGGATGTTTTTTGGGTCGATGAAACCGTGCTGTGTCCTGATAGTGGTGGTGGTTACATGAAATTTATATATGTCTTAAAATTCATAGAAATTTATGGCCGGGCGCGGTGGCTCACGCCTGTAATCCCAGCACTTTGGGGGTGGATCACGAGGTCAAGAGATCGAGACCATCCTAGTCAACATGGTGAAACCCCGTCTCTACTAAAAATACAAAACATTAGCTGGGCATGGTGGCGCGTGCCTGTAATCCCAGCTACTCAGGAGGCTGAGGCAGGAGAATTGCCTGAACCCAGGAGGTGGAGGTTGCGGTGAGACGAGATCGCGCCATTGCACTCCAGCCTGGGTAACGAGCGAAACTCCGTCTCAAAAAAAAAAAAAAAAAAAAAAAAAAAAGAAATTTGTATAATTTTTCTATTAAATTTCATGAATATTTGATATGATAATTGAAACATATACATATATATGCTTAAGTGAAGAGTATCTCTAGAAGGTTGCATCCAAAATTGCTACAACTAGTTGCCTAGTTGCCTCCAGGGAGAGAAGCAGGACAGATGGTTCAACTCAGGCAGAGGGAGGAATGGAACCTTTCCTATTTACTGTCCTTGCCTTCGGAATGTTGTATCTTGTTCATTCATGATATACAATCTTTGAATGATAATGTACACATTATATATTCTAAATTAAGAAAAGAGGTTACTGTGGAATGGAGGTGCTTATCTGTCATTGGTAGGAACTTGGCCTAGATTTAGAAAGCAGGAGACGAGTCTGCAGAGGCCCAGTGTGTAGCCCTTTCAGAAGGCGATAGACCTTGCGAAGACATTGGTCTCTAAAAACAATAGGCTACTCACCAGTTATTACTCATTTGGCGCTGAAATCATTACAGTAAGAGTTAAGTTGGGCATATCTAATCCTGATCTCCAGATATATAGATTTTGTGATCTTTATCAAGTCCCTAGTTAAGGGACCTCTCCAGAAGTAATAGCATCAGATTCAGAGTATTGACTGGGAAGGAACGCATTTACTCTTCAACTTCTTGACCATAGTCATGACCAAAAAAAATTAAATTAATAAAAATTTAAAAAAATCCACCAACAACGAGTTCTCTATTCATTGCAGTTGGTGACAACCTTTAATCAACTCCAAATAAGACAAAAGTTCGTCCTTGCTCCCTTCAAGTTTCTCTTCCCTGTGAGTGTTCCAGGTCTGCATTCTCCTAGACTTTTCACTGCTGCTGCCTCACATTAGTCTTGACTAGGATAAGTCTGTTGTATCAAGACTCTATTATTATTTGCAGAACATGTGTATTAGTTTGCTCTTTGTTGCTTATAATGAAATACCTGAAACTGGGTGATTTATAAACAAAATTGATTTCTCACAGTTCCAGAGACTGGGAAGCTCAAGGTTCAGAGGGTACATCTGGTGAGAGCCTCCTTATTGGTGGGGACTCTCTGAGAAGTCCCAAGGCAACACGAGGCATCACATGACCAGGTGCTAACTGTACTATCCTGTAATGTGCTACCTCAGGTCTCTCTTCCTCTCTCTCTCTCTCTCTCTTTTTTTTTTTTTTTTTTTTTTTTTTTTTTTTGAGTCAAAGTTTCACTCTGTTGCTCAGGCTGGAGTGTGGTGGTGTGATCTTGGCTCACTGCAACTTCTGCCTCCTGGGTTCAAGCTATTCTTCTGCCTCAGCCACCTGAGTAGCTGGGACTACAGTCATGTGTCACCACACCCAGTTAATTTTTGTATTTTTAGGAAAGACAGGGTGACACCAATAGGCCAGGCTGGTCTCCAACTCCTGATCTTGTGGTCTTCCAGAGTGCTGGGATTACAGATGTGAACCACTGCGCCCCACCTCTTTCTCTTTTTACAAAGTCACCAATTCCCCTCCAATGATAATCCATTAATTCATCAATCCATGAATGGATTAATCTATTCATAAGGGCAGAGCTTTCATGATTCAATCATTTCTTAAAGGCCCCACCTCTCAATGATTGCCACATTGGGGATTAGGTTTCAACATGAGTTTTGGAGGGGGTATTCAAACCATAGCAACAGGCAAGGCCTTTGCTAATGCTTTTGCTCAGGATTATTTTAAATTCTAAATTTTTTTTTGCTTCTCTAGCTGGGATATGTGGCTTTCCCCTAATTTATTCTGCACAATGAATAGAGGGAAATGGCTTTGCCACCTGCTTGCAGGACTCCATGGTTCTGTTACTTCCAGTCTGAGTAATTTGTATATATATTCTTGCCCACCATCCCTTGGTTTACCCCTTTATCTTGGTTTCTTGTCTGGCAAGATAATGGGAAAGGTTATTTTACTCTGTCCTTTAAGGCTAGAAAAATAACTTCCCTCTTAGGGGTCTGAGCTCTTATCTGGATACCACAGCACATCTTGTGTGACACAGTAAACACCCTTCATCTTACTGTGAGCAGGTCTTGGGGCTCCTTTTAAAAAAAAGCAACACATTATAGCATGTGAATTCATGCCTGTGGAAGTTAAAACTGCAGGTGAATTTTAACCCAAGCAAAGTCGCAGGAATACTTTTCAAAATAAATAATCCAGATTATTCAAGAATATAGGCTACAAGCTTTTTTTCCTCGGTAGGGAAGGGCTGTAGGACTGCACCATCCTGCAAACTTACTGGCACTGTGGTGATCATACAAGCCAATTCTTCCAGGGGCATTTTCAAGGAGGATTAGGTATTGGAAATACATTGGGGCCCTGAACTTACGCACGTGATGGTGCTTTTGGACTCAGCAAACCATGTGCCCTTAAGGTCCTTGTCTCTTGGGTGTAATAAAATCAAACTAGAAATACACTATCTCCGTCCTTGTCCATGATGTGTGCCCAGCACTATGCCATCTATTTTCACCTTCTCATATTCGTCTTCTCTTAGGTCAACCTGTTTTATAGATAGGATTCAGAAGGTTAGGCGGCATGTCCTGCTGCAAGTGGAGGAGCTCAATTTCTAACTTCACAGCCCAGGTTCATTCTCTGTTCCTGTCTATATGATCAGAGGTCCTTAGGAGTGGTATGTCAGGATTGATTAAAATTACCAAGATGCTTCCCTCTGGGAATGGGGACAGTACTCAATACATATTTGCTAAATAAATGAGATACGATAATATTTTTCCATCTCATCAGTCTAAAATGGCAGGTGCAACCTGTAGCCTAATTTTGCAGAGAGATGGACTAAGGTTCAGACTGATTTGCCTTCAACAATATAATTAGAGAGAATGAGACTTAAAAGAATCCTGAGCTGTTTTGCAGAATGATATACAGTGAGTATAAATAAAGGCCAATTCTATATCAGGCATTGATAAATGAATGTATGGAATAACTTGCAACATAAAACAGTTTGAATAGAAGTATAAATTAAGTATAAGGATAAAGAGCCATCATTAAGTGTACAATGTCCTAAGTTTCTAATACAAAAGCCAGGCCTATTAAGTAAAATATGTTTATGGGACCAATAACATCAGTAAATAATAGCTCACCAGTTTAAAGCATGACATTGAGCATGAACTGCTCTAGGCAGTCTGTCTGGGTTCTAATTTCAACTCTGCTACTTACTAGCTATGGAACAATGGGAAAGTTACTTAACCTCTTTGTCCTTTAGTTTATTTATCAACTAAATAAACAAAGTACCTGTCTTGGTAAGGTGGCATTGAAGACCAAATGAGTTAATATTTGTAAGTCACTTAGAATAACTCCTGGTACATAGTAAGGGCCATTCTATTTTTTGTTAAATATAATTATTTTTAAGCATCTTTGTGTTCTTCACCACAACTTTATAAAGAATAGTGTTCTACCATTTTACAGATTTGGAAATTCAGTTTGGAGAGGTCCTGTGAGTAGCCTTCTCTCACATAGCTGGGATTCAAACCCCACCTTGGCTTAGCCCTGAAGGCCGGGCTCTCTCCCAACTACAAGTATTCTTACATGAAGCTCACATTAAAATCCACTGCTTAGAATCTACCTTTCCTTCTATCCAGCAGGCACTCCTAGAAAAAACAAGAAGCAGTATTCTGAGTATTCTACCTTAATCTTTTTTTATATGCCTAAAAACCAAAATTAAAAAGGAAATAGAAAGATAATACACGCGCACACACACACACACACACACACACACACACACACACACACACAAAGGGTAATTGCTGATTTTATTAAAAACATTTATCACAGAGCCACATAACCATTGTTATTTCAGGCCTGGGAATACAATGCACACTATTAAGCCATTTGATGATGAAAGATAAAAGCATGATTAAATATGTTAATGAAAGTGCCAGGCTGCATCGAGATGTATACCATGCCTTGACCTCGAAGAGCTTGGGCTACCTATGTGACCTCTTTGTGAACTTTCTCCTCAGCTGAGTTTTCTAGAAGGTTAGCCATTTTGTGCTTTAAAAAAATATCTTCTGAGTAATGAAATTCTACATGATCCCTGGGACCTGATTGACTACCCTGGCCTCCTGGCCTCTGGCTGCTGTCGCATCCCATTTTCCTTCTTTTCTTAGTGGAATTAGAAACCGGGCAGCTGGCATTTTTCTACCAATTCCCTCTATTCTCAGGTCTAGAGAGAAAGGAACAAAATGCAGACAGGATCGAACTAATACTTGTTAAGCCTCAACGGTTGGCCAAGCATTATTATGCACGTTTCATGTACTAAGACATTAGTTCTAATATATTTCTGTCCTCATCACTGCCCTGTTTTTACATAGAAGACTGAGGCTCAGTGATGCTAAATAAATTGGCGTCATAATTATTAGTGCTATATCTCAAATGTTTTCAGTTCTTCTCCTGAGCACATGAGGGGCTTTCCGTTCTTTGCCATCTTGGGTTAGATACCTCATGTGAGTGTAAGAGACATATGTCTCATCTCTGTGGAAGCTTAAAGAGCTGGTTATGGGTCACCGTGTGCTCCTCCTCTGGCATCTGCTTCATCAGCTTGGGTCCACATATAATTAAAATTTGTGGTTTAAAAGTGAGTACACTGGTTTGTGTGACAGATTTGGAAGCCTGATTTCTCATCTACGGGATTCAATAAGTATGTCCCTGTAAATCCTCTCAGTTATATTATCCCAATTCATATCTTGGGCCTTTTAACTGCCCATGGATATACAAAGTGAGTGGGAAGTAAATATTGGTTGCTTTCAAGCCACCAGGATTTGGGGCTTGATTTTACTGCTGCATAACAAGGTTTTACAGCTTGTGTGGACCTGGGAGCTGAGATTTGAATGGACTTGTGTCTACTTTCAAAGATCTTGCTCTTTCTGCTGCCTTGAACTCTATTAATGAGATGTGGTCAGATCCTAGGATCCAGAAGGACATTGTCCTCACCATATGAAAAGCAAGGAAGGGGCACAGGCAAAGCCTCTGGTCAGAGGTTAGGAAAACATAGATTCACTCAGGATCCCAGCAGGGAAAAGTACAGGACACAGAATCCAAGTTCAGGTTAAAATGTATGGATTGATTCTGTAACCTTGGATGAAAATCCCCTAATCTCAGGTTTTTTTTTTCACATAAATAATCGGAAGAATACCATCTATTATTCAAAATCCCTGACCACCAAGGAACACTGATTCTAAAAGATATTCTCATTTTTTTTCTCAAGTCAGGAGAGATATATTCAGGAATTACACAAATTATTGTACAACATTGTTCACAACGCTGAATGGAAAAAAAGATAAGAGATACAAGTGAAATTAAGTGGCAGTAATCTGGGCCTTGGACAAAGGGACTAAAGAAAGAAGAGATGATAGGAGGAAAGTACTCTGGGAATAGATTCAACTGGAAGGCATCAGTATCACCTTAAGGAATTAGGTCAATAAAGAAGACCTAAGATATGAACTGGGATGATACACCTGAGAGGGTCTATACGGTTATGCTTACCGAATTGTGTGGATGAGAAATCAGGCTTCCAAATCTGTCACACAAACCAGTGTACTCATTTTTAAGTTATAAATCAAATTAGTAAAACATTTCTGACCTCATATTCCCCATATATACACATACTTGTTGATAAATGTATATATGCATTACTAAAGTATTATGTGCATGACATCCATAATTTAGGTACATGGAACATACACCAAAGAAGAAATGTTAAAAAGATGACTAATTAAACAGAAAGAGAGTCTAACTGTTCTTCCTATTGAGCATGGTTTGGGATATATGTAACCCTGAGTCAGTGGCTTTGCATTTTTCTGCCTGAAAGTGACTTTATTGCCACCAGTCATACAACCCAGGAGGAAAGGGGCAAGCTTTTCAACTACTTGCTCTGGTTCATCCTTTCATGGAGCTGAATACTTCAAAAAGGACAATGAACAAAGTAAAATATGCTTTCATAGACTTCCGATGCAAAACAGTCAAATGGCACATATACTCTTGCTTCATTTTTCTTTTCAGTGTCACAGAGGATTGTGAGCCATATGTCCCTTAGAGACCAAGCAGAGGGATAGCCACATCTCCCTATGCAGGGCTGTATTAATTTGCACATTTAAGCCAGTAGTTCCTGTTGCTCGAATCAAACTCACCCTCCTTCTGTGACTCTAAAAGTCTATCATTTCAACAAATAATTGAAGGGTTCAGTTTGTCACCTATCTATTTAAAATAATGAAGACAGGAGGCCAGGTACGGTAGCTCACACCTGTAATCCCAGCACTTTGGGAGCCCAAGGCGGGCGGATCACCTGAGGTCAGGAGTTTGAGACCAATCTGGCATGGTGCAACCTGGTCTCAACTAAAAATACAAAAATTAGCCAGGCATGGTAGTGGGCTACTCAGGAGGCTGAGACACAAGAATTGCTTGAACCTGGGAGGCAGAGGTTGCAGTGAGCCAAGACTGTGCGCTTCAGCCACTGCTCTTCAGCCTGGGAGACAGAGTGGGACTCCATCTCAAAATAATAACAAAGACAGGAGTCACTCCAAACTCATTCTGGTCCTAGGGGTTTGTGGAGGCTGTCCAATAAAATAAAATAAATAAAATAATTAAAATATAAAGTCATGAATGCTACCAGGCCTATTTATGAAACTTAAGAACCACTTGATACCCAGAGAATATACATTCAGCTCAGAAATACATAAAACAATTATAAAAATAAAAAATCAGTCAATAATGCAAGTCCCCAAATTTTTGTGTCAGCGTCACACAAACTATATCCTCTAATCACAATGAGATTAAGTTAGAAATGAAAAGCAAAAATATAACTTTATAAAAGTTTATGCATTTGGAAATTCAAAGGCACTCATACAAAATAGGTATGTCAATTAAAATATCATAAAGACAACAGACAAGCTATTTAGAATTGAATGATCATAAAAATAATACAAATAAAACTTTTGAGATTTTACGAAACTCACAATTTCAGGAAAATTCCTAGCCCATGTTTATAGTAATGAAGAATATCTAAATACTTAATGATTCAAGCAGTCATCTTAAGAAAGTAAAAAAGAACAACAGATTAAACCTAAGGGTAATTGAAAGAGGATATAACTAATATTAGAGAAGACATTAATGAAATAAGAAACCACAGCTAAAACAGAATGGTTCAACGAAGCCAAAACTCTTTGAAAAGACATTTAAGACAACAAACTCCTTCTTTTTTCTCTGAAGAAAAGAAGTAGGCACAAACAAAAATTATTAGAATAAAAGAAGATACCTTAAAAAACAGCTAACATTTAAAGTCTAAGAAATAAGCTTATAAGATTGATAATAACAAAATAGCCTGAAATACCAAGTATTTGCAATTATTTAGAACAGCAAATATTTAAATACTCCTCAGGAGAAGGCAAATTGCTACAACCACTTTGATAAACAGTTTGCAATCATCTATTAAATTGAAGATGTGTATAACATAACGTTTAGTGATTTACCCACAGATATGTAGCCTAGACTGGAGAAACTCGTGCACATGTTCTCTCAACAGATAAATACATGAATATTCAGAGCAGCTTTGCTCACTAAGAGCTAAAAAATCTGGCACCAACAGAAATGTTTATCTCAGGAGAATTGATGAGTAAATTGTATTAGTAGTTTATATCTATTCATATAGTCTCATCTTATAAGACAGTAAAACTGAGTAAGCCAACACAAAAATGAGTTACCCAGTATGGATGACTATTGTCAAAAATGTGATATTTTAGTAAAAACTGCAATGCAAAGAAGAATATATGTGATATTCTTCCTTTTATATATATATTTCAAAAATGTGCAAAAGTTAATATTTAAATATCTGATTTGAGAGGGGTGTGTTTGTGTGTGTGATATATTTTTTCTAGGAGAGTGCCTATCCCTCCAAAAGCAATTGGAAGGGGATAGATACCATAGGGAGGGGTGCAAGTGGGTTTTAAATATATTGATATTGTTCTGTTTCTTAAGGGAGATGTTGCATAGACAGAAGCGAATTTTATTTTTCTTTACATATACTTTGTAAGTGTTCTTTTTATGTATGAAATGATTTCTATTAAAATAATTAGGATGAATAAATACCATAAATAACATTTTGTCAATAAGTGAGACTAAAAAAGTATATCCTTGAAAAATGAAACTTTCAAAACTGATGCAAGAATTAGAAAAAAATGAATATAATTTTAAAAAATGAATAAATCATTCAAAATCTGCTCAAAGAAAATGCCAAGTCCATATTATTTTACAAGCAAATTTGACCAAGCATTCAAAGAAAATTGAATTATATTTATTTATTTTTGAAGTTTATATATATATATATATATTTTTTTAAATATATATATATTTTATTGCACTTTAGATTCTGGGGTACATATGACGAACATGCAGGATTGTTGCATCGGCACATACATGGCAATGTGCTGCCTTCATCCCCATCACCTATATCTGGCATTACTCCCCATGTTATACTTCCCCGACTCCCTTCCCCGCATTGTCCCTCCTCTAGTCTCCCCACCACAGACCTCAGTGTGTGATGCTTCTCTCCCTGTGTCCATGTGTTCTCATTGTTCAACACCCACCTGTGAGCGAGAACATGAGATGTTTGATTTTCTGTTCTTGTGTCAGTTTGCTGAGAATGATGGTTTCCAGGTTCATCCATGTCCCTACAAAGGACACAGACTCATCGTTTTTTATGGCTACATAGTATTCCATGGTGTATATGTGCCACATTTTCCCTGTCAAGTCTATCGTCAATGGGCATTTGGATTGGTTCCAAGTCCTTGCTATTGTAAACAGTGCCGCAATGAACATACGTGTGCATATGTCTTCATAATAGAATGATTTATAATCCCTTGGATATATACCCAGTAATGAGATTGCTGGGTCAAATGGAATTTCTATTTCTAGGTCCTTGAGGAATCGCCACAGTGTCTTCCACAATGGTTGAACTAATTTACACTTCCACCAACACCAACAGTGTAAAAGTGTTCCTATTTCTCCACATCCTCTCCAGCATCTGTTGTCTCCAGATTTTTTAATGATCACTGTTCTAACTGGCGTGAGATGGTATCTCAATGTAATTTTGATATGCATTTCTATAATGACCAGTGATGATGAGCATTTTTTTCATATGTTTGTTGGCCTCATATATGTCTTCTTTGGAAAAGTGTCTGTTCATATCGTTTGCCCACTTTTGAATGAGTTTGTTTGTTTTTTTCTTGTAAATCGATTTTAGTTCTTTGTAGATTCTGGATATAAGTCCCTAGGTAGATTGCAAAAATTTTTTCCCATTCTGTTGATTGCTGGTTCACTCTAATGGTTGTATTTTTTGCTGTGCAGAAGCTCTGGAGTTTAATTAGATCCCCTTTGTCTATTATGGCTTTTGTTGCCAATGCTTTTGGTGTTTTAGTCATGAAGTCCTTGCCTACACCTATGTCCTGAATGGTTTTGCCTAGGTTTTCTTCTAGGATTTTTATGATGTTAGGTCTTATGCTTAAGTCTTTAATCCATCTGGAGTTAATTTTAGTGTAAGGTGTCAGGAAGGGATCCAGTTTCTGCTTTCTGCACATGGCTAGCCAGTTTTCCCAACACCTTTAATTAAACAGGGAATCATTTCCCCATTGCTTGTTTTCGTGAGGTTTGTCAAAGATCAGATGGTTGTAGATGTGCGGCATTGCCTCCGAGGCCTCTGTTCTGTTCCATTGGTCTATATCTCTGTTTTGGTACCAGTATCATGCTGTTTTGATTACTGTAGCCTTGTAGTATAGTTTGAAGTCAGGTAGTGTGATGCCTCCAGCTTTGTTCTTTTTGCTTAGAATTGACTTGGCCATGCGGGCTCTCTTTTGGTTCCATATGAAGTTTAAGGTGGTTTTTTCCAGTTCTGTGAAGAACTGACCTTCTTCACAGAAGGTCATTTGTAGCTTGATGGGGATAGCATTGAATCTATAAATTACTTTGGGCAGTATGGTCATTTTCATGATACTGATTCTTCCTAACCATGAGCATGGAATGTTTCTTCATCTGTTTGTGTCCTCTCTTATTTCGTTGAGCAGTGGTTTGTAGTTCTCCTTAAAGAGGTCCTTTAAATCCTTTGTGAGTTGTATTACTAGGTATTTTATTGTCTTTGTAGCAATTGTGAATGGCAATTCATTCTTGATTTGGCTCTCTTTGTTATTGGTGTATAGGAATGGTTGTGATTTTTGCACATTGATTTTGTATCCTGAGACTGCTGAAGTTGCTTATCAGTTTCAGGAGATTTTGGGCTGAGACAGTGGAGTCTTCTAAATATACAATCATGTCATCTGATTTGCTCCTAAGTGAATATCTTTTATTTCTTTTTCTTGCCTCATTGCTCTGGCTAGAACTTTCAATTCTATATTGAATGGGAGTGGTGAGGGAGGGGATCCTTGCACTAGGGGATCCTAGTGCCAGATTTCAAAGGGAATGCTTCCAGTTTTTGTCCATTCAGTATGATATTGGCTGTGGGTTTGTCATAAATAGCTTTTATTATTTTGAGACACGTTCTGTGGATACCTAGTTTATTGAGAGTGTTTAGCATAAAGGACTGTTGAATTTTGTCGAAGGCCTTCTCTGCATGTATTGAGATAATCATGTGGTTTTTGTCTTTGGTTCTGTTTATGTGGTGAATTACATTTATAGACTTGTATATGTTGAACCAGCCTTGCATCCCCAGGATGAAGCCTACTTGATCATGATGGATAAGCTTTTTTGATATGCTGTTGCAAACAGTTTGCCAGTGTTTTATTGAAGATTTTTGCATGTATGTTCATCATGGATATTGGCCTGAAGTTTCCTTTTCTTGTTGAGTCTACCAGGTTTTGGTATCAGGATGATGTTGGTCTTATAAAATGATTTGGGAAGGAGTCCCTCTTTTTGGATCGTTTGGAATGGTTTCAGAAGGAGTGGTATCAGCTCCGGTATCAGCTCCTCTTTTGTATGTCTGGTAGAATTCGGCTGTAAAACCATCTGGACCTGGGCTTTATTTGGTTGGTAAGCTATTAATTGCTGTCTCAACTTCAGCCCTTGTTATTGGTCTATTCAGGGTTTTGACTTCTTCCTGGTTTAGGCTTGGGAGGGTGCAAGTGTCCAGGAATTTATACATTTCTTTCAGGTTTACTGGTTTATGTGCATAGAGTTGTTTGTAGTAATCTCTGATGGTGGTTTGTATTTCTGTGGAATCTGTAGTGATATCCCCTTTATTGTTTTTTGTTGCATCAATTTGATTATTCTCTTTTCTGTTTTATTAATCTGGCTAGTAGACTGTCTATTTTGTTGATCTTTTCAAAAAACCAACTCCTTGATTTATTGATTTTTTTGAAGGGTTTTTTATGTCTCTATCTCCTTCAGTTCTGCTCTGATCTTAGCTATTTCTTGTCTTCTGCTAGCTTTTGAGTTTTTTTGATCTTGCTTGTCTAGCTCTTTCAATTTTGATGGTAGGGTGTCGATTTTAGATCTTTCCTCGCTTCTCATGTGGGCATTTATTGCTATAAATTTTCCTCTGGATACTGCTTTAAATATGTCCCAGAGATTCTGGTACATTGTGTCTTCGTTCTTGTTGGTTTCAAAGAACGTCTTTATTTCTGCCTTAATTTCATTGTTTATCCAGTCAACATTCAAGAGCCAGTTGTTCCGTTTCCATGAAGTGTGGTTCTGAATTAGTTTCTGAATGCTGAGTTCTAATTTGATTGCACTGTGCTCTCAGAAACTGTTTGTTATGATTTCCGTTATTTTGCATTTGCTGAGGAGTGATTTACTCCCAGTTATGTGGTCAATTATAGAGTAGGTGTGGTGTAGTGTTAAGAAGAATGTATATTCTGTGGATTTGTGGTGGAGAGTTCTGCAAATGTCTATTAGGTTTGCTTGGTCCAGGTCTGAGTTCAAGTCCTGGATATCCTTGTTAATTTTCTGTCTCATTGATGTGTGTAATATTGACAGCAGAGTGTTAAAGCCTCCCACTATTATTGTGTGGGAGTCTAAGTCTCTTTGTAGGTCATTAAGAACTTGCTTTATGTATTTGGGTGCTCCTTTACTGGGCACATATATATATAGGATCTGTAGCTCTTCTTGTTGCATTGATCATTTTACCATTATGTAATGCCCTTCTTTGTCTCTTTTGATCTTTGTTGGTTTAAAGTTTATTTTATCGGAGACTAGGATTACAATTCCTGCTTTTTTTTTGCTCTCCATTTGCTTGGTAGATCTTCCTCCATTCCTTTATTTTGAGCCTATCTGTATCCTTGCATATTAGATAGGTTTCCTGGGTACAGGACACTGATGGGTTTTGACTTTTTATCCAATTTGCCAGTCTGTGTCTTTTGATTGGGGCATTTAGCCCATTTGCATTTAAGGTTGATATTGTTATATGTGAATTTGATCCTGCCATTTTGATGCTAACTGGTTGTTTTGCCCATTAGTTGATGCAGTTTCTTCATTGTATTGATGCTCTTTACTATTTGGTACATTTTTGGAGTGGTTGGTACTGGTTGTTCCTTTCTATGTTTAGTGCTTCTTTCAGGAGCTGTTGTAAAGCAGGTCTGGTCGTGATGACATCTCTGAGCAATTGCTTGTTCATAAAGGATTTTATTTCTCCTTTGCTTATGAAGCTTAGTTTGGCTGGATATGAAATTCTAGTTTGAAAGTTCTTTTCTTTAAGGATGCTGAATATTGGCCCCCACTCTCTTCTGGCTTGTGGGGTTTCTGCTGAGGGATCCACTGTGGGTCTGATGGGCTTCCCTTTCTGGGTAACCCAACCTTTCTCTCTGGCTACACTTAGCATTTTTTCCTTCATTTCAACCCTGATGAATCTGACGATTATGTGCCTTGGGGTTGCTCTTCTTGAGGAATATCTTTGTGGTGTTCTCTGTATTTCCTAGACTTGACTCTTGGCCTGCCTTGCTAGGTTGGGGAAGTTCTCCTAAGTGATATCCTGAAGAGCGTTTTTCAGCTTGGATTCATTCTCTCTGTCACATTCAGGTACACCTATCAAACATAGATTAGGTCTTTCCACATAATCCCATGTTTCTTGGAGGCCTTGTTCATTTCTTTTCACTCTGTTTTCTCCAATCTTGCCTTCTCTTTTGATTTCATTGAATTTATCTTCAATCTCTGATATCCTTTCTT
>NW_016107456.1:4648811-4695981 GCF_001604975.1 Cebus imitator
TGATATCCTTTCTTCTGCTTGGTTGATTCAGCTATTGAAACTTGTGTATGCTTCGCAAAGTTCTCGTGTTGTATTTTTCAGCTCCATTAATTCATTTATATTCCTCTCTAACCTGTTTATTTTTGTTAGCATTTCACCCGACCTTTTTTCAAGGTTCTTAGTTTCTTTGCATTGTGTTAGAACATATTCTTTTAGCTCAGAGAAGTTTGTTATTACCCACCTTCTGAAGCCTGTTTCTGTCAATTCATCAGACTCATTTTCCATCCAGCCTTGTTCCCTTGCTGTTGAGGAATTGTGATCCCTTGGAGAATGATAGACATTCTAGTTTTGGGTTTTTACATCATTTTTGCGCTGGTTTCTTCCCATGTTTGTGGATTTATCTGCCTGTGGTCTTTGTAGTTAGTGACTTTCAGATGGGGCCTCTGGACATCCTTTTTGTTGATGATGAAGTTATTTATTTCTGTTTCGTAATTTTCCTTCTAACAGTCAGGCCCCTCTGCTGTAGGACTTCTGGAGGTCCACTCCAGACCCTGCTTGCCTGGGGATCACCTGCAGAGGCTGCAGAACAGTAAGGGTTGCTGCCAGTTTCTTTTTCCGTTATCTTTGTCCCAGAAGGATACCCACCAGATGTCAGCCTGAGTTCTCCTTTATGAGGTGTCTCTGGATATACGGGGGTTGGGGAGCTGCTTGAGGAGACAGTCTGTCCCTTATAGGAGCTAAAGTGCTGAGCTGTGAGCTCTGTTGTTCTGTAAGAGCTGCTGGGCAGGTACGTTTAAGTGCGCTGCAGCAGAACTCATAATCGCCTTTTTTTTCCAGGTGCTCTGTCCTGGGAAATTGGGGCTTTATTTATAAGTTCCTGTCATGCTTCTGCCTTTTTTCAGAGATGCCCTGCTGAGTGAGGAGTTAGCCTAGTCACCGTCTGCCAGCAGAGGTGTTGCTGAGCTGCAGTGGGCTCTGCCCAGCTCCTGTGTGAACTTCCTTGCAGTTTTGTATAGTTAGAACTGCCACAGTAGTGGCGGTCTGCCTCAGTAATGGCAGACTATCTCTGTAACGGCAGATTGCCTCAGTAATGGCAGACCGCCTCTGTAAGAGAGGACTGCCTTGGTAGTGGTGGACTGCCTCAGTAATGGCAGACACCCCTCCTCCCTCAGAACAGGACCTCGTTGGGTCCAGTTGTGCTGGCTGTGAAACTCTCAATCCAGATCATTTCAGATTGCTGGTCTTTCTGAGGGTGGGACTGGCTGAGCCAGATCCCTTGGCTCCCTGTTTCAGCCCTTTTTTTTTCAGTTGAATGGGTGACCCTGTCTCCCAGGTGTTCCAGTCATCAGTTGAAATGGCACCCAGATTTGTGTGAGTTTTTGTGCAGAGACCCACTGCACCAGCTGAAACAGCTGTGCTGGAGACTCATGGTGTTTTTCACCTGGGAATCTCCTGGTCTGTGGGCAGTAAAAATTTGTTTGGTAATGTGGTGATCACTCACACTCTGCATTTTTGCTGGAAACTGCAATCCAGAGCTGTTCCTGTTCCTCCATCTTGGATCCTCTCAACTGAGGAAGATATTATTTATTTATTTATTTACTTTTGTAAACTCAAAGAATGAAAAATATAGAAATATTTCCTAATTCATTTTATAAGTCTAGAATATCTTGATATCAAAACCACACCTGAACAAAAAAATGAAGGAATATTAGCCTAATATAACTTATAAGTAAGGATAAAATTTAAGAATGCATATTAAAATATATCATGGCAAAGCTAGAGAAGTGGGGTATAAATTGGTATAATCACTTTTAAAAACTGTTTGACATTATACAACAAGGAACAGTGATATTTCTATGTAAAAATCAGATAATAAATATTTTAAGCTTTGCAAGTTATACTGTTTCTGTCACAACTATTCAACAGTGCCAGTGTAGTGCTAAAACAGCATAGACATACATAAACAAATATATGTGGCTGTGTTTCAATAAAACTTTATTAACAAAATAGTTGGCAGGCAGAAGTGAAGGGCTGTGGCTTGCAGATCCTCGATGTATCTAGAAAGTAAATATATACTGTACTACCCATACCCCAGTAATTCCACGTCTAGATATATTTTCAACAGAAATGCATATGTATCTTCAGCATAGTATGCATAATGTTTATAATAACACTATTCCTAATGGTTATTAACTCGAAACAAAAATGTTTCTCTACAATAGGATAAACGAGTAAATGTGAGATACTCATATAATGTACTTTTATACAGCAATGGGAATGGATGAAGTAATGTTACTTATAACACTGTGGTAGTCTCTCCCAAACCTAAGGTTGAACAAAAGATACAAAAGAGCACATGCTTATGATTTATTCTAGATAAGAACTTAAAAATAGGCAAATACAAACAATCAGATTATCAGTTAGGATAGTGGCTACCTTTGTGGGGGTTAGGGCTTCTGAGGGCTGGTAATACTTTGTTGTCGATACATGGGGGATGTCTGTATTTTGGAAATTCACCAAGCTGCTTGTTTATGATTTATGATCTGCGTGTATTTATCAATTTAAAGTTTAAATTTAAGAAGTAAAAAGAATAAATAGATGAAGTCAATGTTGAGTTTATTGAGAGACTATGAAAGTTGTCTGACTTTGGAAAATACATTAATGTCATTACCACATTAATCAATTGAAATAGAAGAATTATAGCTGAATAAGTGCATAAAATCATTAAGCTAAAAATACCCCTCATAAATCTAGAAATAGAAAATAACTTTCTTATTCTGATAAGGGACATCTTCAGTCAATAAGCATCCAAATAAATGATAAATATGAAAACATTGCCTTGAAAACTAAGGGAAAGTGAGGAAAGGATGCACCAACACTACATCTATTTAACAAGGTGTTAAAGACAGCCAGTAAGGTCAGAGAATTTTTTAAAGGGGGGTAAAATGAATAATTACTAGAAAGGAAGCAAAAGAATTGTATGCTAGTCACATGTGACATGATTGTCTAGAGAAGAAAAAAAGATTACAATATAAAGCAACAAATTTTTGATTACAGCAAATTATAAATAGTAAAATGCTATATCAAAGTCTCTAGACATTAGTCAGTATACAAGTCATTTACATTTTTATACAATAATTATAAAATTCAAAAATATTAAAATAGCATTTACCTTGTTGATGGGGGTAGTGAGTAGAAGGGCATTAAGAGGCTTATGTGATTCTGGTAACATCTTTCTTGATTTTTATCTGGTTATATGAGGCTGAAGTTTGTGGAAATTCAGAGATATACTTCTGTGTATTTTATATTCAGATAAAAAGTTTAAAAACACCATTTAAAAGCAACAAAAAAGGTACATCAAAACAAGTAAAAAAAAGTGTAAAACCTAGAAAATTATAAAATTTATATTAGACAAATTTTTAAAGAACTAGGTAAATTAAAAGACATACCATGTTAGTAAATGAAAAACTCAAATTACAAACAGAACTAAAAACCAGTAAATCTAAAATAAATTTTCATCAAAAGAATAATGAATGAACTGTGATATAGTCATACAATGGAAAACTGAATAGCAGTAGAAATTGATGAATTTAAGCTCTATGTGTCATAATGAATAAATCTAACTAAAATGATAGAAGCTGAATAAGGGTATGTCTATAATACCAATTAGAACTGACTCTTGCACAATGTAGGTGTGAACTGAAAGGTTCCACTTATACAAGGATTATTTTCAATAAATATATTGGAAATTTTGTTGGAGATTTGCAATGATTTGAAAAACTTGCAGATACATCATGTAGCCTAGAAATATCAAAAATCAAAAAAAATTTTAAAAGTTAAGTATGTCACGAAAGCATAAAATATATGTAGATAGTAGTCTATTTTATCATTTGCTACCATAAAGTATGCAAAAATCTCTTATTAAAAGGTTAAAATTTATCAAAACTTACACATCTGTAGACTGTACATGACACCATTTGCAGTCAAGAGAAATGCAAGCAAATATAACAAGGCAGTATTAGGTCATAACTGCACAGGATTGTCACAGGAGTATGGTGTGTACTACAGTTAATTTTGTAGCCATCTCCTGTTGCTAATACAGTGAGTTCGAGTGTTATAAGTATCTCCTTAAAATGCTATTTGAGGCTGTAAGCCAAAAAGTATGAGACAGGTCTTAATCAATTTAGAGGTTTATTTTGCCAAGGTTAAAGATCATGTCCTGTGACAAAGCCTCAGGAGGTTCTGAGAACATGTGCCCAAGGTGGTTGGGATACAGCTTGATTTTATACGTTTTAGGAAGACGGAAGTTACAAGCAAAGGCATAAATCAGCATATGTACAGTATACATTGATTTGGCCTGGAAAGGTGGGACACATCAAAGCCACGTAGAGTTGGGGGCTTCCAAGTTGTAGGTGGATTCGGAGGTTTTCTAACTGGCAATTGGTTGAAAGAATTAAGCTCTTCCTGAAGAGCTGAGTCAGCTTGAGTTAAGGTGGTCGAGTTGTGGAAACCATGGTTCCAGTCATGTAGATGAAGCCTCCAAGTAGCAGACTTCAGAGAGAATAGATGTGCATGTCTCTTATTAGACCTAAAAGATGTCCTAGTCTCCTGAAAAGACCTAGTAGCGGAAGGAGAATCTCTACAGAATATAATTTCCCCCACAAGAGATAGCTTTGCAGGGATATATTTTGGAGCAAAATACTTTGATTTCCTTTGGGGCCCATTGTCTGTCATGTAATGTTACAGTAGAGTCAGGCTGGAATTGGGTGTCTTATTGCTACAAAGAATTTGTTTTGTGAGTCCTTAAGACCTCTGTTTTAATGTTAATCCTGGTCAGTTGTGTCTAACCTCCAGAGGGCACACCCCCTGCCTTCCTGAACTAGGTTTTTTTTTTTAAGGTTTTTTGGGATCTCTGGCCAAAGGGAAAGTCCATTCAGTTGACTGGGGGCCTTAGAATTTTATTTTTGGTTTATGAGACTGACATCTCCATGTGATCAGTTTGTCTTTCGAGTACATCACTTACCACAATAAAAAGTGATCTCTCGAGGTTCTCATGTATTTTTCATCATGTTTGGTGCAAAAGTGTAAACCTTGAATAACACCGTGATACCCATACAAAGTGCACTAGTGATGCTGGAAGTGCTCCATAGAAGCTGAGAAAAGTCATGACATTACAAAAGCAAGGTTAAATTGCTTGATATGTACCCTAGATTGAGGTCTACAGCAGCAGTTTTCTGCCATGTCAAGATAAATGAATCCAGCACAAGGACCATTGTAAAAAAAAAAGAAGAAAAGAAAAGGAAATTTGTGAAGTGATCACTGCAGCTATACCAGCATGCATGAAAACCTTGAACTTTTTGCAAAATACATTTTTATGTCATATTGAGAATGCGGCTTTTATGTGGTTGCAGGATTGCTATAAGAAAGGCATATCTGTAGAATCTAATATCATTGGAGGAAATGAAAATTATTATATGACAACTTAAAAGGAAGGTAAAGGATCTAAAGCTGGAGAATTAAATGCCAGTGAAGTGTGGCTTGGTGATTTTTCAAAAAGATTTGGTTTAAAAAAGTGTTAAGAAAGAGCCTGGTACCATGTTGGGTGCCTGTAACCTCAGCTACTTGGGAGAATGAGGCAGGAGGATCGCTTGAACACAGGAGTTCGAGACCAGCCTGAGCATCATAGACCTTGTCTCAAAAAAAAAAAAAAAAAAAAAAATCAAGGTAACAGGAGAAGCAGCTTTTGCCCACCAAGAGGCAGCAGGCAAGATCCCAGATGCCATAAAGAAAATTGTGGAGGAGAAAGGATATCTGCCTGAACAGGTTTTTAATGCCAGTGAATGTGCCCTGTTCTGGGGGAAAAAAAGAATACCACAAAAGACATTTAGTTGTGAGAAGGAGAAGTGAACACCAGGATTTAAGACAGAAGGAGAAATACTAAATCTACAATTCTGTGCAAATGAACTTAGGTTTATGACAAGGACTAACGTTTTCTGTAAAGCTGCTAAACGTTAAGCCTTGAAGGGAAAAGATAAACACCAGCTGCCAGACTTTAGATTGTACAACAAGTCCTGGACAACAAATTCTGAATTGGTTCCATTCATGCTTTGTTCTGAAGTCAAGAAGTACCTTGCTAGTAAGGGACTACCTTTAAATTTCTTTTGCTGTCAGACAATGCCCCCAACCCCCGCAGGGTGTTTAACATCACAGGCAATGAAGTGGTCTACTTGCTCCCAAACACACCATCTCTAATTCAGTCTCTAGATCAGGGAGTCATGAGGACCTTTAAGTCTCATTTCACATTGTATTCTATGGAATGTCTTGTCAATGATATAAAGACAGCCCATGAAAGTCTGAAAGATTACATCGTTGAAGATGTCATCATCTTTATAGGGGAAAAAAACCCATGAAAACCTCCAAGCTGGAAACAATAAATTATAAACAATAAACAATAAATTACTGCTGGAGAAAACTGTATCTAGATACTGTGTGTGACTTCATAGAATTTATGACCGAAGCATTCAAGGAAATTATGAAATAGATTGCGGATATGGCAGAAAAAAAAAAAAAGGTGTTCGGGAAAGTGAAGGGTTTCAAGATACAGATCTTGGAGATTCAGGAGCGAATAGACACTTGACCAGAGCATAAGAAGAATTAACAGCAGACAACTTGTTAGCGATGAGCTCTTCTGAACCGGGGCCAGAAGACGAGGAAAAAGACATAGAAGAAGCAGTGCCAGAAAACAGATTCACGTTAGATTATCTGACAGAATGGTTCCAATTATTCAAGACTCCTTTTGACTTATTTTAGAACATGGAACTTTCTATGAAACAGGCACTGAAACTAAAGTAAGAGGTGGAAGAAAAATTGGTACCACATAGAAACATTTTTAAGAGAAATAAAAAAGGGAAAAAGACAAATTACAATGTGCCTGCCTCTCCTGCCTCCCTTCCACCTCCTCCACCTCTTCCACTTCTGCCACCCTTGAGACAGCAAAGTCAACCCCTCTTTGTTCTCTTCCTCCTCAGCCTAGTCAATAGGAAGACAATGACAATGAAGAGCTTTATGATGATCCACTTCCCCTTAATGAATAGTCAATGTATTTCCTCCTCCTTATGATTTTTTTAATAATATTTTTTCTCTAGCTTACTTCATTGTAAGAATACAGTGTATAATGCATATAACACAAAATATGTTTTAATCAACTGTTCATGTTATAAGTAAGGCTTTCGGTCAAGAGTAGGAATGTTTTTGGAGGTCAGAAGTTACACATGTAAATGGAGTTTCAGCTGTGTGGGGTGGGGGGTTGGCACCTCTAACCCTTGCATTATATACAAGGGTCAACTGTATGTAGTTTTTAAATCTGCCAATCAATACTGTTATTCTTAGAGCATATATGAAAAGGAAATATGAATACCTACATGGGAATGCTAAACCCTAAATTCAGTATCTTAAGTGCTAGGTTTGGGGAATTTGTTTTATTTTAACCTGCATTTTCCCCTATTTCTTAAATAGCTCATCTAAAATTCTTTTAGAATTGCGCTACCTCTTCCTCAAGGGAGCGCTGAGACTCTAATGGGAAAGCTGAAAGAGGCTTTGCACATATTTATCAGAAAAGCCACTTGTGGATCGTCTCTGTGCCTTTTGATTGTTGCTAGAGAATTATCACTTTATTTCTAGTTCTCCTTGTTAATTCTTTGGGCTTAAAGGATAGGATGCCAGGTACATGGACATGCCAAATAGAAGGTATAGGTGTGACTTTCCTACTTTCCAGTCCTTCCTGCCCCTTCCAGTAACTGGGGTAGGAAATATGAATTGCAAAGGCAGGAGGTACTGCCCTGTGGCCTGGAGAAGGGAGGCAAGAGGGCTAGGTGCCCAGTTAAAGTGCTGAATCTACCACAACTTACCCAGTGGTAAGTTCAAGTTAAACAAAGAAAACTTGAACAAAGAAAATGCATTGAGAATGTAGCAGTTTCCTGGATTATCTTTTGCCATTGGGTTTGGATAGCTCACATCTCTGAGTCTCATTGTCTTTGCCTATAAGGAGGCATGTTAGCCCTGATGATCTTTAACTTCTTTCCTGCTCTGGCAATTTATGAGTCTAACACTCAGAGGTCTTAAACTCCAGTGAGAAAGACAAGAAATGTATGTAAATAATTAGAGTCTTAAAATGACAAGGCCCAGTGTCCAGTGAGAGGTTTGAATATTCTTGGGAGATTAGAGGAGGAAGTTCCACGTGCGCCTGAGAAAACAGGAAAGGTTTCTAGAAAGATGTGATGCCAAATTAACCTTTTTTTTTTTTCTATTTAGAGCAGTAACTTTTGTTCATTGTAGAAAATTTGGAAATCACAGAGGATTGGGGATAGAGGAAACATTTATTTCACATATCTGTCCATCTATTCATCCACCCATTCATCCACCCATCCATCTCTTCAAATATTTGACTACTTACATGCTAGCTGTGACTCTAGGCACCAGGAAATAGCAGAAAACAAACATGCAAAGTTCTTGCTTTTGTACGATGAATTTTTCAGGCTAGAGTAGGGGAAATTATACAAGTAAACGATCATATAAGTAAATGAATACGGTAATTCTTGCAAGTACTGAGTGCCAAAAGCATAAAGGGTATTGATATGATAGTTGGGGGAGGGGTGGGGTTTCTTACTGAGCACATGGAAAGCCTCTTTGATGACACATTATTCATAAACCCACAACTCGGAGTTAGCCATTGATATCTGATAGGTTTCTTTCCTCTATGTATTTCCTTTTATAGGTATTTTCTCACCCACCATCCTCTCCTAAATCCATGCCTTATGGAGAGACTCTCTTTCATAGCTTCAACTTCATTATTCTTCATAACTAGGACCTCCCCATGCCTTCTTATAACATTTGCAATGAGAAAATGTGTTTCCCTAATTTTCAAAGAGATCAATAAAAACAAATTAAAATAGAAGATTAGAGTTTCTTTTTGCCACATTATTTTTCTGAGAACAATAGATGCAGTGATCTCATCGTTATTTCTCCAGAGGTCTTTAACCATAATATACAGCCATTTTGTGCAGCTTAACATGGCAATAACTCACTGCTTCTTTCTCTTTACTCCAGGGAACCAGGAGGGGGGAGGAAAAACAGGTAGAAGAAAGGGTCGAGATGATTGAGAAAAGCCCCTATCATCACACATTTAAAATATGCTATAAGTTGTATTGGCTTATCAGTCCATTTTAGGCTAAGACTTTTTTGGAAGACAGCAGGAGAGGTTGGGCAATATGACTGGGTATGTGTACCTCCATAGAAGAAGGGAGACTAAGTGAAGGGGTGAGAAGAGGAAGAAATGAGCTTGGCCAAGTGCTGCCTGGAGGAATGTGTTGAGCAGTTTGGGGAGATAAACAGAGGATGCTGGGCTTCAGAGTTCAAGCAATTGAAAGGAAAAATTCAATCAAATAAGACAAGAGAACTTCTTTCTGAAGTCCCAGGGTTCAACCAAAACACTTTCGGATAGATGAGATTAAGAAGGCCCACCACTTCCTCCCTCTGACAGGTGTTGGGGGGCTGCATGAAATGTCATCATACTATAAAGTCCCCAGTTCAGTGTGGGAGATCAAAGTCTAGCATTGTGATTAGGATCTCAGACCCTGAAGACTTCACCAATGAGTTTTTATGCTAGCTGGGTACCCACTCTGAGCCTTCGTTTCCTCATCTGTAACACTAAGATTTCAACACCTACTTTATAGGGTGGCTGTGAGAATGAAATAAGATCACTGACAACTGTGCTTAGCACAGAACCTCGAACTTACAGAGGAAGAGTTCAATAAATGTTAACTCAGTCAATAATAATGACGATATTTTTTAGTCTAAAAAAAACCCCTGAAGTCCTCCAGACTTCCTCCTACAAATAAGTAAATTGAGTCACAGAAGCATTAAAAGCATGGACTTAGTGCACAAATCTGCATTTAAATGCCATCCCTGCCATTCTGGCTGCATGGTTAATTTTCTTCTAGATGCTTGGATTTCTCATCTGTAAACCTTGTGACTTATAAGTGTAAGAGATAAATGTGACACGAGCAAAGTGCTTGGCCAAGTGCCTGGCACACAGTATTTAAAACATTACATGAGGTGGTTAAGTGTTTGCAAATTATTGTTGTTTTTGTGGTTATCATTTAAGATAGAAAAAAGTTAGCACCCATACAGGGACATCAATCCATTGAAGCAGAACAATATCAATTAAACAAACAAACAAAAAAAAGTAGAGACAATGAAGATCTGAGAAATGGAATGAATAAACTCAAGCTTATTAACAGGTTAACAAATTAGTGTTAAATAATTTTAATATATAAAACGCTAAACCCAAACAGAGAAAATCATTTTTTTGAGGACACTCAAACATCATCACAAAAATAGAACATGTATTAGGCCATAAAAGAAGCCCAATTAAATTCCAAATAATTTATATCACACAGACCATGCCCCCCAGCTGTTATGCAATAAAATTAGAAATTAATAACCAAAGGACAGATTTTAAAATCTTATGAATTTGACAACTAAATAACATGTTACTAAATAACACTTTGGTTACAAAGCAAATCATAAGGAAATCCTGAAGTGAATAATAATGAAAGCAGAACAATCTATATTTGCACAATAGGCTGAATCAACACTTAGAGGAAAGTCTAAAAATTTAAATTTATTTAACAGGAAACAAAAGTTAAAAACAAATGAACTGTATATACAGATGGCAAAA
This sequence comes from Cebus imitator, assembly GCF_001604975.1. Lineage (NCBI taxonomy): Eukaryota > Metazoa > Chordata > Mammalia > Primates > Cebidae > Cebus > Cebus imitator. Next base: position 4,659,529 of record NW_016107456.1, read on the forward strand.
AAAGAACATGAAGGAAATGTTCAACATAATTAGCCATTAGGAAAATGAAAATTAAGACCACAGTGAGGCATCACTACATATCTATCTGAATGGCGCATGTAAAAGGTAGTGACAGCACAGCCTACGGTGAGGATAGAAAGAAACTGGATCTTTCCTACATTGCTGGTAGAAATGTAGAATGATATAGCCACTCTGGAAGGTAGTTTGCCTTTTTATTTTATAAGTAAAAATGAACTTAATATACGATCCAGCAATTACGCTTTTAAGCATTTATTCCAGAGAAGCAAAAACTCATGTTCACACAGAAACTTGTACATGAATGTCCATGGCAGATTTACTCATAATAACCTCAAACTGGAAACTACCTAAATGTCCTTAAATGAGTGAATAGACAAGCTGTAAAACACCTGTACCATGAAATACCACTCAGGAATAAAAAGGAGCAAACTATTGTTCCTGCAACCCCTTGGATGAACCTCAAGGGAATTATATAAAGTGAAAAATTATGCTGAGTCAAAATGCTACATAGTATATTACTTCATTTATAAAACGTTTGTGAAATGATAAAAGCATAGATGGAGAACAGATTAGTGGCTGCCTGGGGTTTTAGATGGCAGGAAGGAGAGAAAGGGTGTGACTACAAAATGGGTCACACTGCTGGTGTAACACAATACCTTAGAATAGGTGACTTAGGGCCGGGTGCGGTGGCTCACGCCTGTAATCCCGGCACTTTGGGAGGCCGAGGCGGGTGGATCACGAGGTCAAGCGATTAAGACCATCCTGGTCAACATGGTGAAACCCCGTCTCTACTAAAAATACAAAAAATTAGCTGGGCATGGTGGTGCGTGCCTGTAATCCCAGCTACTCAGGAGGCTGAGGCAGGAGAATTGCCTGAACCCAGGAGGCGGAGGTTGCGGTGAGCCGAGATCGCGCCATTGTACTCCAGCCTGGGTAACATGAGTGAAACTCCGTCTTGAAAAAAAAAAAATAGGTGACTTAGAAATAATAGATATTAATTTCTCATAGATCTGGAAGTTGGGAAGCTCACAATCTGGCAAATTTGGTGTCCGATGAGGATTCACTCTCTGCTTCCAAGATGCTACCCTATTGCTTCATCTTCTAGGGTGGACAAATTTATGTCCTTACATGCCAGAAGGAATGGGAGAAGAAAACTTGGTCCTTCAAACCCCATTCTAAGCACTAATCCTATCTACGAAGGTGGAGCCTAAAGGGGCTCAACATGGTTTTCCTCCTTTATCCACAGTTTCACTTTTCTTGGTTTCAATGACAGTCCATCACAGTCTGAAAATATTACATGGAAAATTCCAGAAATAATTCATAAGTTTCTTAAATGTCACTTTTCTGCGTAGTGTGATGGCATCTCATGCCATCCTGCTCCATCCTGCCAGAATGTGCATCATCCCTTTGTCCAACATATCCTTGCTGTATATGCTACTCACTTGTTAGTCGCTTAGGAGCCCTCTTGGTCATCAGATTGAAAACATACAGCATACATAGGGTTTGGTCGTATCTGTGGTTTCAGGTATCCACCAGAGGTCTTGCAAAGCATCACCACAGATACGGTGAGACTACTGTACTGTTCATTGGAGATTAAGTTTCATTGATTTCATTATGACTTTTGGAGGGGGTACAAACATTCAGACCATAGCAATTATGGAGCCTTGTGATGGTACAGCTCTGTGTCTTGATTGTAATAGTAGTAACATGAAGCTGCACATGTGATCAATTGCATAAAATTAAACACACGCTTGCATACTCACAAATGAATGCATGTATACCTGGTGAAGTCTGAATAAGCTCTGGATTGTGACAATGCCAATTTCTTGCTTCGGATATCGTACTATGTTACGTGAAATATTAACATTGGCAGAGGCTGGGCGGAAGACGCTTGGGATCTTCCTGTTCCAAGCACCCTTTGGACGTTTCTTTACAACTTCTTGTGAATATATAATTCTTTTAAATGCTAAAAATGTGAGCTTGTATTCAACCCAAGAATATCAGAAAAATCCCAAAGAAACAAGAAAATTAATAAAATAAGAAGCATTATTAATTGAATGGAGAAGAGTTCAAAAATGAAAACTCTTAGTTGAAAAGAATACTAAAAACCAAAGCAAACTGATAAAGAAATATATAATAAACACAATTAAAAAAATAAGAATATAATGAGGCCAGACATGGTGACTCACACCTGTAATCCCAGAACTTTGGGAGGCTGAGGTAGGTGGAGTCCAGGAGTTCAAGACCAGCCTGGGCAACATAGTGAGACTCCATTTCTATTTTTTTAAAAAATTAACCCAGTTTGTGGTTTATGGCAATAGTTCCAGCTACTTGGGAGGCTGAGGTGAGAGGATCACTTGGGCTCTGGAGGTGAAGGCTGCTGTGAACTGTGATCATGCCACTGCACTCCTGCCTGGGTGGTGGCCCAAGACCCTGTCTCAAAAACAAAAAGAATACACTGAACTATGGGTTGTTAAATTGGAAACTAGATTGAATAGATATAATCAGAAAAACATAAAATGACAAAAGCTACATGAAGAGAAAAAGAACTTTTAAATGGATCAATAAAATTAAAGAAATTGAAGTGGTAGTCAAGCCTTTGAAATACCAAATGATTGAAAGGTGAGCTTTACCAAACTTTTAAAGGAGATTTAATTTTTAACTTATGAAAGTTGTTCTAGAAAATAAGATCAAAAGTTTACTTGAATTTATTGGATTCTCGATTCTAAAATCAGATAAGAATATAAGAAAAGAAAATACAGGCCCATTTCATGTGTGAATATATAGAAAATACATTCTATGTTCAATACTAGCTAACAAAGCTAACACTGTTTTACAAAAACAATAATTATGTTTATATGGGGCATGTTTTTTTCAGTGTTAGTGCAATTCACTACTTTAAATATGCTGAAGAATAAAAATCATGATTATTTCAGTCCTTGAGACAAGCATTTGATAAAGGTATTCACCAATTTATGGTGATTTTTAAAAACCTTAGAAAATAAAGGGAAACGTTTGTTAGATTGCCAGGTTACAAGCCACAATTCTACAGCGAATATGATACCTAATGTAGAAAATGCAGGTGCATTCCTTTTCAGAGCAGGGAGGAGAGAGGAACCACAGTTGGTGTTTAACATAATGCTGGAGTTTCTGGCCCAAACTTTAAGAAAAGGAAAAGAAGTAAGACGTATGAGGATTGCAGAGAAATAAAACTCATTGTTTGTAGATGATAGGATAATCCTCTCAGAAAAATCAATGGCAATCAAAAATTGTGGTAAGTAATAAGAGTTCAACAAGGTTGCCAGATATAAGATTAACTTACAAAAATCAATAGCATGTCCGTACACCAGCAATAATGAACTAGAAAATCTAATTTAAGACAATTGTAATACAAATGAGCAAATATTTAGGATTTAACTCATCCAAGAATATATAAAATCTCAATGGAGAAAACTTTAAAACTAGTAAGAGACTTAAAAGAATATCTGAATAGATGGAGAAAAAGTCCATGCCCATGGATGGGAAGATATTACACAAGTGAACATCCTCCCTAAATTCATCTATAAATTTAATGCAATGCCAATATAAGTTCCTGTTAAATTTTTAAGGAACTTGATAAACTTTCTCTAATAAATGTATATAGAGGGAGAAAATTCACAGTAGTCAACTTCGAGGAGGGATTAAAGAAAAGAAGGTGTACCCTTCCATATATTAATATATGAAATATACTATTAAGCCATAATTATAAAAAGTATAGTATTCATCCTGTAATAGGCAGTGGATCAATAGAACAGAATGGAATGCTCAGGAATCAATTCATGTATGTCTAGAAACTTCATGTGTGATAAGGATGGCTCTACAGATCAACTGTATAGGACAGAAAGCAAATAATTTTGAGGACAACTTTTTTACTGTGCAGAGGAAAATAAAACTGAATGCCACCTTCATACCTACTAGCAGGGTGGTGGACTCCAGAGACCTCAGATGTCAATGTGAAAAATAAAGCCATACAGTTAGAAAAGAATATTGCGGAATGACTTTGTAGACTAGGGTTGGGCAAAGATTTCTTCAGAAAAAGTTTGTGTCGTTCAGGGGAAAAGAAGGGAGAAATCACAGCTGTGGTTCACCCACACAGCATTTAACAACAGCAGATCTGATATGCACGTATAGCAGTGTTGCTGGACCTTGAAAGCATAATGCTGAGTGAAGAAAAGTCAGAAACAGAGTGAGACAAACCAACACCATTTATCTAAATTTAAAAATGCATGCATAATAGTATGCATTGTCTAAGAATACACAATAAATATATTAAAATGGTTGTTCATGGTAGGGGAGTGGGGAATGGGATAAAAGAAGTAAAGAAAGAAGTCAGGTTGCAGTCAGGACAGGCTGGGTATGCTTAAGGGACAAATGACCCCAAATCTCATGGCTTAACCCACAGCAAAAGTCTCTCTCTCTCTCTCTAGTGCTTTGTGATCACATGGGTCAACAGGGGAAGGTGAAATGGGCCAATCACACATGGGCTTTAAAACAACACTGCATGCTCTCACTCATAGGCAGGTGTTGAACAATGAGAACACGTGGACTCAGGGAGAGGAGGAGTACACACTGGGGGCAGTCGGCAGGGGGGCTAGGGGAGGGACAGCGGGGGTAGGAAAGGTGGGGAGGGATAACATGGGGAGAAATACAGGATATAGTATGCATCTATGCAACAACCATGCATGACCTGCACATGTACCCCAGAACCTAAAGTAAAATTTAAAAAAAAACCTGAAAGTGACATGTAACACCTTCTTACTTATCACTGGGCAAGCCAAGCCCCATGACTACGCCTAACTTCAAAGGAAAGTACAACCTGACCATATGCCTGGAACAAGGGAGCACATGGACTATTTGAGAACAGATTTCATGTCTACCATTAGGGAGACATTAAAAAAAAAATAACAAACCATAAGGTTAAAAACTTGGTTGATTTTATTACGTCAAAAATAAAGGACTCTTACTTATTAGAGTTGATCATGAACAAAACAAAACCCTAGAATATACAAGGAATTCTACAAATGAGTAGATGATTACAAGGTTTGAACAAGGAGTCTATAAAGTTAAAAATCCAAAAGGCTGATAAATACAGGAAAAAATTCTCAAACTCATTAGTATTGAAGCAATATAAATTAAAATAATAATGGGGAAAAATATGTAGTGCCCATCAGATTGGTAAAAGAAAATAGAAAAATTGAATAATGCCAAAGGTTGAATGAATGTGGGTTCACAGGTACCTTTAAGTACAGCTAAAAGTTTCAGGACTGCTATTCTGAAAGCAAGCTGATAGTACTTTGTCAAATTAAGTTTACACATAGCCTATGTGTCAGTATTTCTGCCCCTGGGAATGTATACCACAAAGGAATTCACAGAAATCTAGAAGGAGACATATCTGAGAAGGTCTACTATAGCATGATTTCTGGTAGTGATGAGTTAAAGCAAACTGTGTCTATCAGTGGGGAGCAGACTGCTAAATTCTGGAGGGAACATACCCCAGAACCCCATACAGTGATGAAAATAATGAACTAAGGGCACACAGCAGCCTGGGTGGATGTCAAAAGTGTAGTGCTGAGTGACAAAAAGGTAAACAAGCTAGAACTCATTCCAATTTACATAATTAAAAATACATGCATACTAAACGATTACATGTATTTTACAAGAACTCATTCAGGCCAAAGACCATATATAAAACATAATGGTTCTACAGAGGGGAGGCAGTGAAAATGAAGAGCATGGATAAACATACAGAAATAAGCGGAGCAATATTTGAGGTTTGTGTTAGTTTCGTCTTGCCGCTGTAATAATTCACCACAAGTGTAGCAGTTAAAGCAACACTGATTTATTGTTCTGGAGGTCAGAAGTCTGAGATGGGCCTGCAGGGCTGTGTTCCTTTGGTCTACTCTGGGGGGAATCTGTTTCTTGCCTTTTCCAGCTTCCAGAGGCCGCTTCTGTGCCTTGGCTTGCTGCTGCTCCTCCATCCTCAAAGATGTCAGCATAACATTATTTCTTTTCTCTGCCCTCTTGCCTCCCTCTTATGAAGACCCTTATGAGTACATGGAGCCCGCCGAGGTAATCCAAGATTATCTCCCCAGTTCAAGATCCTTAATCACATTCGCAGGGTTCTTTTTGCCAGGTAAGATAACAAATTCTGGCTGGGCACGGTGGCTTACACTGTAATCCCAGCACTTTGGGAGGCCGAGGCAGGTGGATAACCTGAGGTCACGAGTTCAAGACCAGCTGGCCAACGTGGTGAAACCCCATCTCTACTAAAAATACAAAAATTAACCCGGCGTGGTGGTGCGCCCCTGTAGTCTTGGCTACTCGGGAGGCTGAGGCAAGTTAATCACTTGAACCTGAGAGGCAGAGGTTGCAGTGAGCCAAGATCATTTCTTTGCACTCCAGCCTGGGAGACAGAATGAGACTCCATCTCAAAAATTAAAAAAAAAAAAAGAGAACAGATTTCTAGGTTCTGAGTATTAGGATGTAAACCTCTTTGGGGCTGATTTTTGCCTGCTGTAGAGTTTTGATTTGAGGCAAAGGATATCAGGGTACGTGGAGGGATGTGGTCTGAGCCAGCATTTGGGAGGTGAGCACAGGAATAACTCACCTGATCAGTTTTGCTGGTAGATCAGAAGGTTCATGTTGAGATTGAGAAAGACTTCAATGCCAAGGTGGCTTCTCCAGGTCTATCTATTAGACTTCTACCCCTCTCTCCAAGAGACACATTACATAATACTTAAAATGAATATAGAGCAGGAAACTGCCTACATCTTATGGCTTTAGCAGAATCTTCTGGCTCTCCATACACCTGACTCGAAGTCAGACTTTCCTCCCTTAGGGGACCAAGCCTATATTATGTGAAGGAGTGTTGGCTGGTTATGTTAACCAAAACATACACATCTATTGATCTGAGAGTTTGGGTTATCATTCAGTTATATTCACTCACCTCCACTACTCTCACCTCTTCCAATTGTGGGATGAGTGACTCCATTGATGTTTGACTTGCCTATGTGACTTGCTCTCTCAATATGGTATTAGCAGGCATGACATGAGGAAGGCCTTAGGAGCTCCTAACATGGGTTGGTGTGGCTCTGGTGCATTCATCATGGAAAGAACTTACTCTGAGTAGCTACCAATCCTTCAGCCTGGTCCGTGGAATAAACATACATCGGGCAGACCTGGGCACAACTCATATCCTGGAGCCATGCCTGGCTGATCGACACCAGGAGGTTAAACAAGCAGATTCATAAGCTTAATAAATGCCCGTTTCTGTCAACCAGTGGCTTTGAGAGTGATTTGTTATAAAGCACTATGGTGACAATATCCCCCTAACGATGCGTACATAAAATTTTATGTAAACCTTACAAGAAACATAGGAGGTATGTATAATTATAAAACTGGAGCTCAGGAAGGGTAAAAGTATTCTTTCAACGTCACACGGTTCATAAATAAGTTTTGATGGGCAAGAGAGAGAAAATGTGAAAACATCAAGTATCCGAGTAAGGCTATTTACAGATGGAGGAAGACGCAAAGTGGAAGAGGCATAGAGATTGATGACATTTAAGGAGAGCTCATATTTTGCAGAGACCATCTTTTAGAAGGCAAAGTCAAAGTTGAAAGTCAAGGAGGAAGAGTAGTGAACGTTTTAGAGGTTCTGATAGGAAGAATTATCATTTGGTGGCTTATATAAAGCCTGTGCTAGGATTGTGTCTCACAATGTCATGGCCAAGGGTCAGCCTCTATTAGAGGGGTCAGTCAGGAAACAGAATGTGTGCATTTTAACCCTTCATCTTTTCTGAGAGGTGCTCAACAAGGCCAGCAGGTACTTCACAAATGAGTGAGGGAAGCAATCAGACGGAGAATGTGTCTTCTAGCTACTGTTCTAGTGCGATCCCTGTTCTACTGGGGTTCCCTTCTTGTTTGCCACGAGTTAACTGAAGCAGACAGCTTTGTTTTGTCAGTTGCCTTCCTCATTGCCTAGGTAAGTCCCAAATGAGATCCAACAGAAAATAATCCTCCCTCAACTGACAGTGGTTTTCATTTGAAAATGTTCCTTCAGTTTAATGACACTCTTGTACATTTCAAAGAATAAAGCTTTGAACATCATAAAAAAGCTTGGTAGGCATTTCTGGGGCTGCTGACACAGCAGGGCTTGTCAAGGTCCAGCAGTCCTGAGTAGTGTCTGTAGATTAATGTGATTCTTTGGGAGATCACGAATGTCCTGGGACTGGGGGAGTCCTCAGCTAGGAGCAGCCTCAGCTTTGAAAAGCTCTGGCTCCAAATGTGAAAAGCCAAATTCTGCAACTGAAGAAAAACAAAATGGTAGTACTTCTAGAAGACAGGCCATCAGAGTCCAATGAGGATATATTACTTTTGTTTGTTTTTACATAGTCTAGAAACAATTTGATTTACGCATGGCATCTTAGGCAGTGATGGCAAATTAGCTACGCTGAGGCTTTCCTAATTCCAGTGCCCTGTTTTTCACAGCCAGGACAAGTAAAGTGTTCAGAATGCTTAATACCTCACCTGGGCCCAGTACTAGGTGGCTTTTGACCATCAGAAATGTTTCAGGTTTTGGTCTTTCTCTAACTTTTCCTCTTTTTCTTTAAATGAATAAGGCGACTTGCCATGAATCAAGTGGGAATTGAAGTGAAACCAACCCAGATGTTATGGGTTTGACTTCTCCTTTTCTTCCCCTCAGATCTTTCTCTGGAAACCAAAAGCATGTCATTTCGAAATTGCTTCTCTTTTCCAAACCCCGTTTCCTCTGGTGCAAAAGCAATTTTTAAACATTCCAGTCTCTGTCTTCAGGCTGCAATCTTTTGCCTGTGTCCATTTAATTCTTCCCAGGGTTTGAAGATCTATTGATGTGGCAGGAGGCAGACAGCTGAGCACCCTGCTCCCTGGCTCAGTCACAGTCCAGGGGGCTGCATCTGGATGAGGAAGGGAGGGAAGATCAAGGTCTGAGATGGAGCTAGGAAGCTAGGACATCCGATTTGTGTGCATGAGGTGCCCAGGCGGAAGTTGAGGCAGTGGGGCCCTGCATTAGAGATAAATTATGACACATGACAGACAGAATTGCCTATATAGAATTGTTAACTATCCTGGTTTTCAAACTGTGTTGAGACTGTAAGACACCACCATTAACTCACAAGAGCACCAGTAATACCAGTATCTTGGAAAACACAGCATCATCTGCCAGACACGGTACAAAGGACTGTCTGAAGGCACCCACACTTTCAACATGAGATTGAGCTACATTCCTTCTGACGTCGTATCTTTGCAAAGCTGGGCTTTTCCCAATTGCCATGATGAAATACAAGTATTGTGTGAAAATCAGCATGGAACAGGCAACAGACTGTATAGGGTATGCATGTGGGTGAAAGGCAGGGATTCCTGTTCTCTTGGCCTGTCCACTCAAGCACTGCAGTCTCCATGGCCATTGGCCTCTTTGCTCTTGTCTCTTAGGCTTTAAATGTGCTGCCTCCTTTATCTGGGACTCAACCTCCCCACTCCCTTTTCTCCCTCTCTCGTCCCCTCCTGTACACACTCTTCCCCTTTACCTGGTTAAGTCCTACCCATCCTTTGCCCAAGGCCCCCTTTTCAGGAAAGAACTATCGGCCTCGAGACTAAATATTACATTGCTGGTAATTTATCTCAAATATTTAAGCTTACACAGTGGGGTATGATGGGTGATTTGTATTTGTCAAGCTGTTGAGAGCTGCTTCCAGTATTGAGAGCCTTTCAATCAAGAACACACCATTTAGGGAAGTACACTGGTGTTGTAGTCAGGAACCCATAGCTCAGAGACAACTTTATACCACATGCTTTTGACATCATATATCAAAATAATATGTAATAACCATATATATACATGCATATATATCTAGATATAGATATAGATATAATTTTTTCTTTTAGAGACATGGTCTTACTCTGTTTCCCAGGCTGAGGTGGAAGGATCATTTGAGGCCAGGATTTCAAGACCAGCTTGGGCAAATAATGAACACTTGTCTCTAAAAAAAAATAAAATTAGCCAGATGTGGTGAGGCATGCCCATTTTTCCAGCTATTCTGATACCATATCTTGATCAACAATCTTCATTTTATTAATTAGCAAACTAAATATTAGAAATTGATTGCTGCGGCCCAGGCACAGTGGCCCACGCCTGTAATTCCAGCACTTTTGGAGGCTGAGGCAGGTGGATCATCTGAGGTCAGGAGTTTGAGACCATCCTGGCCAACATGGTAAAACCCCGTGTCTACTAAAATAATACAAAAAATTAGCTGGGCACCATGGTGCATACCTTTAATCCTAGCAAATCAGGAGGCTGAGGCAGGAGAATTGCTTGAACCTGGGAGGCAGAGGTTGCAGTGAGCCAAGATCGCACCACTGCTCTCCAGCCTGGGCAACAAGAGTGAAACTCTGTCTGAANAAAAAAAAAAAAAAAAAAAAAGAAAAACGAAATTGATTGTAGTTGATTGCTGTGATTGAAATCAAGGGCCTAAGGACTACCATAATAAATATGATGAATAAATTCTAATTGGTGAAATTAAAGGCATTTAAAATATGCAGGTTGGCCAAAATGTTTTTAAAATACTCCCCAGAAGCACATAATAAAGAATACCTGTAAGACGTCTAGTCTTCGACCTCAGGGATGGTGTCAAAGCCTTGATTCCTAAACACTACTGTGTTAGCCATGAGATTGGGAGGATTACTGGCTGCCTGAAGTGGCAATCGTAGTCATTTATTTTACCTTCATAACAAGAGTAAGCATGCTATAGCCGAAGGTTCTGGCTTTTTGTAAATAAACGTTTACTGGAACCCAGCCACACCCATTTTGTGTACATGTTATCTGTGGCTGCCTTTGCACTTTGATAGCAGAGACGACAGATGCAACAGAGACTACCTAAGCTGCAAAGGTGCAAAACCTTAAATATTTACTATCTGGTCCTTTACCAGAAAAAAAAAAAAGCTCACCAACTTATGCCTTAGAGTACTGTCGTACTTGCCTCAAATGAACCTTTCATGAAGAGTAGTAACTAGTTTACCTATTGCTGAAACTTCATGAACTTCATGAAATAGACTGTTTGAGCTGTTTTGTGCCCATTTGCTAATAAATGCCTGTATACTGAATATGTCCATCTGTGTAGGAGAATTTGGCCTGAGGCTGGCTTTTATTATGATCTAATAATGGAGTTGTTGGGGAATCGTTAACCCTCGCTCACCTTAAATTTCTTTGATGGCTTTGGTTTCTATGAAATAGAATGTTGGGATTATGCATGAGTCATCATCAAATTGGCTTAGATGAGTTTCAATACTATATACTGTGTCTATTGTCCAGAAGCCCAATACTTCCCCTACAAAAGACTCATCAAGCTTCATCATTTCATCCTTCAGAATTATTTCATCCCCCTAGCATGAGTTTCAGAAAAGCAGAAAAGTGTCTCATTCACTTACATCCCTAATGCCTGGCCTATCTCAGAGGTTCAGAATATATATGTAGAACAGAAGGAGCAGATATAGCAATAACTACAAGGGCATTAATGGAAGCTTTCTAACCCTAAACTATAGTTGGTCAAAAGAATGAGTCCAATAGTCAGCTAGACTCAGAACCAGATCAGAGATCCACAGAAACCTCCACCACCCCTGTTTGTCTCAGTGGCTGTTCTGCCTCATCTCCCGCTCTGGGTTTGAGGCAATGCAACTGTGTCTAGTCCATCCAAGACCTGGAAGATATTGCCTTCTTAATTCACCTCATAGCCCTAAGAGTGAGGGAATATCATCTACATTTTCTATGTGAGAAAAATAAGGAACACACACAGGTAGGGTAAGTGATGTGCTTAGCTTCAGGTGATCACAGGACCAATGTTCTTTTCCCCATGTCATGATGCCTCCATAGTTTTCAATTAAGAAATGAGCCAATGAACAGGTAGATGGATTACCTTCTCTGTGGCATTGCTATAGGAGGGTAGCAACCGAGTTGCCTTCTCACAAGGTGACGTGCTCCAGCTCCTGGTGATTCTAGTCATCAGCACAGGTAGGATCTAGTGCTTCTATATTGTGGAATTACCAGCATCTCCAAATGAAACTCCCCTTGCTTACATTTATGAGATACCTATGGTAATACAGGCTGAATATCCCTTATCTGAACTGACTAGAACCAGAAATGTTTCAGATTTTGGAATATTTGTATTATACTTACCAGTTGAACATCACTAATATCAAAAATCTGAAATTTGAAATATTCCCATGAGCATTTCCTTTGACCATCATGCTGGCACTCAAAAAGTTTCAGATTTTGGAATATTTCAGATTTCAGATTTTTGGATTAGGGATAATGAACCAACATTCCACAAAACCTTGTCCACCAAACATCTGCAATAAATTAGAGGAGGTGGTGGTGGAAAATGAGCAAGAGAGTAGGTTTCCATGATGCTGGAAAGAAGATGGATTTTATTTTTGTTCCCCTTACCTTTTCATTCCCTTCGTGTATCATTTCCATGCAGAAAGTACAAATTAATGGTCACATCGAACTGTCTGTCAACGTATTTCTGCTCTTGCAGTATCAAATTATGTTGGCAATAATGTTTCCAGCTGCCTAGGACTCCATTGCAATTTAATTTGAAAAGAACTCAAATTGCATCTCCAAATGGATAAAAAATTAATTTTACATACAAGCTATCCACCTCCACATTTTCAGCCCCATGCCCCAAATTATCTCAATTTAGGTTTAGCTTTGAACAGTACATATGCTGCAGCCAACTCCACATGCAAAGAGGAATACATAGCAAACTCATGAATTGGAAATCTGCTTTACTGCTTCTTTTTTAATAAGATGTTCTGCCTTGATTAAGGTCATTAGAAGATTCCACAGCTCTTGCCTTTGACAGCAGGGATGGAGGCTGAGTCCATACAGAATGAGAAAGGAAGCCAATTCTGACTTAACCACATGATTACCCTTAACAATTGGAGTGTAAAGAGATCCCGAATCAACCCTCTACTTACTGCTTTTCCCCTGCACTGTATTAACACCTTAATTCAGCTGGTTTGGTCTTCAGACATCACTACTTTCTATATTTATTCATTTATGTACTTATTCATTTATTCAGCAGCTATATGTTTTAGTTATAAAATGAGGAGATGTAGGGGCTCACAGGTTAGCAGGGGAGGTGAACAAGAACCAAACATATACACAGTTACCATGAAGTCTGATCAGAGCCATGGCAGACATATAATAGCGTGTTAAGGAAAAAGGATCATCAAGGCATTAATTATGGGCAAGGGAGGCTGTTAGAGAAAGTCACGAGTAAAGGGTGGCATTGGACTTGGGCCTTTAAAATATTGAATAAGGATTTGTCAGTGGCATTCCAAGCAGAGGAGATAGCTGGGCAGAAGCATGGAGGTGTGGAGGTATTTATGATACCTTGCTTTGAGGTAAGAGTATAGGAGTTAGCCGGGTGCAGTGGCTCATGTCTGTAATCCCAGCACTTTGGGAGGCTGAGGCAGGTGGATCACCTGAGGTCAAGAGATTGAGACCAGACTGGCCAACATGGAGAAATCCCGTCTCTACTAAAAATACAAAAATTAACTGAGCATGATGGTGGGTGCCTGTAATCCCAGCTACTGGGGAGGCTGAGACAGAAGAATCACTAGAACCCAGGAGGCGGAGGTTACAGTGAGCCAGGATTACACCATTGTACTCAAGCCTAGGTAACAAGAGCAAAACTCCGCCTCAATTAAAAAAAAAAAAAAAAAAGTATAGGATTTGAGAAGTGAGAAGTGGAAAATGACTCAGGGTCATTTAGGGGCAGGAAGGTACCTGTTGCAGGTTGGGCTCAGGTATTAGAATGAAAATGGTACTTTAGGATGGACTTGGTAGTTTATTAAGAACTGATGTAGAAAAAGGAGCAGGGTTCAGGGGTAAGGAGGACCACCCTGCCTTCCTGAGGCAGCAGTAAGAATGCAGAACCTTCTGAAAACCTGAGTATGTCAGTCACACATGCCCAGAGACACTCACAGGAAGGGCAGACCAAGGGAAGAGGGTCACACAGACCCTGACACTGAGTGTAGGGCCCCTGGGCAGGGAATTCTAGGGTGTCATATATGTGGAGCCTTGACCATAAGGGCGAGGACAGAACCAGGTGGACACAGCCCATTGACCTCCTGATCCCTTGCTCCGGAAAGAGGGCACATTCTGAAGTGGGCCAAGATGGCTCTCTAAAGTACAGGGTTTGGGACAAGGCCACCGTTGTCTGGTCTAAGATCATGCAGAAAGTGCATCCAGAGGTAGAGCCAGTTTCATTTTCTATCATCAGAGGTTGGTTTTCCAGCTTCCCAGACAAGCCACACTCTCTTCCCACTGTTTGCCATCTTCTTGGCCCGTGGGCTGTTACTCAAGAAGGTCATACGGACAGGGCTTTATCTGGAGGCAGAAACCATAGGCTCTAGGCTTGGCCATATTTACACGGGGAATGTAAATTCAACAAACCAATCTCCACTGCACACACAAGGCTTTCTCAGCAATTTCCAACTTGTTTGCACCAACGCGAATGTAAACCCCAGATTCTCCATGCTGCAGGCAATTACCCGGCAGAAGCTGGGTTTGGCAGATGAGGTTTAGAAGGGTCAGACTGAAAGCATGAATGCTTCCATCACATTCTAAAAATTAGTTTCCATTGTATAGGATTTGAGGATATGCTCTTGCTTGAACGCAAAAAAAAAAAAAAAAAAAAATACCCTTAAAGACCCTGCTGACATGCCGAAGGGGACAGAACAAGGACTGTGGAGTCAGGGAGTCTGAGCTCAGCTCCCAAGAACAGGTCACCATCTGTTCATCTCACAGGAACTGCCCCTCGACAGACCCTGTGCATGTGCTGAGGTTACTGACAAACAGAGCATGGTCCGTTGCTGGGAGGGGAGATAAACACATGAACAAGCAATTCCTGGACAGTATGACAAATGCTAAGTGTGTCGGACAACAGTGCAAAGTGCCATGGCCAAAGGCTGGATGTTTGGGGGAAGTGGACAGAACTCGCGCCTGAGGACTGAGGTCGCCACAGACACATATGTGAGGCCACTGGTCATGGGGGAAGTGGTTGGGAGAAAGGGGAAGGGGGAAGGGGCTACAGGCTGAAATTTGTCGTCTGATCCCAGACCCATTTGTGATTTTGCACATGTTCGGGATAGTCTTGTGTGCTTACGTGTGTGACTGACCCATTCATGGAACTGCCCCCCAGAGAATGGGGGCTCGGCCACGTGGCCCTGGGTAAGTTACATCCCTTCGCTGAGTCTCAACTTGCTGTACCCTAGAGTTGCTTTCAGGACACAAGTGTGAAGGGTAGCACCTAGCCCAGGGCTGCTGCTTAATAGCCATTGTCTTTCTCTTTCCCGAATGGGAGTTCTCAGATTTACAAAATGCTTTCACCTGCAAGTAACGAATCTCTAGGTTCACCAGAGTCCTTCTTGCCTTTGAATACGAACTGAGATTTCCTTCAGTCTGAATATTCATAGCTGGTAGGAACCCCAAAATCATCTCCCAAGATTTCAGTAATACACACGAGCAAATGTTCCAAGATTCCTTTGCCTCTGGTCCCTGTGTTCCCACATGGTATCTTATTAGACCCAAGGCGTGCAGACCTCAGTCCCTTCTAGAACCCACAGGAGACGCAGGCACAGCAAACATCTTTGTTGTATTTTGAGGGCCTTGCTGGAGATGTAAAAATCACTTGGGGAGTGATCACCTTGGGCTTCACCCAATATTCTGCCATTTGTTCACCCTCACACCTCTCTTATTCTGTCCAAGCCCCCAGTGGGTTTATTTTTCTCTTCCACTGGAGTCTCAGCAGAAGTGACACAGAGGTCCCAAGGATGCAACTTCGACCCCAAACAAGCTTCAGAAGGCAATTCTCCAAGAAAGGCAATTCTCCCTAAGAGGAATACCTACCGTTAGGCAAAGGCAATTTTCTCTGTCTTTACAGTTCATTTTACGCTCATTAAGAGCCTTCTGAGACCAGTGTAATAATTTCCACTTTATAGATAAGGAGATGGAGGCTCAGCGATGAAGTACCCTTGCACAAGGTCACACAGCTAGTGAGCTCCAGAGTTGGCTTCAGGCCACGCTCCGATCAGCACCACTGTGCCTGGGGCCTGTCGTGACAGTCACACATGATCAAGAAGGAACAAGCGGCTTTTCCTGTATTCCAACCTTTCCACTCTGGGAGAGTCTCTTTGCCGTGTGGCAAGATCACGATGTTCTTGTCTTCTTTAAAAAGATGTTCCTGCCTGTTACTCCTTTAAGAGGAGCAGAAAGGTGTTTGTGTGCACACCTCTAGAGGTGAGCTCCAGGGAGAACAGAGACCAGGGGTCAAAAGGCCCATGGTCACCTTGGCACTAAATGTGTTTATGTCACTGCATCACCCTCTCCCTCAGGTCCTAGGCTCCTGAGACCCAAGTCATTATTGCCTTATAGCATTTGGACTTTCTCACAATGTTCTTTTCAAATCTTCCCAGACTCCTGATGAAGGCGACATGCCTCACGTGTATGTTCTTTTCCTGGTCTCAGTCTCCGGTGGCATCAAGGTGCAGAGAAAACGCAGAGGTTTCCCACTCTGGCAGACCTCAGATTTTGGCTGTACCGCTCACTCTGTGACTTTAGACCAATCATTTTGTCTCAAAGAGCTTGATTTTCCTCTCGGACAGAGCTAGTGATGCCTTTCCCCCAGGTAGTGAGATTTACAAAATAGAGAGTGTAACTGATGACTTACAGAGACTCTTTTTTACATTGCACACTACTTGTGGGGCAGGCAGACACAAGTTCAAAACCCCCACTTTGTCACTTGCTGGACTTGCTACTCTGTAGAAATTCCTGTACCCTTCTGGACCTCAAGTTACTCATCTGTAATGTTGAGCTGGGCCATCCTTCCCTCCCAGGTTGATACGATGGTTGAGAAGATAGAACCCAGCATTTGTGGCTGTGGCTCCATCAATGGTGTTTTGTTTTTGTAGTTTTGTTTGTGGGTTAAGGGCATAATGGAGATCTCAAAAATTGTATTTAATTTGGGATATGGTACATTTTAAGATGGTCAATAAAATATAGTCTTAGCCTGGGGCTTAAATGGGTCTTCAGTGTTCCTATTCTCACTGCCTCAGGAGGGAGGCAAGAGTGCCATGTGGGTGAGTGTTGTATTGGGGCTTGGCATCAGTTTGGAGGGCACACCCAGGGGAGGAGTGCTGAAGAGGCCCTGAGAAGGGGCAGTGGCTCCCTGCCAGCCCCTGGCACCTGGACAAGTGGAGAGGCTCCAGCTAGGCAAGGCTGGTGGGGATGCTCGGGGCTTCCCAGGAAAGCAGTTTTTCACTGTCTGTGCACTTGTGCACCTGTTCTCAGTGCAGTCTGTACAACTTCGAGATGTTTAGCCAGCAGCCGCAACCCTACCAGATCATAATCCCCAGCCACGGGGAACACATGTCACCTTCAGTTCCACAGCAGGCCCTCAGCAACAGCTTGCTTGGTGTCACATCCTCAAAGTCACCCATTTGATTTTGGGGTGCTGGCTCTGCTCTGCACAAAGGACCTGTGAGCACGAGTAATTTGGCTGTAAGAGGGACCATGAACTCAGCAGATCAGGGGCTGGGGCTGCCCACTATCCTCAACACCCTGTCTCCCGCAGCCACGTGGGCAGCTCTGTGCTGGCTCGCCAGGTGTCCTGACATTCCTGTGAACTGTGTTCCTTGCTAAGACTCTAACACAAGTTATAGGACATTTTCCCATAGGGACAGATCGGCTAGCACCAGTAGCTCTCCCTCTTTCTAATTGCTGCATTGGTGCAGAGGTAGCCTTACCCCTAAATGCTCTGAGGGGATTGGAGCAGAGGGAACTCTAGTCCATCGTGTTGCATAAGGGTGCTCCCAGCACTGCCACTCACAAGGCATTCAGGGTAGACACAGCATGTGGAATACTGTTATTAATATTACATATATATTATTACTATTACTGCAAAACAAACAACACTCTCCAGTTATATGAAGAGTGCTTATTAAGTTCTAATTCTAACTGCTGTACAAACATCTCATCTAACTTCCCCTTCCCCGGCAATGAGGTTAGCTACTATTATCATGATTTTACAAATGAAATAAAAAGTGGACCCAAAGAGGATACACAATTCTGTCGTCCTATAAGTATGGGGAGAAGTACTGATTTAATCTCTAGCCTGTGCTTAACTCCTCCCAGAGAAGAAAATCTGACACAATAATTTCTGGGGTGTCCATCACATGAGAAGTTATGTTTCTACCATAACAAATGCCCGACCCCAGAGCCAGGCATGGTGGATGATGCCTGCAATCCCATCACTTTGGGAGGCCAAGGCAAGAGGATCGCTTGAGCCCAGGAGTTTGAGACCAGCCTGGGCAACATAGGGAGACCCCGTATCTGAAAAAATTAAAAAATTAGCCAAGCATGGTGTAGGCCCACCTACTTGTGAGGCTGAGGCTAGAGGATCGTGATCGCTTGAGCTTAGGAGTTTGAGGTTGGGACGAGCTCTGATCATGCCACTGGACTCCAGCCTAGGAGACAGGGTCAGACTCCCATCTCAACAAAACAAAACAAACACCCCCAAGAAACGAATGCCTAAACCTCAACATAAACTGAGCTTTATACGTGAGGATTTTTGAAAAACATCTTGTTTGTTATAACCTGTTTTGTATATGAAAAATCTATTTAATGTACATAAAGTATAAATAGAATATTCCTAATAAAATGAGACATAGACGATGTTATGCCTGGTGACCTGCGACCAAAATCGGTAGGAAGCGTGGAGTGGAAGATGGCATTAGAGTGAGAAGTCGTGCTCAGATTGGCTTTTAGAATGATGATCCCAGAGGGGTGGCTTAGGGAGAAAGTGGAGAGGAGACAAGAGGGGTGGAGGACTGTTGTGGGAGGTTAGGAAATGATGAACTGTGTACTCAAGGAAAGGAGCGCAGATCCCAAAGCAGAGTCGGTGGGTCGTGATGACTGCATGGATAAACTGGGTGTTGCGGGTTGAGGCTGTGACTCAGTTTCCAGCTTGTGCATCTGGATGTTGTTGGCCGAAGAGGAGAGGTTGACCTCCAAAGGGGACAGGCTGTGGCTGGATTCAGAATAAGGAGGCAGGTCAGCTCTCAGCAGCCGTCTAAGCATATCCCAGAAGTGGGGAATGTGCTGTTTGTGGTATCAAGAAGATTTTCAGTGGTGCTCTGGTACACTCTTAAGGATTTAACAATTTCACATTTATTTTTGTGGTTAACATTTATTTATGAGGTTTTCTATTAGACAAGGGAGACTGATTTAAGGAAAAGTGTTCTCTAAATTATACTGCATGTGGCCAAAATCATGATGGCAGTGACTGAATGGTGGAGATACGTTTGGAAAAGCTGTGCTCCCTGTTTTAGCAGAACATGCGCCCCAGCTTCCTGGCGGTCTCCTCAGAGCCCTTTTTTCTTGTCTGTGTGTCTTGCAGATCCAGTGCATGGCCCACAGAACGTGGAAATCGTGGACATCCGAGCCCGGCAGCTGACCCTGCAGTGGGAACCCTTCGGCTACACGGTGACCCGCTGCCACAGCTACAACCTCACCGTGCAGTACCAGTATGTGTTCAACCAGCAGCAGTACGAGGCTGAGGAGGTCATCCAGACCTCCTCCCACTACACCCTGCGAGGCCTGCGCCCCTTCATGACCATCCGGCTGCGACTCCTGCTGTCCAACCCTGAGGGCCGAATGGAGAGTGAGGAGCTGGTGGTCCAGACTGAGGAAGACGGTAAGCAAGGGAGGAGAGCTTACCTGGGAAGGGGGATGTTGAATCTGCTCAAGGGGCTATGCCAGTCAGTTAGGAGGCTTTTGTTTTCCCTACATTGTTAATTCCCTCAGACACACCTTTCTTTTCCAAGGTCTTCAATGAAGGAAAATGTAAGCTGTGCATTGCACACCTCCAGGAGGTGCTTCTCCATCACAGTGACTGCCATAGACATGCACTCAGCTTTGGCCCTTGTGTACCCCCATTCCCCTTCTCACTTCATACCAGTGTATTAGAACATTCTTGCATTGCTATAAAGAAATACCTGAGACCAGGTAATTTATAAAGAAAGGAGATTTAATTGGCTCACAGTTCTGCAAGCTGTACAGAAATCATAGCACTGACATAGCTTGGCTTCTGAGGAGGCTGAGGAGCTTTTACTGATGGTGGAAAATAAGGTAGGAGCAGGCACACGACGCGGCGGAAACAGGCACAAGAGAGAGACTGATGGTGCAGTATCACACACTTTTAAACAACCAGATCTGCAGGGAATTCACTCACTGTTGCTAAGGCAGCACCAAGCCATGAAGGATCCAGGTCCCATGAGGGACCCAGTCACACATCCTGCATTGAAGATTACAATTCAACATGAGATTTGGGAGGGGACAGATACCCAAACTGTGTCCACCACCTTCTCTCTCCAAGGGTTGACTGCACTGATGCCTCTGGAAAGAGACAACATGCAACACATTGTTTAAACATGTTGAATTTGGAAGTCAGACAGTGCTGAATTATGTAAGAATTAAAAAGCTTAGCATACACATTGGATGCACCCAGAATTAAATATTCACTTGGCTGTATGACAGTCGTGTCAAACTCAAGGTATTTGGAAATGAGCTAATCTCCAGTTCTATACTGGCTTTCCCTGTGGTCCTCATTTCAATGAACTGCACCTAGTAACTCAAGAGAGAGATCTAAAAGTCAGCCTAGGAGCCTCTATGTCTCCCTCCCCACCTCACCGCACCTCCATACCCCATAAGTTTCTAGTAAGTGTGCTTCTGCAGTTTTTCTTCCTCATAACTTGAGATTCCAAGAACCTAGAGCCACTACTGCTAGAACATATAACTTTTCCTGCCTCTCTGTCCTTCCCCATGCCATGTCTCCTGCTTGGAATGACTTCTCCTCCATGTTTACAAGGCGACCTCTATTGATCTTTCAAGTCTTTGCTCAAATGTTACTTCCTCCAGGAAGCATTCCTTGACTGCTGCGGGTTGACTTGGATGTTTCTTCCCAGGCTCACTGCAGTTACCTTAGTGATAGGCTAGAATTAGCCAATTCTAGGACTTACGTTCCTAGGAAATACTTCCTTATGACCACATTTCAGTTTCCCCTCCAGCCACCCTGCCTCTTACCTTGTGGCATGGCTTTAGATAGTTGCCCAGAATCAGAAGCTTCATGCATAGGTGACTGATTAAGAAAGTTTTCCCAGGGAAGACTGGGAGGAGAGTAAGGGAAGTCGGACAAGGACGGGGAGAAAGCCAAGGTGCAACTTCTGGCCAAGTCCAGCGAAAAGCGACTGCAACCTGAGCCTTCACTGCTCAGGGTGGGCCATACATCACTGATGTTCTAAGTTAGGCAAGGAAGCTGCCAGCCAACAGTTAGGGGCTGGGGTTGGGAGGAGAGATTTGGAAGTAAAATTTCAGGAACTTTTGTCTCTCTGCACAGGTAGGCAAAGGATAGAGGTGCACAAAAATGGTATAAAAAGATCTGAAAGGGTCTAGCCAGAGCACTGTCATTGTCAGCTGCATGAAGAAAATACCCCTATTGGCCAGGCACACTGGCTCACACCTGTAATCCCAGCACTTTGGGAGGCCGAGGCGGGCGGATCACCTGAGGTCGGGAGTTCGAGACCAGCCTGACCAACATGGGTAAACCCCATCTCTACTAAAAATACAAAATTAGCCGGGCATGGTGGTGTATTCCTGTAATCCAAGCTACTCTGGAGGATGAGGCAGGAGAATCGCTTGAACCTGGGAAGCAGAGGTTTCAGTGAACTGAGATCCCATCATTGTACTTCAGCCTGGGCAACAAGAGTGAAATTCGGTCTCAAAAAAAAAAAAAAAAAAAAAAAAAGACCCCGCTAGACTCAGTTTAGCCTTAGAACTTAAAGATAGGACTTCTACCATGGCAATTCTGTCTTGTACATTTTTTGAAAAATTTCTGTGTGTGTGTGTGTGTGTGTGTGTGTGTGAGAGAGAGAGAGAGAGAGTGTGTGTGTGTGTGTGTGTGTGTGTGTGTGTGTGTGTGTTTTGCTGGGATTTAGTAGGATCTAATACTCTTGTTTTTATATAAGCAAGTTCTAAATACCTCAGAGTTATGACCCTGAGTAGAACCCAGATTCACATTCTCAGCTGTAAAATCTCACAGAAAGATCAGGGAAATAGTGCCAGCCTCTTCTCACTCTGCCCCTAATTCTCACTTCCACCAAATCCCATCCTAGAGCTGGAAGTTTTACACAGTCTACCTTCATGATCCATCCCTCCCTTACACCCTTGCAGTTCATCCTCATTGCAGACCCCACACACTGGACTTTGGGGTCATCGTCAGAGTAGACCGTGTAAAACTTCCAATTCAAGAAGATTTCACTAGATCTGACTTTACTGTTTCAGAAATGTGTAGCCCCTTCCACCAACAGGTAGAATTGTACACTGTCAGACAAAGTACACTCTGGAGCCAAGCATGCCTGGGACAAGTTGTTTAACCTCTTAGTGCCTTGGTTTCCTCATCTATAAAATGGAATTAATTAAAATACCTATCTTATAGATTCTTGTGCACATTAAGTGGGATAATATATAAAGATATTGGACGTTGATTGAATAAGTCATAGTATTTCCATCAACACAATGTAATAAAATAGAGTCATAAAAAATAATGAGGAAATTCTGTAGTAACTGATACGAAGTGATTTCCAGGATATACTAAGTGAACAAAAATACAAGATGCAAAGTATATCAATTATACTACCTTTTATATAAAAAGGGAGAGATGGGAGAAGCACGGTGGCTCATGCTTGTAATCCCAGCACTTTGGGAGGCCGAGGTGGGCAGATCACAAGGTCAGGAGTTCAAGACCAGCTTTATCAACTTGGTGAAACTCCTTTTTTACTAAAAATAAAAAAAATTAGCCAGGTGTGGTGGTGCATGCCTGTAATCTCAACTATTCGGGAGGCTGATGCACGAGAATTGTTTGAACCTGGGAAGTGGAGGTTGCAGTGAGCTGATACTGTGCCATTGCCCTTGAGCCTGGGCAACAGAATGAGACTCCATCTCAAAAAAAAAAAAAAAAAAAAGGAGAAGAGAGGGATGGATCATGAAAGTTTCTATTATCTACTAGCATAAATAATACCATAGTAAATAGCCTTGTGCATATGTTGTTTGGTACTTATGGCAATGTATCTTTAGGATCAATTCCTAAAAGTGGGATTGCAAGAGTCAGAGAGTAAGTGCATATGGAGTTTTATTAGCTGTTGGGAGGTACTCTTCCATAGAAGTTGTACGATTTTGCATTTTCACTAGCAATATAGCTTCATTTAATCTTAACACCAAATGTGAAGGAGAAAAGAGCATTGGTTTTCCTGTTTTACAAATAAGGAAATGTAGGATCCCATATAATAGTTATACATAACATAATTGATTATAATTAATAACATAACATATACTATAATTAATATAATTGATCTTTAATACAATTAATTACATATAAAACATATTTAACATCATCCTTTTTAAAAAGCTCATGTACTTTAATTGTAAGGAAGACTGACATATCTCAGGAATGAGTACCTTTATTAAGTGTACATTTCTAATGAGCCGATCATCGGGTTTCTCAGGTCGCAGTAAACTTGAAGGAGGCTGCATGTTGCTAAGGATGAGTACATCTGTAGTAACAAGATATGGCACATAAAACCTGGAAAACGGAAAAGTGAGAGGAAAAGCAGAAAAAGCAATAGCAACAAGGCAGTAAGTAAAGCATTCCAGAGTCATTTAGTGTTAAGGGTAAACGCTATTCACACCTTAGTGAGTCCTGAAGCCATCCCTTTATTAGAGCTCAGCACATTTGAGATGTTTACAAAGATGATCTCGAGATATTATAAAGGGTAAAGAGAAATGCAGTTACGTTTTTTGGATGCCCACTGTGAGCGAGGCATTGCGCTGATACTCTCCATTATTACAGTCAATTCTCAAACACTGTGATGTAGATACTATTGATACAGTTGCGCAGAAGAAGAATAAATAGATTTCAAAATCTTACCTGAAGGGCCTTCCCTGACCACCTGATATATAATTCTATTCCTGGCCAAAATCTCTACCATTCTTTTCTGCTTTATTTCTCTCTACTTCGTGCTGTATATTGATTACTTTATTATCTCTCTGTAAGAGACATCAGCTTGATGTTGTTTTGTTCACTCGGCTAATCCATAGTATGGGCTCATTAACTGTTGTTGAATGAATAGATGGATGAATGAATGACTATCCCACATCAAATTCCATACCCTTTTCATGACACCACAGGGTCCCATTTATGGGTATTGTTTGTGAAGTTGGGGGATATGTATGACATATGTTAGCTATATTCAAAGCTAACTCAAACTAACTTGCTTCTCTTCCCACCTCCAAGTTCAGTAGTACCACATTTATTGCTTCAAATCAACCATGGTGTAAATATTTACACCATGGAAATTGGCAAACTTTTGTTTTTATTTTTCCCTGAAGAGCAAGTTGTGAATCATTTAGTAGCATACCACTGCATAGTTCAATTAAAAGGCTATAATGACTTAAGTTGTAAAGATTTATCTGGAACAAATATGTTTTCTCCAACACAACTAGGAAATATAAGACTAAAATTATCTAAATCTCTCTTATTAAGACTGTTCCAAGCCTTTTTATAATGAATGAAAAAGCAAATATGGCAACTGAAGTGCAGAGACCAAAAAAAAAAAAAAAAATTAGCTAGACAAGAAAAGTAGCAAGAGAAAGTCCTGTTGAATTGGGCAGGGCTTGCTGCTTTTATATATGCTACCTTGGAATTTCTCATATCTACCCGCGAAGTTCACTATTGTGAATCTGTTTTCAGATGTGGAAATAGAGCAGGGAAGGGAGGGGAGGGGAGAGGAGGGCAGGGGAGGGGAAGAGAGGAGAGGACTTCTCTTGATAACACTCTGTCCTCCTTTACGTTGAAATGAAAATTTTCCTTAAATTACCACCTGACTTAAAGGCACAAGAAAACATCTGGTTTAATTACAGTGAATTTACATGAACCCGCTGACAAGAAGCACAGTTAAAATTAGCAATTTTAGTGTGCTTTTTTTTTTAAGAGAATGAAATTATAAAGTAATTAACCTTTGTTGTAGAACTCTGTCAAAAGGATGGAAAGTTCCATGCTGTTGGATAGAAGAAGAAATTGTGGAAAGGGAAAATGTGATTTCATTAAAGAATTACAAAGAATAAAGAATGGAAAAGCGACACAGAATTAGAAGATAAGACAAAAAAGGAATTTTTTTTTTTTTTGCCAAGATGTCTTTTTACAATGAGAGACCTAGTTTAATCAAAGGAAAATAAGTCTATCTTATGTAATGGACATCTTGACTATGGAATGGCGATGTGGTGGGTGGAAAGAACCTCTTACTTGGGCTGAGACACCCTGATTTTGCTGCTAAAAGATGCTATGATTGCCTTTCAGCCTTCTGGACCCGCAGATCTACCAGGTGATAGAAGAAAGGGGTGATTTGGAAAATGCTTTGGAAACGGAAGTGTCTGAGCTATATCCAGTCTTCATCCACGACTTTGCTATGCAACTTTGGTTAAAGGACTTGCATTCTGTACACTTTAGTGCCCCATCTGTAAAATGCCTCTCTACAGAGGCTGTAGTACATGAAAGTCTATGTGAAAAGCCCTTAACTTACTCTCTGCCAAGAGCTTTGCTAAGTGGTGTGTGGCTAACATCAGACATCTTAGGCAGCTTTTTATTTCAGGGTGTTTAGGAAAAACCAGAGATCTATGCAAAATTTCTGTTTGCCCTGGGCAAAAGTCCACTTTTAAATAACCTCTAACCCCTCTGTAATCTCATTTTCAAACATTTTACTCTGACCACATCTCTTCTCTCTTCAATTTATTCCCTCTAGTACTGTAGCTCCAAAAACTCAGCCCCACTAGGACTTCCTACCTGTTGGTTGCCCTCATTCCCTTCTCTACCCAGCTGATCCTGGGCTGATCATTCCAGTTACTTCCCTGCATCCTCCCCCAACACTTCAGCCTCATTCTCATTTCCAGGTATTCACAACCCTACCTCCGTCTGATTTCCTGCCTGTGCTAGGTCTTCCCTTTCACAGCTGCTGCACACTACTGTGCTAACCACTGTCACTTGGAAGCCAGAAGCACCATGGGAGCTGGTTTTTAAAGTCACCTGGTAATAAGGTCTTTCCCTGCCCCATTCATCCCTCTAGTCTCCCAGAGAGTATTTCTCCCATCTTCAGACCTTTAGCACATCCACCTGTTGTCACTTCCACAAATGACCTTGTTACCTAGTGAACTGAGAAACTGAAACTGTTCAAAGAAGTTCCCTGCAACTCTTATTGCCCACATGTTGCCCACCTATTTGACCTCCCCCTCACCTCCGTGTTTCTACGGATGAACCATTCGTTTTCTAAATAAAGGTCAGTTTCTCTACTTAATGCACCAAATACTACTTAACGTTTTTTTTGAACTCAATGTCAATTGCTCCAGCAATTGTCCCCTTTCCACCCTACCTCAAACATTTCCCTCTGTAACTGGTTATATTCTCCCATCTTTAAAAACACAAAAACCACAAACACCCAGCCGTGTCTTCTCCTCAGGCTATTATTCCATCCCTTCTTTATGCATCCATTCTATTTGTTCTTGAATCCTCTCAGCCAAAGTTACTTGGATCCCTGCCATGCCACCAAATCACTTCTTTCAAGATCACCTGTGACCCTCACATCATGAGATCCAATAGTCATTACTCAGAGAGTCATCTTCTTATTTAACCAGTTGGCAACATTTGACACAGCTGGTTGTTAAATCCTTCTTAAAACGCTTTTTGTACTTTGCTTCCAATTCATCAAACACTTCTAGATTTCCTCCTCCTTCAGTGGCTTCTCCTTTGTTTTTGCTTTAAAGATAGGGTTACGCTGTGTCTCCCAGGCTAGAGGGCGGTGGTATGATCAGCTCACTGTAACCTCTGACTTCTCGGCTCAAATGACCTTCCCAGCTCACCCTCTCCAGTAGCTAGGATACGTGAGATAGGCACATATAGGCATGTATCATCACATGTAGGTATGTGCCAGCATGCTCAGCTTATTTATTTGTTTTTCTTTTTACTTTTTTGTAGAGACAGGGTCTCATTGTGTTGCCCAAGGTGATCTCAGACTCCCAGCCTCAAGCTGTCCTCCCATCTCAGCCTCTGAAAATGTTGGAATTGCAGTTGCTGGTTCTTTTTAAACAGCATTTATTAGTCCATTTTCATACTGCTATAAATAACTGCTTAAAACTGGGTAATTTATAAAGGAAGGAGGTTTAATTGACCCAGAGTTCAGCACAGCTGGGAGGTCTCAGGAAATTTACAATCATGGCAGAAGGTGAAGAGGAAGCAAGGCACTTTCTTCACAAGCAGCAGAAAGGAGAATGAACGCAGGAGAAACCACCAAATACTTACAAAACCATCAGATCTCCTGAGAACTCACTCACTATCCTGAAAACAGCATGGGAGAAACCACCATCGTGATTTAATTACCTCCACCTGATCCTCCCTTGACATGGAGGAATTATGGGGATTACAATTCAAGATGAGATTTTGGGTGGGAACACAGCCAAAATCCCAACCTCATTGGGCCAATTCTTGGGACTTTTTCTCATTCATATCCATACCAGAGGCTGGCCAGATCTTAAAGGATAGGTTTTGTCCACAAGGGGATCTGTAGCAGCTACTCAAGGCTGCCATTGTAGCAGGAAAACAGCCCGAGACAACGGATAAACAAACGGGTGCAGCAGTGTTCCAATACAATTTTATTTGCAAAAACGGGCAGCTGGTTGGATTCAACCCAAGAGCCATAGTTTGCTGACCCTGGATCCACATTCATTTCCCTAATTATTTCTTCGAGTCTCCTGGCTTTAAAATCTATCCATATGTTAATAATGTTCCCAATTGATACCTCCAGGCCAGACCTCTCCCTAGCCCTCCAGAGTCATTTATCCATCTGTCTCCTCAACCTCTCCACCTAGATTACTTAATCAGCCCATGGAATTAAACACATTCCAAACTGAGCGCCTGCTCATCCTTCAACTTGTTCTTCCCACTGTCTTCACCATCTTAATTAATGGCATCTCTGTTTTATTAGTGGCTGAAACCAAAAACCTTGACTCCTCACTTTTGTCAGAACCGGCTTAAACATCTTCAAAGAAAACCCCTTCTGGCTGGGCATGGTGGTTCACCCCTATAATCCCAGCACTTTGCGAAGCCAAGGTGGGTGGATTGGCTGAGCCTTGGAGTTCAAGACCAACCTGGGCAGCATGATGAAATCTCATCTTTACACACACACATACACACACACATGAGTGTGATGATGTGTGCCTCTGATCTCAGCTGCTCAGGAGACTGAAGTGGGAGGATTGCTTGAAGGCAGAAGGTCGAGGCCCCAGTGAGCCATGATTGCACCACTCCACTCCAGCCTGGGTGATACAGCAAGACCCTGTCTCAAAAAAAGAAAAAGAAAACCTCTTCAACTTTTATTACCTTTGATTAAGATCCTCTGGCTTTGTACAGAGCAGCAGCCCTGCTGCTCCCCACATACGAGCCACTAACATATTCTCCTGGTTCATCCTGTAATATATATCAAGACCTTGACCATTTCTCACAGCCTCTACTGCCACCTCTTAGGTCCAAACCACTGTACTCTACAACTGAGATTATTCCAGCAGCCTCTAAATCATCTTTGTAGCTTCACCCCTGGCTCCTGCGTTCTCTTCTCAACACAGCAACCAAAATGATCTTGTTAAATCACAAAGCAAATCATATCACTCCCTCTGCTCCCAACCCTCTGATGCTTTCTCATATCACTGAGATTAAAAACCCAAAGCCTTGCAGTGGTTCACACACCCAAGATGAGCAGAATTCCCACTTCTGTTCACCTCTCTGTCATCTCTTGCTATTTGTGCTGCACTATGCAAATTCAGTCATCATTCTCTTCAAATATTTCAGGGGCATCCCTGCCTCAGGGCCTCTGTATTGACCATCCTTTTTGGGTAGAGTAATCTGCCAAATAAGCAGGGCGGTTCCTTCAGCTTCTTCAAGTCTTTATTCCAATGTCACTTCTCAGCGAGCTCTTCTCAGACCATTCTATTAAAAACTGGAAGCTGCCTACACCACACTCTTTGTCCTTTCCCAGCTTTGGGTGTCTCCTTAGCAATTTCATCTGACATGCTGTATATTTCATTGTATGTCTTATTATCTGTCTTCTCCTACTAGAATGCATTCGACAGAGACAAGAATGTTTCCTTACATTTTGCTTGCTGCTACTTCCCAAGCACTTAGAGGGACAGTGCCAGGTAGATAAATAAGCAAACAATAAATACATTATTGAATGAAGGAATTCTAGGGTCCTCAGAGAAAAAAATAGATTTGGAGATTATTTACCATAGAAATCAGAAGAAGATTGTAGAAAGTTCGGTAAGCTATGAGAAGATATTGCTTCTACGATTAGCAATATAACATCATTGAGAAAGAGCAGATTGAGATAAGGACACCACTGGATATAGCAACAATCCTAATTGTCTCTACAAGAAATTAAGTTAGTGATCTCCAGGCTACCCTAGAGCTGTTCTCAGAGTGTGTAATGAGGCCAGGGGGAGGATCAAATGTAGATAGTATTTACTTTGTGCCAGACACCTAGCCAAGCACTTTGTGTTTATTAACACACCGAATCCCCAGGACAACCTATGAAGTAGGTAGTATTTTTATTCTTATTTTAAAGCAAGGAAAGTGGAACACAGAGACGTTAAGCGACTTGGCCAAGGTAATACAGCAAATAGGTGGTGAGTACAGGGCATAAACCCAGGCAGTCAAGCTGCAACCCATGATCTTTGTTAACTCCACAATATTGCCTTTTAGGTCTCAGTGATGGAAATAAGAGTTTCGATTAGAAATGCCAACTTGATCACTCTTCTTAAACTACCATCCTAAAGAAATATAGAGAAAAACACCTTTGTACCTGCCCTGAGAACTACAAGAGGATGCCATGAATGCTCGTGAAATAATTAATGCAAGACATCATGGGGGAGGGAGTCCCAGATAGAAAAGAGATGCTGAAGCTGAGGCTGCCTGGACAGAAAATCCCTTAGGGATCTGAAGGAAAAGACTTCCAAGTCTATCTGCATGAGTACCTCCAACTTTGACCAACCACTGATAAAAACAGGAGTGTGCCTTGGAGCTGGCAGATGGGAGTAGGGAACGGAGAGAGATGAATGCCCTGGTCATCTTTATTTGCTAGTCCATGATGCAGAGAACAAGAGTTCCCACTCCAAGCCTGCATTCAGGACATATGGCAAATAAGAAAAGAGGGCTTTAATGGAAGGATCTCATTGTATAGAAACAATTACAGGAAGGAGCAGTGTCTCTGGTAACTAAATTCAGGCTACTCCTCAAAACACTTAAAAAGCCCTCTCTCCATGGAGAATCTTCCTGCTGCCTAATTATTTCTCTTCCTTAACTGCTCCTCATATCACTGCCCCACAGGTCACAGACCCCTTATCCAGCCAAGTAATACATGAATATATCTAATTATTTCCTTTCCCTATGAGTTGGAAATATTTAAAACAAGGACTTACATAGTAACTGGCAGAATGACCTACTAAACCAGGCCATGACATACCACTTCTTAGAAGGTTGCATAAGAAAAGGTTGCTGGAACTAAAGCAGATTTACAAGAAAAAAACAAATTAGCCCATTCAAAAGTGTGCAAAGGATATGAACAGACACTTTACAAAAGAAGACATACATGAGGCCAACAAACATATGAAAAAATGCTCATCATCATTGGTCATTAGAGAAATGCAAATCAAAACTACATTGAGTTAGAATGGCGATCATTAAAAAATCTAGAGACAGCAGATGCTGGAGAGGATGTGGAGAAATAGGAACACTTTTACACTGTTGGTGGGAGTGTAAATTAGTTCAACCATTGTGAAAGACACTGTGGCAATTCCTCAAGGACCTAGAAATAGAAATTCCATTTGACCCAGCAATTCCATTATTGGGTATATATCCAAAGGATTATAAATCGTTCTACTATAGGAACACATGCACACGAATGTTCATTGCAGCACTGTTTACAATAGCAAAGACCTGGAACCAACCCAAATGCCCATCAATGATAGACTGGACAGGGAAAATGTGGCACATATACTCCATGGAATACTATGCAGCCATAAAAATCTATGAATTCTTGTCCTTTGCAGGGACGTGGATGAACCTGGAAACCATCATTCTCAGCAAACTGACACAAGAACAGAAAATCAAACACCGCATGTTCTCACTCATAGGTGGGTGTTGAACAGTGAGAACACATGGACACAGGGAGGGGAGCATCACACACTGGGGTCTGTCAGGGGGAAATAGGGGAGGGACAGTGGGGGGTGGGGAGTTGGGGAGAGATAGCATGGGGAGAAATGACAGATATAGGTGATGAGGAGGAAGGCAGCAAATCACACTGCCACGTGTGTACCTATGCAACAATCTTGCATGTTCTTCGCATGTACCCCAAAACCCAAAATGCAATTAAAAAAAGAAAGAAAAGATTGCTGGACAGATTTTAAATACTTTCATTCTTATTAAAAAGAACAAATCTGATAATACAAAGCAAACACCCCCTAAGAATTGAAGCAAGAAACAAGATTTTTAAAAACACAAAGACTAATATACATGCTCAGTAAGAATGTCTAAATAAATGCTGGGATAGAACATGTTCATGGAATGGAAGTTAACATTGTAAAGGTAT
This sequence comes from Cebus imitator, assembly GCF_001604975.1. NCBI lineage: Eukaryota > Metazoa > Chordata > Mammalia > Primates > Cebidae > Cebus > Cebus imitator. The sequence goes on from NW_016107456.1 coordinate 4,691,419, forward strand.
TAGTTCTCCCAGACTGGCCTTTGTAAAATAGTTTAGCACTATTTACTATACTTACTTTATTTGATGATAAACTCTATTGTGTTTAGAGATGTGTGCTTAAGGAGTGAAAATGATAAAGAAAAGCAAGGTCATGGTATGAAGTTCAGTACTGAAAAATTAATGAGACATTTGTTTTATGCATTTGTATGTATTTCAAAATAAACAGGATAAAATGTAATAGTGTATATAATCTTACAGCAACAAATGTAAAATTTAGATGATATGGTAAAATATTAATTTAAAAACTTGACTCAAGGAAAAGCAATTCTATATAGTTTTACAACAAATAAGGAAATAGAATTAGTAATTTAAACTTTTGCAACAAAGTACACATCAGTCCCGGGTGACTTCATAAGTGCAATTAGTCAAACACTCAAGGAGTTTGTAATCCCAATCTTACACACTTTATGAGACAGGGAAAAGAAGAAGCACTTCCCCCTTCAATTTATGACAAGACTGTAGCCTTGATATCAAACGCATAAGAGCTTATTAGGAGAAAAAAAAGATGCAAATACCCTAAACAAAGTATTAGTAAACTATCCAAAACTGTATAAATATGCAAAAAAATAGTTTATTTTAAGAAATCAGTATTAGTCTAACTTAAGTAAATCTGTTTAATTTGCTACAGTAACATACTAAAGGAGGGAAAACACATAACATTACTACAATAGATACAGAAAAAGCATCAGTTAATGCTCAGCATGATTTAAAAAACAAAATATTCTTGTATGCTGGAATAATTATGACCCCCTCAAACTGATAAAGATAACTAAAAACCTATAAACACCATACTCAAAGATGAAACAATATCATCATTATCTTTAAAATTGGAGATAGACATATCATCATTTCTATTAAAGACTGTATTGGTAGTATAGTTGAAGGTAAGAAAATAAAGGTAAAAGATCGGAATCGAACAAAACTGTTATTAACTATACATGCTACAATTATCTACGTAGATAATCCAAAGAAATCTGCACACAAATTATTAGAATTAATATAAGAATATAGCATGTTTGCCAAGACATTAACATTAAAAAGTCAACTGCATTTCTATTAAGCTAATAAATATGTGGTATTTTCTTTTTTTAAATATATATATATATTTTTTGCATTTTTCTGGGGTACATGTAAAGAACATGCAGAATTGTTGCATAGGTACATACATGGCAATGTGATTTGCTGACTCCATCCCCATTACCTATATCTGGCATTTCTCCCCATGTCACCCCTCCCCAACTCCCTACTCCCCACTGTCCCTCCCCTATTCCCCCACAATAGACCCCAGGGGGTGATGCTCCCCTCCTTGTGTCCATGTGTTTTCATTGCTCAACACCTTCCCATGAGTGAGAACATGTGGTGCTTGATTCTCTGTTCCTGTGTCAGTTTGCTGAGCATGATGGTTTCCAGGTTCATCCATGTCCCTGCAAAGGATACAAACTCATCATTTTTTATGGCTGCATAGTATTCCATGGTGTATACGTGCCACATTTTCTCTGTCCAGTCTATCATCGATAGGCATTTGGGTTGGTTCCAAGTCCTTGCTATTGTAAACAGTGTTGCAATGAACATATGTGTGCATATGTCTTTATAATAGAATGATTTATAATCCTTTGGTTATATACCCAGTAATGGGATTGCTGCGTCAAATGGAATTTCTATTTCTAGGTCCTTGAGGAATCGCCACAGTGTCTTCCACAATGGTTGAACTGATTTATACTCCCACCAGCAGTGTAAAAGTGTTCCTATTTCTCCACATCCTCTCCAGCATCTGTTGTCTCCAGATTTTTTAATGATCGCCATTCTAACTGGCATGAGATGGTATCTCAATGAATTTTGATTTGCATTTCTCTAATGACCAGTGATGATAAGCATTTTTTTCATATGTTTGTTGATTTTGTATCCTGAGACTTTGCTGAAGTTTGTATCAGTTTAAGGAGATTCTGGGCTGAGATGATGGGGCCTTTTAAATATACAATCGTCATCTGCAAATAGAGACAATTTGACTTCCTCCTTTCCTAATTGAATACCCTTTATTTCTTTTTCTTGCTTGATTGCTCTGGCTAGAACTTCCAGTACTATACTGAATAGGAGAGGTGACAGAGGGCATCCTTGTCTAGTGCCAGATTTCAAAGGGAATGCTTCCAGTTTTTGCCCATTCAGTATGATATTGGCTGTGGGTTTCTCGTAAATAGCTTTTATTATTTTGAGATATGTTCCATTGATACCTGGTTTATTGAGAGTTTTTAGCATAAAGTGCTGTCGAATTTTGTTGAAGGCCTTCTCTGCATGTATTGAGATAAACGTGGTTTTTGTCTTTGGCTCTGTTTATGTGGTGAATTACGTTTATAGACTTGTGTATGTTGAACCAGGCTTGCATCCCCGGGATGAAGCCTACTTGATCCTGATGGATGAGCTTTTTGATGTGCTATTGCAATTGGATTGCCAGTATTTTATTGAAGATTTTTGCATCTATGTTCATCATGGATATTGGCCTCAAGTTTTCTTTTCTTGTTGAGTCTCTGCCAGGTTTTGGTATCAGGATGATGCTGGTCTCATAAAATGATATGGGGAGGATTCCCTCTTTCTGGATTGTTTGGAATAGTTTCGGAAGGAGCGATACCAGCTCCTCTTTATATGTCTGGTAGAATTCAGCTGTAAACCCATCTGGACCTGGGCTTTTTTTGGCTGGTAAGCTATTAATTGCTGTCTCAACTTCAGCCCTAGTTATTGATCTATTCTTCCTTGTTTAGGCTTGGGAGGGTGCAAGTGTCCAGGAATTTATCCATTTCTTACAAGTTTACTGGTTTATATGCATAGAGTTGTTTGTAGCAATCTCTGATGGTGGTTTGTATTTCCGTGGAATATGTGGTGATATCCCCTTTATCGTTTTTTATTGCATCTATTTGATTATTCTTTCTTTTCTTTTTTATTAATCTGGCTAGTGGTCTATTTTGTTGATCTTTTCAAAAAACCAGCTCCTGGATTTATTGATATTTTCATTTTTTATCCAGTCAACATTCAAGAGCCAGTTGTTCAGTTTCCATGAAGTTGTGTGGTTCCGAGTTAGTTTCTGAATGCTGAGTTCTAATTTGATTGCACTGTGGTCTGAGAAACTGTTTGTTATGATTTCCGTTCTTTTGCATTTGCTGAGGAGTGATTTACTTCCAATGATGTGGTCAATTTTAGAGTAAGTGTGATGTGGTGCTGAGAAGAATGTATATTCTGTGGATGTGGGGTGAGAGTTCTGTAAATGTCTATTAGGTTTGCTTGGTCCAGATCTGAGTTCAAGTCCTGGATATCCTTGTTAATTTTCTGTCTGGTTGATCTGTCTAATATTGACAGTGGAGTGTTAAAGGCTCCCAGTATTATTGTGTGGGAGTCTAAGTCTCTTTGTAGTTCATTAAGAACTTGCTTTATATATCTGGGTGCTCCTGTATTAGGCACATATATATTTGGGATCCGTAGCTCTTCTTGTTGCATTGATCCTTTTACCATTATGTAATGCCCTTCTTTGTCTCTTTTGATCTTTGTTGGTTCAAAGTCTATTTTATCAGAGACTAGAATTGCAACTCCTCCTCTTTTTTGCTCTCCATTTGCTTGATAGATCTTCCTCCATCCCTTTATTTTGATCCTATCTGTATCCTTGCATGTGAGATGTGTTTCCTGGATACAGCATGCCGATGGGTTTTGACTTTTATCCAATTTGCCAGTCTGTGTCCTTTGATTGGGGCATTTAGCCCATTTACATTTAAGGTTAATATTGTTATGTGTGAATTTGATCTTACCATTTTGATGCTAGCTGGTTGTTTTGACCATTAGTTGATGCAGTTTCTTCATTGTGTTGATGCCCTTTACCATTTGGTACATTTTTGGAGTGGCTGGTACTGGTTGTTCCTATGTTTAGTGCTTCTTTCAGGAGCTCTTGTAAAGCAGTCCTGGTGGTGATGAAATCTCTGAGCAATTGCTTGTTCATAAAGGATTTTATTTCTCCTTTGCTTATGAAGCTTAGTTTGGCTGGATATGAATCTCGGGGTTGAAAGTTCGTTTCTTTAAGGATGTTGAATATTGGTCCTCACTCTCTTCTGGCTTGTAGGGTTTCTGCCGAGAGATCTGCTGTGAGCCTCATGGGCTTCCCTTTGTGGGCAATCTGACCATTCTCTCTGGCTGCCCTTAGCATTTTTTCCTTCATTTCAAACCTGGTGAATCTGACAATTATGTGCCTTGGGGTTGCTTTTCTTGAGGAATATCTTTGTGGTGTTCTCTGTATTTCCTGGACTTGGATGTTGGCCTGCCTTGCTAGGTTGGGGAAGTTCTCCCAGATAATATCCTGAAGAGTGTTTTCCAGCTTGGATTCATTCTCTCCATCACGTTCAGGTACAGCTATCAAATGTAGATTAGGTCTTTTCACATAATCACTTATTTATTGGAGGCTTTGTTCATTTCTTTTTACTCTTTTTTCTCTACTCTTGCCTTCTCATTTTATTTCATTGAGTTGATCTTCAATCTCTGATATCCTTTCTT
>NW_016107456.1:4696004-4710284 GCF_001604975.1 Cebus imitator
TTGGAGGCTTTGTTCATTTCTTTCACTCTTTTTTCTCTACTCTTTCCTTCTCATTTTATTTCATTGATTTGACCTTCTATCTCTGATATCCTTGGTCAATTCAGCTGTTGAAACTCGTGTATGCTTCGCAAAGTTCTCGTATTGTGTTTTTAAGCTCCATCAATTCATTTATATTCCTCTCTAAGCTGTTTATTCTCGTTAGCATTTCATCAGACCTTTTTTCAAGGTTCTTAGTTTCTCTGTATTGTGTTAGAACATGTTTTTTAGCTCAGAGAAGTTTGTTATTACCCACCTTCTGAAGCCTGTTTCTGTCAATTCATCAGACTCGTTCTCCATCCAGCCTTGTTCCCTTGCTGGTGAGGAGTTGTGATCCCTTGGAGGAGGTATTTTCATCCTTTTTGTGCTAGTGTCTTCCCATCTTTGTGGATTTATCTACCTGTGGTCTTTGTGGTTGGTGACTTTCGGATGGGGTCTCTGAGTGGATGTCCTTTGTGTTGCTGATGAAATTATTTCTTTCTGTTTCTTAGTTTTCATTCTAACAGTCAGGCCCCCCTGCTGTAGGACTTCTGGAGGTCCACTCCAGACGCTGCTTGTCTGGGGTCACCTGCAGAGGCTGCAGAACAGTAAGGGTTGTTGCCAGTTTCTTCTTCTGTTATCTTTGTCCCAATGTTTTAGAAGGATACCCGCCAGATGTCAGCCTGAGCTCTCCTTTATGAGGTGCCTTTTTGGTTATACAGGGGTCGGGGAGCTGCTTGAGGTCAGGGAGTCTATCCTTTATAGGAGCTCAAGTCCTGAGCTGTGAACTCCGTTGTTCTCTTCAGAGCTGCTGGACAGGTACATTTAAGTCTGCTGCAGTGCAACTCATAACCACCTTTTTTTCCCAGGTTCCTCTGTCCCAGGAAGGTGAGGCTTTATTTATAAGTTCCTGTCATTCTGCTGCCTTTTTTCAGAGATGCCCTGCCCAGCGAGGAGGTAGCCTAGTCACAGTCTGCTAGCAGAGGCATTGCTGAGCTGCCGTGGGCTCTGCCCAGCTGCTGTGTAAACTTCCTTGCAGGTTTGTTTATAGGGGTTTAGTTAGGACTGCCTCAGTAATGGTGGACTGTCTCTTTAATGGCAGACTGCCTTGGTAATTGTGGACTGCCTCAGTAATGGTGGGCTGACTCAGTAACGGTAGGCTGCCTCAGTAATGGTGAACTGCCTCAGTAATGGTGGACACCCTCCCCCTGACACAGAGCTGGACCATCCTGGGTCCAGCTGTGCTTGCTGTGAAACTCTCAATCCACAGTGTTTCAGATTGCTAGTCTTTGTTGGGGTGGAACCAGCTGAGCCAGATCACCTGGCTCCCTGTTTCAGCCCCTTGTTTCAGTTGAATGGGCGACTCTTTATCTCAGGCATTCCAATAGCCAGATGAAACGGTACCCGGATTTGTGTGAGTTTTTTTTGCAGAGACCCACTATGCTGGCTGAAACAGCCATGCTGGAGACTCGTGGCATTTTTCCGCCCAGGAATCTCCTGGTCTGTGGGCAGTAAAAATTCATTTGGAAATGTGGTCATCACTCACCCTCTGCGTTTTCGCTGGGAACTGCAATCCAGAGCTGTTCCTATTCAGCCATCTTGGATCTTCTGTCAAATATGTGATATTTTCTTCAAGACACTATTTACAATAACAATAAAAATATAAGGTATTTACTAATACATTTAACTAAGTTCTCAAGATGCACATATATATGTATAAAGCACTGAAAGACGTTAAAGAAGGCCTGAATAAAAGATATACCATGTTCATGGATGAGAAAACCTATTATTATAAAGACCTGATTTTATCTTCCAATTGATCTATAATGCATGCAACTGAAATTTAAAAATCAAACATTTTTTGAAAAGGTACAAGCTAGTCATAAAATGTTTATGTAAGGAAAAAGTAAGAGTAGTCAAGACAGTCCTGAACATGAAATACAAGTTAACAGACTTGACCAGATAGCAAGACTTGTATCTCATTGTTAATTAAGTTGTGATATTGACACAGGGAATGTCTAATAGAACCATTGAATATAATAGGACGTAGAAGTAGACCCATACATATGTGGAAATGTGACAGAAGTTAAAATTATCAGGCAGATTAACTGAGTGATTAAAAATATTTTTTTTAGTCTCCCTAGGATAAGGAGAAAGAATTATAATTGGATTTTTACCTCATGTTATACACAGTAGCACAATTGTAAATGAGTCGAGTACATTTTATTAAAGGAGTAACTTTTAAATGTCAGTGAACATTTAGAAAAGTATTCTTATGACTTCAGGATAGAGAAAGTGTTTCTTAAGTAAAACCCTTTTCAGTGAGTTTATTCAGAAGCAGACCCTGAGATAAGGATATAAATGAAAGTAGTTTATTTAGGAGATGGTATCAGGATACACTCAGGAGAAAGAGGGAAAGTGAGACAGGAAAGGGAAGAAGATCAATACAATATTTTTTAACAAATAATTACCATGTAAATAACTGAGTTCTAGAACACTGTTATTCCAAATGGGTCCAAGGACCAGCACTGACTTGTTGACTCTTTCTAATCCATAACAAGTAAAGAAAGAAAGTATTGAAAAAGAAGGAGCTTACTATTTTTATTTTTTGCTTTTTCAGTTTTACTTTTACTTTAAAATTTTACTTCCCTAGTAATTTATTTTTATTGTATTTTATGATGGCATGAGTCTACGATGGATTTGGAATTATGATTATCTCAATGGTTTCAGTGTTTGAAAGGGTTTGAGAAGTGCTAGTAAAACATGTCTCAGAATTACCCAACCAAGTAGTAAGGAAACGGGGATGTTCATCCATCAACTCCCTTTCATTGCTTGAAGGATGTTTTCAGGGCATTTTCTCTCTGGCACTTCTTGCTTTTTCCATGTGGATAACAAGTTGGCTCCCACAGCCTTTAGGTAAAGTAGCAGGTGTTTCGCAGTAAGCATTGTTCAGTGGGATATAGGGAAGCCATCAACAGTCTCTGCTACTAAATTTGCCTTTCTCTTTCTCACATACAAAAACTAAAAACTGATCAATTTGAGTACATTAAAATAAAGAACTGATCCATAGTCAAAGGTAGCATAAAGAGAAACATGAGACACAAATTGAAAGATGTTTTTCAGTAACACATATAGCCAATAAAAAGATTAGTATCAAACATAAATGATGAATCTTTATAGATCAACAGAGAAAGGACAGTAATATCCAATAAACATTAAAAGATGCTGCTAAATAGGTAAAAACATGTAAAACCTTAATGAAGTATCATTTTACACTTACCAGATGTTCTAGAATTTTAAAACCTGATAATACCAACTGTTTATAAAGATGTAGAGAAGTAGGGACCTTCAGAACATTGCTTGGGCCAGTGTTACCACCATGTTGGAAAACAATTTGGCATTATTCTGTGAAAACAACGACAGATATGCTCTCTAGTCATAGGAATAGATCCTCTATTCCTAAGTGCACCTTAGTAAAATCTTGTATGTATGTTCAACGGAATGTACAAATGCATACTAGTAAATTATATTCTAAGACAGCCCCCCCTGGCTACAATTCTAATGCTCATATGCTGTAGAATGGTGGAATAAATAAGAATATATTCATAAAATATTAGATGAATTAAATACAACTATGTGCATCAAAATAGATTATTCTCAAAATTATGATGAGTGACAAATGCAAATCATATAATAGAAAATACTCAATCCACATATATTTAAGAGAAATCAAGAAAAAATGATATGTTGTTTTGGGATAGATGTATATATTTAGAGCTTTGAATAAAATAAAGAGAATGATTAAGAGAAAATTCAGGCCAGGTGCAGTAGCTCACGCCTGTTATGCCAGCACTTAGGGAGGCTGAATCACTTGAGGTCAGGAGTTCGAGACCAGCCTGGCCAACATGGTAAAACCCTGTCTTTTCTAAAACTACAAAAATTAGCTGTGTATGGTGCAGGTGCCTGTGATCCCAGCTACTTGGGAGGCTGCGACAGGAGAATCACTTGAATCTGGGAGGCAGAGGTTGCAGTGAGCCAAGATTGCACCATTGCACTCCAGCCTGGGTGAAAAGAGTGAAACTCCAAGTCAAAAAAAAAAATTTTAAAAAGAAAAGAAAAATCAGGATACTACCTGTAGTACCTGTTTTCTTAAAAAAAAATAATTTATTATTTATTCATTTACCGATGGGGAAGGAAAAAATAGTGATGGACATACAGAGTGCTTCAATAGTACAGTAATGTTTTATTTCTTAGAGCAGATAGTGGGCACATGTATGTTTGTTTAATGAGTATTCCTTGAGCTATTCTTATATTATTACACGTACTTTTTAATATAATGTAAAACACTATAAAAGTAACTTTTTAATATAATGCAAAAACAATATGAACAAAGTAATAAAGTCCTAGAAATGCAATTTATAAGAAATAAAAGAAAAACTTTTTTAACTGGGGGGCATAAAGAAAGCATTAATAAATAAAGATTTATATGGTATTACTGGAAAGAAGGACTCATGTTACAAAGAGATGCTCTTTGCTTCCCAAAAAAGAGAAAAAAAACGCAACTGCAATAAAAATATTGATGAAGTATATTTGAAACTTTATAAAATTATTCCTAAATTATTCTGGAAGAATAAATGGGTAGTCATACCTCAAAAAAACTTTGCAAAAGAAGAATAATAAAAGAAAAAGACTCCTTCTACCAAGTTTCAAAACATGTCATCTCAATGAAATACAGAAATACTGTCACAGTAAAAACTACAACTCAGTGAAATAGAAAACCAAACAACATATGCTAGAATATAAAATAATTTAATATGGTGGTAAGATGGCATTTTAAATCACTGGGGAAAGTTTTGACTGGTCAATTAATTGTCCTTTACAATTGAGACAATTGTAAGGAATTCTAGTTAGATTTCTACCATGTATAGTATACACAGTAATTTCAGAAATATTGAAGTGTGAGGTGTAAAAAGAAAAAGACGGGAATAAGACATAAAATACATAAATTATAAAATAACCATTTATCTGTATTTTCCATTCACCTGGTCTGGTGTGAGAAAGAGAATTTTCTCCAAATTGGAAAGATCAAGTTTTATTAGCTCGAGTTTCCTTATCACAATCTTCATCAGATAGACCCTCCATCAGATAAAGCCTTCTTAACATCCATCAGACAGACCGTCCTCAGTTTCCATCAGATAGACCCTCAGGTGAATGAACAGAAAGTTCATCTCTCTATTCAGCTTACTTTCTACTCTCCATTAGTAAAGATTCTCCTCTCTTTCCAAATTCTTGATGCAACTCGTCTCTGACTACACTTTTGGTAGATGGTTTCACCCCACTTCTCAAAAAACCAGAGCCATTAGGACACTTCGATTCCTCCCTGCACAGCATTAGCACATTTCCATCCTCTCCCCTTCTTTCACAGAAGGAAAGATACCTTCTTTCAACCCACCCCTGCTCTTGCCTTTCAGGACCTTACCATTGTCAGCTATTTCCTCTCTTTCTCACTCTTCTCTTTATTAGCTCTGTTTTAAAATTTTTTTCTTGGTTGCTTTAATCATAACCTCTCTTATCTTTATGAGGATCACCATTTTGGCTCCATATCTCATTCCTGTTGTTTGGAATTCCCTTCCTTTTCACAGCCAGCATCGTTTACTTGTGTCACCTCACCTTCCACTTTCTTGTCAACCCTCTTCAGGACAGCTTGTGATGCCAGCATTCTCCCTTAAATTACTCTTGGTTGGCTCATGAGTAACTTTGAGGACAGTAGGTTCAATGGGCAAGTTTAAAGCTACATCTTACTTGACTACTCAGCCATATTTGTGACTGCTGACCAGCACCTTCTTGACCCTCATTCCTTCCTTGGATGCTATGGTGACAACTCACTTCCAGGTTTTCTGATTGCGTCTCTAACACTGACTCCCCGTTTCTCCATTCATTTTCCTCCTGATTGTTAATCCTGGAGTTCCACTTCACTTAGTTTTAGACATTTTTTTTTCTCTGCTCTATACTCTTGCCATCTATTCCCTGCCCACGGTTTCCATTTCCAAACATTGGCCCCAGTCTTCCCATATCCAGCTGCTACTCAACGTTACCACTTGGATGTTCTTTGTATACCTGAAATAAATTATGACAAAAACAGCTCGCCAGCTTCCTCTCCAAAACTGGTCATCCTTTAAGGCTTCTTCTCTGTAAACAACATTCTGATTCCCCAGTTGTATAAAACAAAAGGGCTACAGTTCTCCATGACACATCCCTTCCCTCCTTCGCCCTTATCTGTCACCACCAAGTCATGTTAGTTTAGCATCCCCATATCTCTGCACAGTCCATTTCACTTCTACATTGCCATCACCCTGCTTCAAATCTCCTGCACAGTCCATTTATCTTCCACATTGCCATCATCTGAGTCCAGATCTCCTATACAATCTATTTCTCTTCTACGCTACCATCATTCCAGTCCAGGACACGGTTCTTTCTCCTCAGGATGACAATGCAGCATCCTAACTGATTTTTCTCCTTCCACCCTTAACCTTACAAAGCTAACCACCACACTGCAGCACCTCCTCCCCCTTTTGCCCTGGTAACTTCTACTTATCCAGCAACTCTAATGTATGTGCCATTTAATATCCTAACTTGCCATTCTAGGTTTTCCTCTGATTTTAATAATTCTCCTAATACCATAGTCCTTTAGGTCAGTGTCCTGATTTTAAAAATTTAATGAATTAATTATTAGTATAATCATTAAATGTTCGTCTCTCTTTCCAGAATACAAGCTTTATCAAGGATTTGACTACTTCTGTCTTTGTTATTGTTTATCTCTAGTATCCATCACTGTCCCTTGATGATATTAAATACATAATAAATATTTCTGGAAAGGAAGGATGGATAAGGGAAAACAATAGTATTCCTGACTAGTTAAAAGCTTCTGCAGGCTGAGTATGGTGGCTCACACCTGTAGTCCCAGCACTTTGGGAGGCTGAGGCCGGCAAATCATGAGGTCAGGAGTTCGAGACCAGCCTGACCAACATGGTGAAACCCCGTCTCTACTAAAAATACAAAAATTAGCCCAGTGTGGTGGTGCACACCTGTAATCCCAGCTAATCAGAAGGTTGAGGCAGGAGAATCATTTGAACTCAGGAGGAGGAGGTTGCAGTGAGCTGAGATTGCACCACTGCACTCCTGCCTAGTGAAAGAGCAAGACTGTCTCACCAAAAAATAATAAATAAAATAAATAAATAATTTTAAAAATATATTTTGATCATTGGTTTCGATGTTTCTAAAAAAAAAAAAAAGCTTCTGCATGATTTTAAAAGCAAAAAACTGGCAAAAATATGTTTGCAACCTATGCAATAAAGCTTATGCCCTTAAAATGAAATTACAGTTACAAGCCCATAAGACAAAGATGAGCAAAAATGAAAATGAGCACAAGGTATAGAGAATTTGCTCATAAAAGAAGCAATGTAAATGGCTAATTAAACTGAAAACAAAATCTGTACTCTCCAGTATTCTAAAAAAGATACACATACACATGCACTTAATTTTTTAAATAGTCAGTGTTGGCAAAAGTAGACATATTCTTCTGTTGGGGAGTCAAGAATGGTACAAACTTTCTGAAAGGCAATCTGGTAATATATGTCAGAAGCCTTAAAAATAAAATAGTTCATTTACTTTGGCCCAGTAAATTAATTTCCATAGCATCAATCTTAAGGACATCAGCAGAGCTGCATGCATACTTACCTATACGCATGCTCATTCCAGCATCACTCAAAATCATGAAGAATTCAAACCAACTTTAATGCCCAATAATAAAGGATTAGTGGCTATAAAGGGGCACTGCCCCCTCTAGGCAGCCAGTAAAATGCATGGCCCCAGAGAACATCCAAAGATTTTTTTTTTAATTCTGCAATTTCTTGAGTGATAAAATGAGGTCACAACACAATGTACACAATAGGAGTTAATATTTTTTAAAAATAAGATATATATATATATATATATATATGCATAGGCATATCTTTTTAAATAAAATTTTTATATGAATAAAAAGACTAGAAAATATCTTTGAACATGCAAATTATGAGTAATTTTGTTCTTTTCTTTTTTTAACCTTTTTATGTATTCTTAATATTCAACAAATTCTGTGTATCATGTACATAATGAGCAAAACTAAATATATTTTAATTTAACAAAAGGGAACCTATTGCAGCATATGGCCAAGGCTATATGTAGCGAGGCGTTGCGTGATGATTAAGAGTATATGCTTTAAAGCTCACAGACAGGTGTTTAGTTCCCTCTTTACAACTTAAGAGCCATATGACCTTCAGCAAGTTATTCCATTCTCTCAGCCTCAGTTCCCTTATCGACACAAAGGAGATGATACTTACTGGGCAGAGCGGTTTTGTGGCTTAAGTGAAATAATGTAGGTAAAATTCTAACCCAAGCATAAGTGCTTAGTAAAAGTACCTGCTTTTATAATGCCAAAACATAAATAGATCTGGTAACAATTTACTGAAATTCATTATTTCCAAGGGGGTTACAGCAGAAAGGTTGGGGAATAATTTGCTTTCTGGCTCAGCATCTTCCAGACGGCTGTAAGAATAGTGAAATCCAGCAGGAAGATGCCGGCAGGAAGGCTGACTGCCTTCAAAAGCCGTCCCAGGGAAGGTTGCATTCATTAGGGCAAAATGCTGGCGTAGGTCATCCATCCACATATTCATCCCACCAGCAAAATGTTATGATGCATCTCCTTCATGCCAGGCATTGGGACTCAACAGCAAGACAAGCTAGCTCCCTTCTTGGAGCAAGGCAAGCTTCTTCTAATTGGATTGAGGTTTCAAGCCACATAGTTCATGTTGGATTCAGGAATTAGTCAGGAAACTGACGAAGCACTTCCTAAAGTTAGAGAAAACTTGGCAGAGTGAAGAAAATGATACTTGGGAAGATGATGAAAAGCTCACTTTGCATTTCTCAAATACAAATCCTAAAGCAAGCTTGTCTAACCAGCGGCCCGTGAGTCGCATGCAGCCCAGGGTGGCTTTGAATGCGGTCCAACACCAATTCATAAACTTTCTTAAAACGTTATGAGATTTTTTTTTGCAATTTTTAAAAATCTCATGAGCTATTGTTAGTGTATTTTATGTGCGACCCACAACAATTCTTCGAGTGTGGCCCAGGGAAGCCAAAAAATTTGACACCCATGAAGCAAAGACCTTATTTCAGATTCCCACCTGCTGGCAGAACTGGAAACTGTTGTGTCCTCTCTACCCTTATCAGGTTCAGTTTGTAAACTTACTTACTCAGTCTGCAGGTGAAAAGCCTCATCAGCCTTCTGAAAATGGGTCAACATAGGCTGGGTGCGGTGGCTCATGCCTGTAATCCCAGCACTTTGGGAGGCTGTGGCAGGTGGATCTCTTGAGGTTAGGAGTTCAAGACCAGCCTGGCCAACATGGTGAAGCCCTGTCTGAAAAAAAAAAAAGAAAAAGAAAATGGGTCAGCAAACTATGGCCTGTGGGTCAAATCCAGCCCATTGCATGTTTTTATAAATAAAGTTTTATTGGCACCCCACCATACCCATTCATTTATGAATTATCTGTAGTCATTTTTGTGCTAAAATGACAGAGTTGAATAGTTATGACAGAGTTCAGTAGTTATGATAGAGAATGTACGGCCCATCAGACCTAAAATATTTCCTGTCGGGTTCTTTATAGAAACTTTGTCAACCCCTTTTCTAGGTCAGTGGGGCTGCAGAAATGATGTGGAAGGTGACGTCAAGTTAATAACTTTTCCATTCTGTAGTTCCAGGAGCTGTTCCTCTAGAATCCATCCAAGGGGGGCCCTTTGAGGAGAAGATCTACATCCAATGGAAACCTCCCAATGAGACCAATGGGGTCATCACGCTCTATGAGGTAAGAAGGTCCCTTGCGCTGTATCCATTGGCTTAGCTTTATTCAATTCCCTTCAGCCTGAGGTTGATGAATACTCATTCTGCTGAAGGTATAAAGGTGAGTGAGATGCAACTTATCAAAAGGTTTCTGACAGTACATTGGGGTGCAAACACAACGTCACACAGTGGAACTATCTTGGTAGCCTGAAGGATAAAGAAATTTGTACATATGCATTGAGGTGACTAGGGTGACAACTGACCTCATCTACAAAGGAGTCAAAACCTAGGGAATCAGATTGTTCTTATGTAGAAGAGAAGGTCCAGGCCTGGCAAACAGTAGTGAACGTTCATCTGGGAAACTACAACAACACCTACATGGTGCTCACTCTCCCTATATCATTCCCTTTGGTTTGAAAAGAATCCCAATGTTATTCTCTGCAGCAGAGGCCCAGGATTCTTGAGATTTAAATTGTTCTGTGCCCAAGGCATATATTGTCACCCAGGTGATGGGATCCAAAGACTCCCTTCCAAGCATTAGTGGGACCTTACCATATCAGAGATGAACCAGAACCTACTCAGGCAGGAATGTACCCATCCAGAAAACTTGTAAAAATAAGACAAATGGTATAAAAGTTCATGGCAAAACAAAACAAAACATCCCCAATAAAGCTGATAGAGCTAGGATTCAAGCACTGGGATAGGAGTAGGATTGAGTCTCCTCTTACCCCTCTTATTCTTACACAACATAATATTGCAACACTAGATCAAATGGAAACACATAGCAATGCAGAGGGAAGGGCATGGGTGCCGAAGCTGAAATGATGTAGCCTAGTGTCCTAGTAGCTCCACCTTCTCCCAAGTTACCTTTGGCAGCTTCCTCCTTTCTTTAAGCCTCATTTTTCTCATCTGTAAAATGGAGGTGGTAGTCTTCTTCAGGGTTTCCCTAGGGAGTCTGAGAGGGAGGAAAGACACAATCATCCCAGACCGAAACATGAACCTCAGGCCCACGAAGAGGCTTAAGCCACTGAGTGCTCATGCAGAAACGTGTGTGTATAGGGAGTGGGCTGGGGGAAGAATGTTGTTGCCATAAGGAAAGGTGAGCTCTAGGGAGGAAAGTCAAGGAGTATTTGATGAAGGAACAGTACTCAGGATTAATCTAACAGACCCATGAGCTCTCTAGAGAGACATAGAGGGTCCTGAGAACTCTGTGAGAGAGAAGATTATCCAACATATACAAGGTGCTTAAGAAAACACCTTGTCTCGCTGAAACTAGCATTCCTCTGAAGGAGAGCTAACATCTCCCTCTCAGAAATTTCAGGGAGCTTGGTGCAGCTCTCAGGATGAGCACATGGAAGGAGGAAACAGACATCCATCCCCACCACCTATGAGC
Organism: Cebus imitator; assembly: GCF_001604975.1. Taxonomy (NCBI): domain Eukaryota; kingdom Metazoa; phylum Chordata; class Mammalia; order Primates; family Cebidae; genus Cebus; species Cebus imitator. Next base: position 4,707,290 of record NW_016107456.1, read on the forward strand.
TTTCTCAGGCCACATGTTTTGGAGAAGCTTTCTTCCTGGGGAGTACCCCAAGAGGAGAGCAGGTACTCATATACTGATGCACCTTGCCTAGGACATTCCATAACCTTATTGGGAAAGAGAGGGACTGGAAATTTAACTCAAACAAAATCCAATAACTTCAAATATACATGCTATTCTTTGTAAAGCAGAGACCCCAATCTCGCGCATGCATGGGCGTGCGCACACGTGCACACACACACACACACACACACACACACACACACACAAATATTTAAAGGAAATAAAAATCTGTTGTGCCTGACAAACTTTTGTTTGTAAAGCAGAACGAAAGGACTCATGATTTAGGAAGTTAAGTTACTTGATGTGGTTATGTAAAAGATGCTCTGTGCCAGATGTTCAAGACTTTTGGAATTCACAGGCCAATAGCATTTAAAAAGGTTCGGGGGACTAACCTAGGGTACTTTAACATCTTTTATTTACATCATTTCATCAGGGGGAGACATAATTCCAAAAATATAGAAAGAATATAATTTCAGAATAAAAGGCCATCCTTCAAATTGAGTAAATTTAGGATTTTTTGCTAGCTCATGACAATCACCTTATTTTTTCTAATTTTGCCTTGGATTGATGGCAACTTTGTTATGGAAAAGCCCTGATCCTTGAACATACCTGCATTTGGAAACCACTAGTCTAGGGCCATGTTGCAGGTGGAGTTATATCTCTGCACAGATTATTCCTTGAGAGTAATATATTGTTTTCTCTAGTAGGATATGCATTAGGCTGCATTGGAAATATGGTGATTACCATTCCATGATAAGAAGAAAGAATGAGAGGGAGACCAAGGGTGCAAACACAGCTGTGAGTTAGCCTCTGTGTTTGAGCAGAATCTCCTGCAATTGAGGCATTATTATATAGTGCACTCTCTGAAGTCCCATGCACAAAGGTGGGTACAGATTAGAATAGGATGTCCTTCACACTTCTGTGTGATCCCAGTGCCTTGCGGATTTTCAGAGACCAGATGCCAGGGATGTTGGCATTCCCATGGATTCTATGGGAGACAGCTATGATGAAAGATAACTTGAAGTAGCTTCTTGGCTGTGACTTGGGCTGTAACTGCAGAGAACCAGGACCAGAGTATTGTGACTGGCTGACTTGTTTGTAAGCATTTGGGGCTACTTTTGGGGAATATGCCAAAATTCTTGAGGGATGCTGTAAAGGGAGCTAAGAAGGTTGTAGATTTAGGCCATTGTATTGTGAGCATAAACATGAGTGTGCTCATGCGTGTCACAAGCTAGTGAGGACCAAGAAAATAAGAATGGTGATTTTTGAGCCCATAGCCTAGATCTGAATCCCAGCTCTGATATTTACTTGCTCTGTGACCTTGAGTACATCAAGTGGCCTCTCAGAACCTTAAGTCTTTCATCAGAAAAATCAAGATAATAATAAAATGACCTTATAAGATTACTGTGAGGATCCAATTAAATACATGCTTTGCACAGTGTTTGGCATTTCGAACTAACATTATAAATGTTAGCTGTTATCATTACATAAAAGTGAGGAAATTGAGGGGAGAGAGTTAAAATGAAAAGACCAAGGTCATATTACCCAGATGCTAAATCCAGGACTCCTAAAGGCAGGTACAGGTGTCTTGCCCCTTGCTGCAACTTAGCCTGATCCATAGACCAGGAGGATCGGCGTGACCTGGGAACTAGTTAGAAATGTAGCATCTCAGGCCTCTCCAGTTTAACGTGATCCTCGGGCGATTCCTATGGGCATTACAGTTTGAGAAGCACTGTTCTGGAAAATGCTATTCTTTAGAAACTTTTGGCAATTGATGGAAGAGCATGTTCCCTTGAGTAGGGAGATGCGAAGTACCTGACACTCTGGGCTCAACCCAATCCAGCCCCAGAGAGTAAGCAAGAAACCTTGCTGTGTTTATGAGGCAATTTACAAATTTAATTAGATTAAACCACTTTGATTTTTTAAATTAGGTTCTAGTTGTAATTTCAAGAGAGAAATTGGCAAATTACAAATTACCTTCTTCTGGCCTCAAAAAAGAATATTTTGTTACAAAGAAAAATAGGATAATACAAATGGAAGAGAAATTCAGGATTGTCTGTGGCCCCCTATATACAACCTTGGACTCAGCAAAGTTAAAAGCAGAGAAAAAAAGGGAGGGAGAGGAGGGAAGTTTCATTATTATAACTGTATTATTGTTAAATACAGCAGGTCCAAGTAGTTAAGATTAAATTTCCTTATGTACAAGTCCAAATCACAGCCTCTGCATCCATCCTTGGGCAATTCTTCCCCCAAAATGTGAGTGGCTTTAAGTCCCATTTTGTCTCCAGTCGTCAGTCCTCTCTTTCTAATATGAAGATGTCAGACTGTTCTAGGCTTCAACTGGGTAAGAATGAAGGGAAGAGTAAATCTATGTCACACCCACGAAATCCAAGATTCTACCTCGTTTTGGAGTTGCTTTGCTGTTTAATTCTTGCCTTTAAGCCAGCCATAGTCTCTGAAGGTGAAGCAATGATGATGCATGAATAAAGACAGTTAATGCAAAGGCCCTGGGGTGGACATACTTTGGCGTGTCTTTAAAATATAATAAAAAGGAGACCAGAGTGACTGCGGCTTCCTGAGCACAGAGGACAGTGATGAGACCATGCCGGGGAATGGGTAGGTAGGGCCAGGGATATCAGGATTCCTAGAGCTTGCATTTTATCTTGAAAGAAATGGAAAGCCCTAGGAGGGTTCTACACAGAGGAATGAAAGGATCCAGTTTATATTCTTAAAAAATCACCCAGCTGTTGTGTGGTTGAGAGATGGTGGGCACACAAGTATCTTGGAGACACCTGGAAAATGTACCAGGAGGCAAGGACATTTCCATCATCTGTGATATTGAGATGAATTAGTTATTAGAAGACCTTGTATTTGGGCAGAAGATGTGAAAGCTTTGTTATAGCTACCTCTTTTTTTTTTTTTTTTTTTTTTTTTT
>NW_016107456.1:4710324-4718098 GCF_001604975.1 Cebus imitator
TTTTTTGAGATGGAGTCTTGCTCTGTCACCAGGCTAGAGTGCAGTGGTGTGATCTCGGCTCACTGCAACCTCCAACTCCCTAGTTCAAGCAATTCTCCTGCCTCAACCTCCTGAGTAGCTGGGCTTACAGGTATGCGCCACCATACCCAGCTAATTTTTGCAATTTTAGCAGAGACGGAGTTTCACCATATTGGCCAGGATGGTCTTGATCTCCTGACCTCGTGATCTGCCTGCCTTGGCCTCCCAAAGTGCTAGGATTACAGGCATGAGCCACTGCCCCTGGCCTACAGCTGCCTCTTTACTGCTGTTAACCCAGCTTTGACGTCCTCTTTTCAGTTATGATGTCTTAACTTGATGAGCTCCCTGGAGCCATGGACCCTTAGATCCTGGGCCCACCTTTGTGATTGTGTCACCCTGACCCTAATACCACTCCAGGGCTGTGAAACAGTCTCATTCTGCAGCAGCCTCAAACTCTCTCTCTGTCCACTGAAAAGGGAGCTCAGAATCCTCATCAGAGCCCACTGGTTCCAGCCTCATCTGAGCTGCAGCAGGAAGTATTAAGATGAATTGGACCATGACCTCAAATCTTTGGGGATTTGCTCTTTAGTGGGAGATGCAGAAGGTACTTCCATGATCATTCCCCTAACAGAGTGACAGGTTGTCCATGCAGCACCAAAGGCCTTGTGTCCACAAACTAGCAGCATTAACATCACTTGGGTGCATGTTAGAGATGCAGAATCTCAGGCCGCATCCTGGACCCACTGAATCAGAGTCTTCTTAACAAGATCCCCAGATGATTCCTGTGTGCATTAAAGCATAAAAAGCACTGGTTCAAGAGACATTCTCAAATCTCACAATCTTGATCTGCATAAGAGGGTGGTAGAGGTGGTAAGGGAATATCAACTGGTCTAGAAAGCTCTGCTTGATGAAAACATTGCAATCATTGCATGAATAATGTGATCATTTAATGAACTAGGGAATATTCCTGCTCACCTGAGGTCCAAACTGCTGAGTATTGACATCAGGAATATGGAAATCATGATATCTGCATGGACTCTTCCAGAACCCTGCCTTTGGGCTTGATTAAGGCATCAGGGTTCCCTAATCAGGGTGTGGACATGCAAAAGGATGGTATGGCCTCATTCCGTCTCAGCTCTTGGGAACAACCACAACTCCAGGAACATAGACTATTGCAGTTGCAGACAGGCACTTATAGCCACAAGGAGGTCGCCAAGGGAAGCAATCCAACCAAACAGTTGTCTAAAAACCCTTCAATAAAATCATTCAGAGACAAGCTGTTCAGAGTTCATGGAAAACAGTAATCAATATGTGTCTCAATTCAATTAATTGTTCCCGTCTTCGTCCAAAAATAAAAATCACACAGTGTGAGGGAATTGGGCCAGAAGATGTTACACTTGCAACTGGGTTAACGAAGTGTGAAAATATTTAAAATTCAGACATATGAAGCCTCCCAGTAAGCCTTTCTGTTTAGCAGTCAAAATCACCAAGTTTCTAATTACAGTGTATAAATCTGAGAAGCTTAAAGGGAATGAGAAGACCCTAATGAGGCAGGAATGGGTGTCTTGATTATGCTAGAGTTGATTGGCATTTATCTTACAAGCTATTCTAGGTGCCTGGCGTTGAGAGTTAAATAAAACAGACTTCGTCTCAGTAAAACAAGGCGGCATTCCTGCATGGGAGCGCCTTTAAAAGGTACAAGAGGTCGGAGGGTTTGTCAATATTTTTTCAGCACACAGATGGTTGGATTCAATCTGAACAAAAAGCACGGGCCCCTGGTATCAACAAGCCATCAGAGTGCATTACAAGGAGGCTGGAGTGTCTTCCAAGACAGGAGTTCTGAATAGGATGAAAGCCAACACAGACACTGAAGGAGGGAGGCAACCAGCTGGGTGGATAAGCTCACGAGGAAGCTCTGAAAGACAGGCCCAGAGATGGTTCCTGGCTCTGTCTGGATAGATGAGCACACCTCCTCCCATCCTTGAGCTTTGCTGCTCTGACCACTGAGGGACTCACTGACCCCAGCCTCGCTCATGACCCTGGTCCACAGAGGAGGAGTGGGGAGAATGGGATGTGGTCCAGATGGGCAGGAGGCAGTCTAGGCAGGAGGAAATCAGCTGGATGGTGACTGATTCAGCCCAAAGCAAGAATTTGCATAATTCAAACTGGATCTACGTTAATTAGGACACGCGATTTGCATAATGCAGGCCGCTATTGAGTAGAACTCGAGCCAGGCTGGTAACGAAGAAAAAAAGCTCTTGTTTCTTCTAAATTGTTCAAGCCAGAAATGCAAGCGTCATCCGTTGCCCCCAGCAGCCACACAGTTAATCCGCCAGAAAGTTTGATTATTTCTCTTGCCAAAATAGACATGGGTCAGGCCACATGGCCCCATCTCCACTGCCACATCCTGTTCTGAACACTCATCAGATGCCTGAGGCATTTCAATTCCTCCCTGCCCACCCCCTTCCACACGTCACCTGTTCCACACGTCCACACTGCAGCCAGAGAGAGCATCTTAAGAGGTAAACCTGATCCTGTTCTTCCTCTGCTTTGGCTTCATCTTAACGTCTAGGCACTGAATGATCTGGCCCTGCCTGCCTCTCTAACTTCACCTGCCGCTCCTCTTCCCATTGCTTACTGTGGTCCAGCTCCTTTAGCCTCCTGGCATTTCCCAAGCTCACCTGGGTCCCGGCAGCCCTTGCCACTCTGCAGTCGTTTTGTTTGTATACTTCAGTATCATCCAGCCCCGCAACAGACTTGAAGCCTTGTGAGGGGGATGCTGTGTTGGTGAATTTTATGTGTTGACTTGGACCACTGTTTGGCAGATGGGTGGTCAAACCATACTTTGGGTGGTTTTGTGAAGGTGTTTTTGAATGAGATTGATATTTACGTGGGTGGACTTTGAACAAAGCAGATTGCTACTCATAACATGGATTAGGCTTCATGCCATCAGCCGAAGGTCTGAATAGATCAACAGACTGAGTTCTCCTGAGCAAAAGGGAATTCCCCAGCTGATGACTTTCTGATTGGAAATGCAACATCAGCTTTCCCTGGTTCTCCAGCCTGACAGCCTTTGGTCTTAAAATAACTAATACAGGCTGTATTTATTTTTGCCTTTCAGTGTGTCCCAGGACCTGAAATAGTAGCTTTCATGTAGTATGTACTCGATAAATATTCTTTGGATAAATGTATGGATTTGTGCTTTATCTTAGCAAGGGATGATGATTATTTTTGTCTAACTAATTTAGTTGTTCTCAAGCCTGGCTGAAGAATAGAATCACACCTTGAGATACCTTCTGCTCAATTTTGCTGTGAAGCTAAAACTGCTCTAAAAAATAAAGTCTATTTTGGCCAGGTGCTGTGGCTCATGCCTGTAATTCTAGCACTTTGGGAGGTCGAGGCGGGTGGATCACAAGGTCAAGAGATCGAGACCATCCTGGTCAACATGGTGAAGCCCCATCTCTAATAAAAATATGAAAATCAGCTGGGCATAGTGGTACACGTCTGTAGTTTTGGCTACTCAGGAGGCTGAGGCAGGAGAATTGCTTGAACCCAGGAGGCAGAGGCTGCAGTGAACCAAGATCGCACCACTGTACTCCAGCCTGGCAACAGCGAGACTCCATCTCAAAATAAATAAAATAATTAATTAAATTAAGTTTATTTTTAAAAATCATACCTTGAGAGCTTGAAACAATGTACAGATAAATAAATAGGCAGCTAGATACCTGAATGAATTCAGGGATTGCTGGATGGGCTTTATTGCAGTCCAAATAAATCAGAATCTCTAGGCGAGGGCTCTGACCATGTGCTGTGTTTGTTTATTGTTTTTAAGTTCCTTGAGAATTCTCTGAAACATCCACTGTTTGGAAGAAGCTTTGCATGAAATGAATCCAATCAGTCTCCTCTGATATGTAGTCCTAGCTAAGTATCTGCTCAATAAACACAGCCTTGATCCTGGCTTAACCTGTCTGCACTCTCACTCTGCCAGACTCCACCTCTATCTGATATTACACTACAGCCAACTCATTCATGCACAGGCCGACGCTAATTTTTTAAAAGATTATATTCAGGAAACATTGATCTTTCTTTCCACAAGGTTGCTAAACAGTGTGTAGAGTAATTGAAGACACATAGGGAGGTATCATTCTGTCAATATCCCTTTGTGTATTACTAATGGCATCTTTCAACTGATGCAAGAGCCCACCACAGACCTTCCCTTGCAAATCTTTTTCCGTCTCCTGAATAGTAGAAGTCAGTTGTGTTGTGTTTTCTTGTGAGATTAAAAAGTCATGCACACACACAAAACTTAATAGATTTGCCCAGAGGCCTTCCCTAAATCTTCAGAGTCAGGGCCCTGGGATGTCTAGGAGCCATTTTTATCTAGCCCTCGGCTCATCACTCAACCTCCATAGGATGTTTCCCTTCCAGAAACTTGAAAAATGCAGACATCCCGGTTAGATGCCATATACAGGTCATTCGGGCTGACAGGGAACCTGACAGTTGTTTCAGTAGAAACAGCTCTGGTTGAAAAGAATGATTTCTGGCACTCAGAGTCTGGAAGGAAAAGAAGTTGCGTTCTGATGTGAGTGAGTTACATTTATGTACGTGGGCCCATTAGAGCTGCTGGTCATCCCCTTGTGGTATATTAGGATTGCCTCTATGTTTGCCTTGGGGTGTTTCTTCTTTTCTATTACAACACAAGCATTTGTGATGGAGCCAGGTAACTTGACAGTGAAAATCAGCAGATGCATAGCACTTGTTACCTGAGGACAGCAAATCATGTTCTCCTGCCAGTAAGGTTTTCACAGTAAACATTAATCATTCAGTTTAGCTGTAGAGAACAATAAAGGCTGCTGCATGAAAAATATTCCTGCAGTGCATACATGTGAATAAGTATGCTTGTCTCGGCGTGTGTGTGTACAAGCGTAGGTTTTTGTGAGTTTACGTAGTTGTACACCGGCACATGTATACACGCATGTAATTGTATGTGTATTGGCATGTCTTTGTGAAGCTTTGATCCTTTGCTGTATCCGTTTTTCCAGCTTCATCATTAAGATTGTTCTATTCATTCGAGAGTTAGCTGCAAGAGGTATCGGAGACACAGGACTATGTCTGTTTTCTCCTGGACCAGAGGGGCCCCTGGTCACCCGTATCCGTGCCATAGTAACATCAGGGGAGAAACTTTCTTTCGCTTCAGTGGGCTTCTGGCTGCTTAACATGAACTTCTGCCATAATTTGTCTCCAGAGTTTTGCTAAAGAAAAATTTTGGATTAACAAAATCTCCAGGTTAAATATAATCCTATGCATTTGCAGTCGTCCAAGGGGAGAGAAGGGAAGAAAATGAAGAGTGAGCTCTGCATTCAGCATGGTGTGGCCTCTCTTCATGTTTCTCATCTGGGAGGGAAACTGCATTTTGATGCACTGCATGTGCACCCAGAAGCCTTTATATGGCATCCTCCTGTGTATATGGCCACATGGCTAGAGATGGAACTCTCTGACTGCTATGCTTCTTTCAATAAACTGTGCCCAGAGGCAGTGTTTAAGTTGTGAAGTGTCTCTTTAAACATTGCCGATTGTTTTCTTTTCATCTCAGATGTTTTACCGTGTTACCTCTGTTGGAATTCTGCCTGTGCTGGGCAATGCAGCATGAATGTGCTGCCTTTAACTGGCTCTTCTGCTTCTGTTTTGGTCAGAACAAATGAAGAGTGTTTGCATATTCTCATCTATCATCAGGACATTTGGAACCTCTGTTCTGAAGTCTGTGGAGGCTGGAATTCTAATTTGTGATTCATTGCTTATCTTCGAATTAGCTCAGGAAGATAGCAGGTGGCTTTTCTCTCCTCACCTTAAGTCAATGGGCATTTTTTCTTTTGACTACTTTTCCTTACTCTTTATCAAGAGAAAATTAATTCCTTAAAACTGACACCCAAGTATGAGATCTTGGTCTGCCTCATTAAGATTTCAGTACATACATACATACTTACGTACATACATATATACATACGTACATACATATATACCAGGTCTCCAGGTATATATGTATACATACATATATACCATTTCTCCAAAATGGCAAAAAAAAAGGTCACTGCTTTATTGTTCTGTTTTATTTTATGCACATTTTTAACGTATGTGTATCACTGCATGTCAAATAGTGGGTTGTGCAAATAGGAAATTTAAGATTGACCTTTGGTTAGCCATTGCCAAGTGTAGTTGAACTAGTTTCTTTCCCAAACTGGGCCTCAGTTTCTACGTTTATAGCTTAGGAGAATTGGACCAGGGAGATTCCAAAAGCTCTTTCTGCCCTGAGCTGTCACTTGGGTGCCCAAAATGAGATTAATCTCACTCCTCGTTTCATGAAACTGTTTCTATATTGGTCTGTGCACGGATCTCTTTTCTATTTATTTTTTCATTCGTTTCTCAGTAACACACCAACTAAAAGACAACCAGAATGTTGGAAACATCTAACATTTACTTATGATCTACATAAGCACTCACTCACATCTCTCCATCCCATCTTCCTGACTCCTCCACTCTTCCGAATCTTGTATATACTTCCTGTCTATTTCATACAGTTTTGCTACTTGTACGAATTCCTTCCAATTGTATCGTTTTATTAGTGTTTTAACCTTCATAGAAGATTTTAAGTTGTGTATAAACTTTTGGGCCATTTTTATTCCATATTGTATTGCAAATGTTCATCCCCTTGGATGAGTGCAGCTGTGGTCCATTCATCTTGACTGCTGTCTAATACTCCACTGCATGAAGATATTACAAAACTTTCACCCAGAAACCTTTCATAGACATTGGGGTTGTTTCTAGAACATTGCCTTTATCAACAGTGATGAAATGAGCAGCCTTGTGCGTACCTTCTCCTGTATATGTGCAAGATTTTCTCTTGAATTTCTACCTAGAAACTAGGTCATATGGTAAATGAATGTTAAACTCTACCAAAACATTCCAAACTCTTTCCCAAACTGATTGCACTAATGCCAGCACATTAGGAGTGCCAATGATTTCAAACTCTCTCCAACATTTGGCATTGTCAAGATTCTTCATTTTAACTTGTTAAATAAATATAAAATGGCATCTTGTCTTGCTTTGTAGTCCCTCAATTATTAATCAGGTTGAATATTGTATTTCATTTTCTGTGGTATATTTATTTTGCCTACTTTTCTACTGGCTTATATACTCTTTCCTTTATGGATATGTATCAGTTTTAAAATACACTTTCTGTAATATTTTGCCAGTTGCAAATGTAATTTGCCATTTTTACTTCTAAGGTATCTTTTAAAAACAAAAGTCCCTAATTATAGCCAATTTTATCAGTCCTTGTTTATATAATTAACACATTTTGTGTCCTTAAGAAATTTTTCCCTAAACCAAGGTGAGAAAGATGATCCCCTATATTTCTACGAAAAGTTGCATAGTTTTGCTTCTGAAATTTAAGTTCTTGATCTATCTGCAATTAATTTTTGCATAGGTGAGGAGATGGAGTGAAAAATTCATTTTTTTCTTACATTGATAAACAGTTTATCCAAGTCCTTTTAATAGTCTCTTCTTCCCTGCTCTATCAGGCCATATCTGACTTATGTCAAAATTTCTTATACGCACGAATTTTTTTTTTGAGCTTTCTATTCCACTGGCCTCCATACACCATAACCATGCACAGTCATATTTATTACAGCTTCACAGTATCCTGATCTCTGGTAGAGAAGATTCTTCCTCCTCATACTTCTTCTTTTTTTTTTTTTTT
>NW_016107456.1:4718326-4738276 GCF_001604975.1 Cebus imitator
GGCTTGAGCCACCGCACCCGGCCCCCTCCTCATACTTCTTCAGCAATACCTTGGTTATTCTTGCCGCTGGCTCTTTCATTTTAGTATCTACTTATCAAATTTAATGAAAACATCTGTTGTTGTTTTTATTAGAATCGCCTTATATGTGTAGAACAGTATGTGGGTAATTGACATCTTTATGATATTCAATCTCTGGATATTTATTTAGGTTTTCTTTAATGTCTCTCATAGTTTTATTACCTAACTTTTAGAGCTATCGCATTTCACATAAAATTCAAACTGCTACCTTGGATCTGAAAGACTCTCACCTTCCATTCTCTTTTTTTCCTCTGGTCTCACTGGCCTTCTTTTTTTTATTTTTGAAATGGAGCCCACTCTGTCGCCAGGCTGGAGTGCGGTGGCATGATCTCAGTTCACTGCAACTTCCGTCTCCCAGGTTCAAGCGATTCTCCTGCCTCAGCCTCCCAAGTAGCTGAGATGATAGGCACATGCCACCACGCCCAGCTATGTTTTTTGTATTTTTGGTAGAGACAGGGTTTCACCATGTTGGCCAGGATGATCTCGATCTCTTGATCCCCCTCCTTGGCCTCCCAAAGTGCTGGGATTATAGGCACGAGCCACCGCACCTGTCCTCACTGGCCTTCTTTTACTGTCCTCCATCATACCAGGGCCCCTGTTTAAAGCTTGTTGCATGCAGAATTCCTAATTGTCAGAAAGCTCTTCCACTTCCTCTTCCTTGTTCAACTCATTCTCCTACTATAGGTATCGATGTGCATGCTAACACCTCAGAAGAGCCCTGCCTAACAGCCTCCATTTAGGACTTTGCCCACTCACCACTGTCTCTGCTATTGCTTCCCATTTTTTAATAACATGGTTCACAGTTCATAATTATTACTTATTTCTTTATAGATGTGTATCCTTATATTGTAAGTGCCAAGGGATATACATTTATAAACAAAGGCACTTACAATATAGGGATACACATTTACAAGAAAGTATATGTGTATAAACACACACTCACACACATTCCTATACACACACACACACACACACACACACACACACACACACACACACAGAGCTCATCTCTGGAAAGAACTCAGTACCTTACATAGTACCTGAAATACAGTAGGCTCTCTAATTTGGCTTCTTTTCTTTCCTTTTTGTTTTCTTTTCTTTTTTCTTTTTTTTAAAGTTTTATCTTTTTCTTTGAGATGGAATCTCACTCTGCCACCCACGCTGGAGTGCAGTGATGCAATCTCAGCTTACTGCAACCCCTGCCTCCTGGGTTCAAGCAATTCTTAGGCCTCGGCCTCCTGAGTAGCTGGAATTATAGATGCATGCACTACGCCTGGCTAGTTTTTTGTATTTTCAATACAGACAGGGTTTTGCCACGTTGGCATGGCTGGTCTCAGACTCCTGACCTCAATGATCCACCTGCCTTGGCCTTCCAAAGTGCTGGGATTACAGGCATGAGCTGCGGGACCTGGCTTCTTTTTCTTTTTCTAATGAAGATTGGAGAGGTTCCCTTGATGGCTTGGGTAGAGTAACAGGAGTTACTCTTAGCTTCTACTAGCCCATATGTATGACCTTATAGGACCATCCAAAATTATAAGATTATGTCCCAAGTCCTGTAATATTCTCTAATAGACTACATGAGGTTCCGGTGACCACTGAGTTTATCCTTGCCTCATAGAATTCATTTGCTAAAGTGTGAACTTGTCAAGGTTAAAGATCTGTGTTCACAGGTATATCCCCAGTGCCTAGAACAAAACCTGGCACAAAGTAGATGCTCAATAAATATTTGTTTAATATATTAAAATGCATTCCAAACTTGAGTCAAGGTTAAGGCAACAGCTGTAAGAGATATTTAAATATTGACATCCCTGTCATTACTTGATTTTTTAAAGAGTTTAGTCTTCGTTAAATGTCGGAGACTTTATAAGAACATTACGTGGTGTTAGAAAAATAGGGAGTAGAAATACCACACAAGCCATCTTCCTGTGGGTTTACTTTTTCTCATTCTTGTGCATTTGCAACAGCTTTGACGTGGTTATGGCGACATTTTTTTCTAACTTTCACTGTGCCCAACATATTCTCGTTTCCACGTAATCTATTCGACTATCCCGTTTAATGGCTCTCTGTTTCCCTGAACATATGGACCGTACTTTACTTTCAAATCCATTTATTTGGGATGTGTTGATTGATCTTACTAGAATGTTAGATACAATTTTGGAGGTATAATAAGAGTGAACTGGATCTCCTTAAGCAGCTGGTGAGGAGAGTGAATTTCTGCTTTCCTTTTCCCTCGCAATAGATTTTTCAGTAGCAGCCAGTGGCATTCACATGCGTTTCATTGATCGTAGAACTGTGGTCTAAATAATAGCTCTCTCTGTTCAATAGACATGGATCTCATGGAATAGAGTCAAACAATACATGCACATTTGGATGGGATCCATAAACTTGAGGTTAGAAGTGGTGGCTCCTATTTTCCTCCTTGTTTTAAAACTTGGATTTCAGTTCCCTTATTTCTTAGCAGAGGGAGATGAATATAGGGCACGTGTGTGCCCCTCTCCTCCCTAATACCATTCCCAGGATGGACATCAATAACTAATCAGGGGATGCGCTTCCACTGAACTCCAACGTGGCCTCAATTCCTCTCATCATGACACAGCGCTGCAGCTGGTCATTACCGATGGAATGGGGTGAGCTTGCAAGGTGCAGTCTTGCCTCCTGTCTCTGGCCTCTTCTCAGAAGGGTGACAGGCGGATGGGTGAAGCTCTGCATTCACTCATCAGTTTGTCCTACAGAATCCATCTTTATGGTCATTTGGTAATTTCTGGATTTTTTTTTTCCTGCAGTCTGAGCACGTTTCAGTTTCTGATCCTTTTCACAACAGTTGTAATCCTAGTGGACGCTGTTGCAGAATCTGCAGGGACGTCAGCGTTATGGGCCAACAAGAAGATAAAGCAGATGGTGTGAGGTTCTGGGGAAACTTCCCACACACTCTGTCCCCCGTCGGCAGCTGGGTTTCCAGTTGCCAGTAGATTAAAAAAAAGTCCGGACATGTCAATGTCATAGTCGAATCCATCTCATGTCTGGACTCAACATGGTAAGTCAAGAGTATTAACAGAAAAGCCAAATGTCACAAAATATCTTAGAGGTTTATTCTGAGCTAATATGAGTGATCATGGCCTGGGGAAAATAGTCTTAAGAGATCCTGAGAAACTGTGCCCAAGATAGTCAGATTACAGTTTGGTTTTATATGTTTTAGGGTGGCAAGATTTACAGGCAAAGACATAGATCAGTACACAGAAGGTATATATTAGTTTGGCCCCAAATGGTGGGATATCCTGAGGGCTTACATGTTATAAGTGGATTCAGAGATTATTTCACTTGTAATTGATTAAAGGAGTAAGGCTCCGTCTAAAACTTGGAATGAGCAGGAAGGAATGTTTTCAGTTAAGTTAAAGATGCTGTGTAGCAGGATTGATGGCCTGCAGGTGTGACTTAACCCTTGCCTTGCATGGCTTTAGGCCTTGCTTATAATTTGGTATTGTATTGCCTCAAAGAGTCTGTTTTGTTGGTCTATTTTGACATTAATGCTGGTCCAATGTACCTAAAATTTCAAAAGAGAGAGTATGTAATAAGGTGTGACTTCCTTTCCCCTGAGGCCAAGAACTCCGGTTTTCAGGTTTCTCTGGGGTCTCCTTGGCCAAGAAGGCATCCGTTCAGTTGGTTGGAAGCTTATGATTTTATTTTTAGTTTACAAAATTACCAAAGGTATTGGAGGTAAAAACGAGCAGCAGGCTGATCCCTGAGGATCAGCCTAGTTACAGCAAGACCCTACCCTGTGTGTGGAGGTACGGAGAACGTGGCAAGACCCTTGCAAGCAAGTTTCTTTCAGCAGCCTCCAAGGAAGGGCTGTGTTGGGCACACTGGTGCCATGATGTTCCCCAGGCTCCTGGGTATCAAGCCTTACATGAGGCTTAGACTGAGATTATTTAGGAGGACATGGGGAAAGTCGGAACTGAGAATGGCTTAGGTATCTCCCTTCTCTCATAGCTGTTTTATCTCTTAACAAGATGAGTTAGTTCTACTCTCTCCAGTCCTATGAGGCATGCCCCTGAAGACTAGATCTTCACTCCCAGCAGCAGCCATGCTGTCAGCTGTGATACCTAAAGGCCCTGTGTGTCCTTTCCCACTTGCTGTGTAAATGTTCTGTCTGCTGTTCTGAGAGGCAGTTTTTTTTGGTGATGCTTACCTTTGTTACTGCTTAGAAAAAGAGACCAGTACTATAAAGAGCCTTCTTGAAAAAGGTACCAGAGGTGGGAGAGTCTATATTAGAGCAAGTCATCTAGAGAGTCTTCATGACCAAAGGGCAGAACCACAGAAAGACAAGGCCATGTGCAGAGGTCACAAGATTGTGTAGGAACTTCCCTTAAGGATCTTGTATGTACAGTAGGCTCTCTGCTCTTCCCACCAACAAGTGCATTCTGTCATCTTAGCCTTTCTTGGTGAGTTTGTATAACATATTACAGAATGTTTGGATATCAGAGAAACAGATCACCAATAATCTCCTCTTCTACCACAATGCTTATTTTGCCTTGTATTTTTATCTCTGTTAATATGCACACATCTTTTACCTAACTATAATTACATAAAATTTGCTATTGTAATTTTTCATTAGGTGTTTAATCATAATCATGGTGCCTTTATAGCACCATGGAAACAGATTATCTTTCTTAATGACTGCATAATTGTCCATTGAGTATATATACTGTAATTTTCTTATTGATTCCTCTGTTTTTTATATGTTTAATAACACTGTGATAAACTTCATGTTTATGGTGTCATGGTGGAAAGAACATGACATTCAGATTAGATTGAGCTGGATTCAAATCCTGGATCTGACTGTGCCTAGATGGCTGACCTTGGGGCAAATTAACCTCTGAAACGGAATGATCTTATTGGCTTAATTAAATAGAATTGTGTGTTGGGGAAACAATATTAAGCCCACGATTTAGGAATATTATAAGAATTAGAGATGTACTATAGGCCTAGCTGTCCAGTAGCCATTTAAGGTCAAAGTTAGTTTTCTTTCTCCTCTGTTCAGGGTATTTGTCTATTAGACACTCCCACCACAAACACAAACATGAAATTACTGGGTTAAATGGAATGAACACTTTTGTAATTCTTGCTACATATTGCCAGATTGCACTGCAAACAGATCTTACCTGTGTGAGTGTGTGTTTTGAGAATTGTGTTGAGTTTTTATGCCAATCACCATGTCTGGGAAGAAGGCCTTTGGCAGCCCACCAGAGATTTATGTCAGCTTTCATGATACTCTCAGAGCAAGCTGATGTGTGAAAAACTTATCATGCATGTTGGCACATCCATTTCACTCTCCAAGGACATGCTGGAGACACTCTTGCCTCATCAACTCCTGTTCATTCCCTTTCCCCTTTGCCCTTCAATAGCAAGTAGAGTGTCTCATCCAAAGTAATCTCCCAGAGGGTCCTGGAAGGCCCATGGGAACTCTGAATTGAAGGACTCACAGCCAGGTTTCTGCAGGCCCTGCCACCAACTTTATGATACATCACCAGCCATGCCCTTCCACCACCTCTGTTAGCTTACCTGCCTAAGAGGAGGTGAAGCAGTTGGCCTTTCAAGCTGAACCTTTCTGTGTTCTTCGGTTAGCAGGATCCCCTGGGAGCTTGTTAGAAATGTACTATCTCTGTCCCCACCCCAGGTCTGCCAAGTCAGGGTCTTCACTGTTACAGGATCCCCAGGTTGTTGCTGTGCATGTGGAAGTTCAGAAAGTCCAGTACTGAGTTGTCTACAGGCCAAGTTTTCCATCATGCCAGGAACAGATGCTGGAGCCTCAGCTGGGTACCAGTCTCTCCCGGAACCATGCTCTTACTACATCAGGACTTCCCTACCCTGCAGTGAAATTACTCCCCGTGCCCAGTTATGTCTGTGGACCATGGTGACCTTTCTCATGGGTCAGGGTCGGAACAACCAACGTTTCCCTTCCTGAAGTGACCAAAATTGTTTTGTTAAAATGCAGATCATACCAGACACTGTACCATTTTAAATCCTTATAAATCCCAACAGCTCTGAGTATAAAACCTCACCTCCTGTTTAACTTGGCTGACAGTTTCCTCCATGGGTGACTCAGTCCTTGCGGACTTGCCCAGTGCCCGCTCTTGCTTTTCCATCCGCACTCCCAAATCCACAGGCTTTACATTACAGCCACGCTACACTCCCCTTGCTATCTTTTCCCTCTTCCTCCTTTCTCACATCCTCAGCACCCTGCTCAAGGGTTCTCTGTCCCTCTGTACCACCTGGATGAGGGATTCCTACTTGTTATTTTATAATAGGATTTATTGCCCCTTACGGTGATTGTGTATTTCTACATCTGTCTACAACGTGGCTCATAGTTCTTAGACTTCTCCAAATGCATTTTGTTTATTGTTGAACTCCTAGGAACTGGCATGTGATAGGTCATCTGTGAACGGCAGTGGTGCTAGCTGCCCTTCCTTCCTCCAGGTCTTCCCTCCACCCTTCTCTGCGTGCTTCCTGGCACAGGAGATTGAGTCTCAGATATCACTGAGTTGCCTTGCCTTCTTGCCTTTTGTTCTTCAAAAGAGTGCCTTGCAGGGGATGAGGAGAGAGGGAGGAGACCAAAGGGTGCAGTGTTTACTGCTGCAGTTTTCTTACCTACAGAAAGGTCACAGCTCCGCCCAAGGTGACCTTCCAGGTTCTGGGACCTGCTTTCTCCTCCACCCGTCCCTAAGTTCACTTCTCCACTATGCCTCTGCCCCGATTTCTTCATCCGACTCATAGCATTGTAAATAGTGCCTTTAGTCAAATCTCCTTTAATTATCTATTTCCTGCCAGAATCTCGTGGACACCCCATTATCATTACCATGTATCACTCAGAGTGCTTGTCATTGTGTACTTTGTCTCAGCCCTTCAAGGTAAGGATCACTATCCCCATTTAATACTGAGGCTTAGAGGAAGGAAGTTACTTGCCAGAAATGACCTGACTAGGAAACATAAACCTAGATTCCTACTAAGTGTGAATACAAAGCTTGCCCATTTAACTAATTAGGCACAGTGCCTTTTGCAAAGGCACTCAATAAATGATGGTGAAATTAATCTGAATTTCCCAATCATGATCAATCCACCTGACTAGGGTGGCCATAAGCTTGCAGATGTGGGGAGGGGAGGAGTAAAGGCGCAGTTTTAGAATGAAGAGGGTGACTGAGGTCTGGATCCAGCCTTGGCCTGGGAACCATCTAGCCCTACATTGTGTCTCCCCAGCTTGAATTATCAAATCCTTGATGAGGGGTGCCCTGTCAGTACTGGATGAACAAGGGCCTGTATAGGGAAATGAGTGGGAAAAAAAAAACAGGTGGGACCAGTTTCATGCCTCACAGTGGAGGTGACGTCATCATCATGATTATATTTGGAAATTCCATTCAACCTGAACATCTCTGCAACTGAGTAGACGTATTCAGAGCCCCATCCTTCCCCTTAAATTTCTCCTTCAAAGGAAAATTGCAGAAGGCAAATTGGGCTAATATTTTTCATTACTGGAACAAAAGTTTCCCATTCCAAGTCAATTTTTAACACGAATTCCTTCTCTTACATCTGTAGAGAAATGTCAAAGTGGACAGGGTGTTCTGTAAACAAGAACCGTGGCAGTTCATGAAGTTTCTCACTTTCAGAGCGATAATTATTTAAAAAGAAAAATGAAAAAAAAAAAAAACCTAACCTGGGCCACCTGGATGACAGCTTCTCTAACCGCAGTGCTGATAGGAGAACCTAGTGACTATGTTTGATTGATTGTTTCCATCTCAATGGAACAAGTGGTAGTGTATGATATTCAAGGTAGCATTTCTCCAACTGTAGTCTGTGGAACCCTTTGCCATGAGGTGTCCACACATTTATGCCCAGGATGGCCGTAGTCTGAATGTTTGTGTTTCCCCAAAATTCTTATGATAAAACCTAATTCCCAATGTAGTGGTATTAAGAGGTGGGACCTCTGGGAGATTATAAAATACTTGGATGTTTGGGAGGAGTCTGCCCTTATTAAGGGGATTCGTACTCTTATAAAAGATGCTGGAGGGAGCTTGTTCACCCCTTCTGCCATGTTAAGACACAGCTAGAAGGCACCATTTATGAGGAACAGAAAGAACCTCACTAGACAACAAATCTGCAGACATCTTGATCTTGGATTTCTGAACCTCAATTGTGAGCAACAAACTGCTGTTGTTTATAAGTTACCCAGTCTGTGGTAATTTGTTATAGCAGCCCAAACTAAAACAGATTTTATAAATTTTACAAGATTGCAGGTTAACAAGTTTTTAAGTTTGAGAAACACTTAAAAGAATGAAAGACCTTTCCTTTTTCTGTGTTCTTTAGCTCACGTGGTACTTTTTAACCTCAGTAAATTATTGCCATGCAGTAGGTACCAAAGAGGCTGTTACAGAAAGAAAAGAATAGAGGAACAGAGGAAAAGAGGAAGGATGGATTTTACATTCTAAATCAGTGGCTTTCAAATCTGACTGAGCTTTCAAAGCCCTGGAGTCTTAAAAGTCAGGCAGATCCTTCTAAAAGCTACTGAATCAGAAACTTCAGGGGTGGGGCCAGGAAATACTTATAAATGGAGACCAGAGGAGTCTCTTGTGCTACCACGTTTGAGAGCTACTGTGGGAAATGTATCTGAACTGACCTCTGCCCTCCTACCTTCGCCCTTTCTCAGGACCCCTGCATCTATCACCTGCTGGTTTCGCCTTGTCCTTTCCCCAAGATCCACCCCCCACATCAGCCACCTGAGCAACCTACTGAAACAGGAGAGTTCCCTGACCTCCCTTGCAGGACATGCAACAGGGGTATGACTCATCAGCCACTCTGCACACTAAAACCCCTTATGGGTGGGGGAGCTCGCAGGCAGGCAGGTGCAGGAGCCAGAGCTAGCACTTTTGGGCTCTGGCCCCATGGCAGCATCTAGGGGTGGGTGCCTGTGACTCCCAAAGCCTCAGTGGGCATGCTACAGTGCTCTTTTAGCTCTGCCATCTGTAGATGGCTTAAGTGTTAACCAGTTCAGTGCCCTCTTGGTACCTGGGTTCTTCTCTGGTGTCCAGGAAGAATTAGGTCACACGTGGACTTGAAGGATAGTGAACATGGGGGTTTTACTGTGTGGTGGAGGTGGCTCTCAGCAAGGAGGATGGGGAGCTGGAAAGGAGATGGAGTGGGAAGATGATCTTCCCCTGGATTTTGGCCATCTGGTGGCTGATTTCCTCTCTGAACATCCGCAGCAGAACCCCTCTTAACATTCAGATGCTTTTTCTCTTCTCTCCTCCGTCATACCGTTCTGTTACTCATCTTCTCTTCTGTGTGTCTGTTTGTGGAGCCAGGGTTTGGGTGTTATATGGGTACAGGATAGGTGAGTGTGGTGGGCCAAAAGGCAACATTTGGGCATGAAGACAGAAATGCCTGTTCCCATTTAGGGCTGTTGGTTTCCAGGCTTGAGGGTGGGGCTATTTCCAGGGGACAACCCTCTTCTACCCAGTATTTCCCTGACTCCTGTCCGTATCACTACGAAACACACAGACTCTACAAACACAATTTTCACAAGCCATACAGCTTTTTAATCCAGCATTTGGGTGCCCCTGGACTCCTTATGACATCTTTAGCTTCCTTTCTGATTATCTGCTTTATCCACCTCTATGTTTGGGCGACACCAAACTGCTTATTGGCAGCCCCTTCCAGAAGCTGCTCTTTACGTTTGCACTTCTGTGCACATTGATATGTTGATTTGCCTTCAAGGCCCCCCTGTCTCACTCACTGGCTGTTTACTGGGATGTCTGCTTGCCACAATCATCTCAGTCATTTCTTCTCTTTTATCCCAGCTTTATTGAAGTGTACTTGACAAATAAAAATTGTATCTGTTTAAGGTGTGCAACATATATATACATTGTGAAGTGATTACCACAATCAATGTAATTAACATATCCATTGTCTCATATAGTTATGATATTTTTCATGGTGAGCACTTAAAATCAGCTCTCAGTAAATTTCAAGTATACAATGCAATATTATCAACGATGGTCACCATTCTGTAGATTAGATCCCCAGAACTTATTCATCCTGTGTAACTGAACCTTTGCACCCATTGACCAAGATCGCTGCATTTTCTTCACCCCCTACTTTGGAGGGCATTATGGTAAATGAAATAAGTCAGGTACAAAAAGGCAAATATTGCATGATTTCACTTACATTTGGAACTTAAAAAATCAAATTTGTAAAAGCAGAGAGTAGAATGAGCATTACCTCTTTTCAAAGAAATTTCATCACACCTTCTCTAACTGGTTTATGCACCTACCTCATGTAATATTCTGGAGTGTTTTTGTCACTGCAATGACTGCATTGCAGTATAGTAATCTTTGTGAGGGTGTGCATGTTTGCATCTCAGACTCCAGGCAAGGATTTTGTCTTATTCATCAATGTTTACCAGACACCTAGAAGAATACCTAGCACAGAATGGATGTTTGAGTAATGCATAACTCATATTACTCATAATACATAACTCATAAATACATATTTGGCCTTTCTTTCCCCCAGATCAACCTATCTCATTTTAGCTGATCAGTAAATTCTTTAATGTCAAAGAAATATAGAAAACAAAAAGTATTTCTTATTTTCTTTTTCCACATACTTTTGTCAACCTTGTCTATTTGCTTAACTCCATCTTTTTTCATGCATATGCCAGAGACAGGCAACTCTCTTTAATAGGATTCTTCCTGGAACCATCTCCCTACATAATACCGTGATGGTGTCCTAGATTCCCTCCTGCATTCTTGTCTTGGGAAGAATGATGTTGTTAAGGACTGTTTTATATTTGTGTTCTCACCTGACAAAAAATATGCCCATGGCTGGTCTGGTGAAGTCTATTTCACAGTGCCCAGGAGCACTGCAATTTGCTGTAATTTCACTGCACTTGGTGTGGCCCAAGGGCTGCCACATCCATCCTCATAGACAGTGACGTCCAGTGACACCAGCTAATTGTGCCAAATTTGAGCTACTTGTGTAAATTAGTAAATCATTCCCAAATTAGGCACAGGGAAGCTTGTCTTGCGTGCTGTTTAAGGCTTTCGAGGCACAGCAAGCGCCCTCAGACAAGTATCCCTCAGTTTGAGAGTGGAAGGCAGGTGGAAGCCATTCAATACCATCTCTGGTGTTTTCTGCCCCAGGGTCTGGGATCTACTGGTGGGAAACTTACTGCCTGACCCATAGGAGTCGTAGGATAACAATGCCCTTGGAATAACCTTGAAAGCTGCAATCTGAGCTTTGTTAAGTTTCTGTCAGTAAAATCCAATGTCACAGGTGCACTTTCTCTGTACAAAAAATACTCCCTTTTTTGTACAGAGAAAGTGCACTTGTGAATTGGATTTCAGCTGAAGACAAACATTTTTCATTTTTTTGAGGTTTGGAAAAACTTGAGTGTCCAAAGTCACGATGAGAACAAAAATGTTTTTTGGGGGAGAACCCTCAAATGCTCTAAGCTTGATCCTTTCAACATCTCAAGAGCATTTGGTTCTTTTAGCAGATGCCAAATAAATAGAGATCCATTGGGGGCTAAGTCACAATTTATCATCAGCTTTAAATTTGTTTTAAAAAGTTAGTTGTTTATAAAATGTAATAACAGTAATAGAAAACAAATTTTCAGTTACTCAGAATCTTACTTTTTTCATTTTTTTCTACTAGTACCTGTCTATACATATATAAAAATTTTGTTAGTATAATTATTGCATCATTATTATTTTAAATGCTTTTTCCTCCTGTAAAATGATACATAGTTATATTCCTAGGATTTTAATGGCCCATTCTGTCTCATCAAGTGACACTATCATGATTTATTTAACCACCTTATGTGACATTCACATAGCCTCTAATATTTCTTTATTATAGAAAATTATAGAGGCTTCCATGAACATGTTTATGAACTTGCTTTTTCTTGTCTTGTTAAATTATTTCTTTTAAATAAGCTTCCCAAATTATTGTTGCGCTGTCAACAGCACAGCCCCTTGGTGTTTTGCTGGGTTTATGCTTCCCCTAGAGTGAGGCATTGCATCAATCCAAGCTCTGATCAAAGGGGCTGGAAATATGAACACTTCAGCTGGAAAAAGGTGGAGGCCAGTGAAGGGCCTGGGCACAGGATGGGGCTACAGGCTGAGAAAGTTGGGGCCAGACTGAGGGTGTTTTAGAAGGGATGTGGCCAAAGAATCACATAAAAAAAGCAGATGCAGTCTAACTGTGCCACTAACCCTGGGTGATGTGTATGTCATTCCCTGGGGCCTGATTCCCAGTCCATAATCAGGGAGACTAACAAGGTCTCTGCCAAGTTTGCCTCATGGTGGAAAAGGAACCTATGTGAAAGTGCTTGGCAGAGAAATGGACTCATTTCTGACTCTTTTTTAAGTCGGTCTCTTTCTTTCTTTCTCTCTCTCTCTCTCTCTCTCTCTCTCTCAACTTTTAAAGTTAGGGGTACAAGTGAAAACTTTCATGGGGGCTAATTATATAGACTATTTCATCCCCCAGGTATTAAGCCTAGTACCCATTAATTATTTTTCCTGATCTTCTCCTCTCCCCACCCTCCACCCTCTGAAAGGCTCCATTGTGTGTTTTTACCCTCTCTGTGTCCCTGTGTTTTCATTAGCTCCCACTTAAAAGCAAGAACATGTGGTATTTGGTTTTCTGTTTCTGTGTTAGCTTGCTAAGTATAATGGCCTCCAGCACCATCCATGTCCCTGCAGAGGACATGATCTCATTCCTTTTTATGGCTGCATTGTATTCCATGGTTTATATATATCACATTTTCTTTATCCAGTCTATCATTGATGGACATTTGGGTTGATTCTGTCTTGCCTATTTTGAATAGAGCTACAATGCACATCTACATGCATGTGTCTTTATAATAGAATGTTTTATATTGCTTTGGGTATAAACCTAGTAATGGGATTGTTGGGTCAAATGGTTTTTCTGTCTTTAGGTCTTTGAAAAATCACCACACTGTCTTCCACAGTGGCTGAATTAATTTACACTGCCACCAACAGTATATAAGCATTTCTTTCTCTCTACAGTATTGCTAGCATCTGTTTACTTTTTGAGTTTTTGGTAGCAACCATTCTGACTGGCATAAGATTGTATCTCATTGTGGTTTTGATTTGCATTTCTCTAATGATCAGTGATATTGAAAATTTTTTGATATGTTTGTTGGCCACATGTATGTCTTCTTTTGAAAAGTGTCTGCTTATGTTCTTTGACTACATTTTTATGGGGCTGTTTGTTTTTCTTGTATATTTGCTTAAGCTTCTTATGGATAGTGGATATTGGACCTTTGTCAGACGCATAATTTGCAAGTTTTTTCCCATTCTGTAGGTTGTCTTTTTACTCTGTTGATAGTATATTTTGCAGTGTAGAAGCTCTTTAGTGTAATGAGATATCGTTTGTCAATTTTTGCTTTTGTTGCAATTAGTTTTGGCATCTTCATAATGGATTTTTGCCTATGTCTATGTACTGACTGAATGGTATTGTGTAGATTGTCTTCAATCTATCTTGAGGTGATTTTTGTATATGGTGTGAGAAAGGGGTTTAGTTTCAGCCTTCTGCATATGGCTAGCCAGTTATCCCAACACCATTTATTGAATAGGAAATCCTTTTCATATTGTTTGGTTTTTGTCAGGTTTGCTGAAGATCATATAATTGTAGGTGTGCAGTCTTATATATGGGTTCTCTATTCTGTTCTGCTGGTCTATGTGTCTGTTTTTGTACCACTATTATACTGCTTTGGTTACTGTAGGCCTGTAGTATAGTTTGAAGTTGGATAGTGTGATGTCTCCAGCTTTGTTCATTTTGCTTAGGACTGTCTTGGCTATTCAGGCTTTTTATTGGTTCCATATAGATTTTAAAATATTCTTCTCTAGTTCCATGAAGAATGTCAGTGACCTTTTAATAGGGATAGCATTGAGCCTATAAATTGCTTTGGATAGTATGGCAATTTTAATGATATTGATTCATTGGTTCTTTGTATCCATGACCACTCTCTGCTCTCCTCCCCTAAAGGGGGAGCCTCATGTGCTACCTCCACATGTCCCTGAAATCCCACATCTCTGCCTTCACTCCTACCACCTTAGTTGTGACTGTCAACGTCTCCTCATTTCCTGTCCTGACTATGATGATCTCCTGTCTGTTCTCCCTGCCTTCCCCCTTTTCCTGAATAAAGTCTCATTCACAGATTCCAGATAGATGCATGTTTTGGAGACCACGACTCAACCTGCTATACTTGGCAACTCCTTTAGTGTGTGTGTGTGTGTGTGTGTTTGTGTGTCTACTAGAAACACCACATCATTATGTTTAGAAGAGAAGTGCAGCAGACTGGGCTCGTTTTGTCAGAAAGATGAGCGGTAATCAGACCTTTTGCATTTTGGGGGTTTATATGGGGTCTACTTGACTACAGGGGGAATTAAAAGATAAATAAGGAGCAGTTCTGGATCCACCAAGAGCAGACACCTGGGCTAATATGATTCACCTCTGGGTGAGCTACGCATGACCTGGGACAAGCTTGGAACATTTAAACTCAACAGGGGCAGCAGTGAAATCCCCTTTCACCAATCCTAATCCTTCCGTAACTAATGTTCAGAGATGCCCTCTGGGCTGCTTCAAGCACCATCAGAGGGGCTTCTTCTATAGCTGCCCATTTATCCACAGCAACTCCAAATCCCACTCCAGACAGTGTTCTCTGCAACACCCCCAAATTTTGTAAGGTCTTGGCAGGGGGTGTTCCTAGACCCATGTGAGTAGGGGTTGGTTTCAGAATCGCCTAACTACTAACAATTTATTGGACCCTTCACACTCTGGGGACAGACCAAGACAGAACAGAATCCCCCTCAAAAGGCAGGGGCTGTGAGGAGTACATCAGTGCCTCAGGCATCAGTAACCAAGCCCACTGGCTCAGGTTCAGGAGTATGTGCTGGACAGCAAGGTGAGTCGAATCCCTTGTGAGACCAGCGTAATGAGGAAAGTGGAAGAAAACATAACACAACATCAACAGTGATTAGCCTGGCGTAAGGAGAAAGGAGGCAAATTATTTTCCCTTTATGATTTGCTTGTTTTCTCTCTCTCTTTGGGTTTTCTAACAAGCATGCATTTTGTTTGCAATCAGAGCAAAGCAGCATTTGCATGGGGTTGAGGAAGTGGTACATGGCCAGAATAAGCACCAGAGCTCAGACATTTATCTGAGTCAGAACGAGCTTAGCATTTCTTGTTCCTGATAACCCCAAACTTCAGAGATTATAGGCATTAGACAGTCATATTCAGGCCCTCAGATAAATGTATTTACATAGTGGTTCACTTTCTCTCGTTGAAATTGTGCCTACTGGTAAGCAAGTCACCTGTCGTAGCTGACACAGCCACCCAATATGAGTTTCCCAGGGCTGCCATAGAAAAGCACCACAGACCAGGTGGCTTTAGACAACAGATATTCATTCTCTCACAGTCCCAGAGGCTGGAATTCAGAAATCAAAATCGAGGTGTCAGCAGGTCCCCACTCCCTCCAAAGGCTGTTGGGGAAAACCTGTGCCATGGCTTTTTCATGGCTTCTGCTCTTACCAGCAATCCTTGGCCCCCTGGGTTTGTGGCTACATTGCTCCAGTCATGCTTCTGCCTCCACGTGGCCTTCTCGCTAGGTGTGTGTCTCTCCTCTGCTTTTTGTAAGGACACCAGCCATATTGGTCTAGGGCTCACCCTAATGACCTCTTAACTTGATTATAGATGCAAAAACCTTATTTTCAAATAAGGTCACTTCACAGGTACAGAACGTCTTCAGTTGATCCTCTACTGTCAGGACAGAAATTAGAGGAGGTGGTAACCAGAACCAGGGAGGTAGGGAGGGCGCAGGTCCACAGCACTTAGCATCTAAACCACATGCCAGAAAGTACAATTTCTTGGAGAGGAGTCTTCCGGTTGTGAGGCAAAGTTCTGAGGAAAGGTGGTGGTTCAAAGAGAGACATGCTAAACTAGAAGATGCCATCTGTTCATGTTTCCCCCCACATCTAACCCTCCCCTGCCTGTAGTCACCTCGAAGCTCCTCCCTCTGAACTCATTGCTAAAGTAACTAACCCCTTTTTCCCTCATGGTCATGCAAATTATGTGCACATGCAACCGGGCTTGAACTTTGTTCCAGCCTGGTGAGCCGGGCTCAACCTCTGTCTTGGCCACATGTTGGGTGGAATGGACCTGCACGTGCAATTGGAACACTGACACTGAAAGTCAGGGGCCTCGCACATGAGAGGAACACACAAAAGTTGTCACAAAGAAAACCAGGCTCATTGTAGCTGCTACAGTCTCTCCCTATTGGCAGCATCCCATGGGGGGAAATCAATACATTCATTCATTTGCTAGTTCATTTATTCAGTATTTATTCAACACATTATATGCTGGGCTGTTCTATGCAGTTGGGATACATGGATGGAGCAAACAGACAAATCTCTATCCCCTGGGAGCTGATGTTTTAATTATAATGGGAAGCAGCTTGTATGAAAGTTTGGGAAGTCTTTCTCAAAGGCAAGAGGAGACAGGAGATTCATCTTGAATAGCTTCCTCCTCCACCAGGGGAGGGGGTCCTCCACCCAGGGCAGCCTCTTCTGTGGATAGGACTGGGATATGTGCTGAAGCAGGGATTTCCCCTGACATGACCTGGCCCCTGTGTTCCGGCTGAATATCCTACCCCTCTCCAGATCTGAGCGGCAGTGCATACCTGAGAGCCTGGGAGCCCCTCTCTGTGTCCAGGTAATTTACATCTCTCTGTTCTGCTCTGATTTGGACATTGATCTTGAGTGCAAGCTGATGGTCACATTCCTATTACCTTTCGCTTCTCAGCCATAAACCACACATTTAATGATTATTGGCTAGGTTAATTTTTTTGCTGTGTGGTTGTTAACTATTTATGTGTTACTTCTGAAACACCGCTTTCTAACTCACAGTCCTCGCTGTGGGAGCAGAGACCTAGCTACGGGTAACAATGTGGTCGGTTTTGGAGCCTTGAGCCGGGGTCTAACCAGACTCATGATTCTCAGTTCTGTCATTTTAGACTGGCACCTCTTAATCGAAACATTATGTGAGTCATATCTATAATTTAAAATTTTCTGTTAGCAGCATTAAAAAAAAAACTAAAAAGAAACAGGTAACATTACTTTTAATACTATGTAGTTTTAGTAATATGTAATCCCAAATAGTATCATTTGAACATGTAATTTAATCTAAAAATGTGAATATTTTGTACATTTATACTAAGATTTGAAATACAGTGTGCATTTCCCACTAACGTACATTTCAGTCCAGACGAATCATACTTCCATTGCTCAGTAGACAAATTTCAGTTTCCTCATTTGCACAATGGGGATACAAATGCCTGTTCTGTGTCACTGTGAGGATAAAATCAGTTTATGTGTGAGAACTCCTGGAACATTGTAGGGGATGAATAAATGTCCAGCAGGCTGGGGAACACATAGAGACCCTTTCTCTTCAAAAACGTTTAAAACATTAGCTGGGTGCAGTGGCTCATGCCTGTCATCTCAACTCCTCAGGAAGCTGAGATGGGAAGATCACTTGAGCCCAGCAGTTTGAGGTTACAATGAGCTATGATCATGCCACTGCACTCCAGCCTGGGTGACAGAGTGAGACCTTGACTCTAAAAAATAATTAAAGCCGGGCACGGTAACTCAAGCCTGTAATCCCAGCACTTTGGGAGGCCAAGGCAGGTGGATCACGAGGTCAAGAGATCGAGACCATCCTGGCCAACGTGATGAAACCCCATCTCTACTAAAAATACAAAAATTAGCTGGGTGTGATGGCACACACCTGTAATCCCACCTCCTCGGGAGGCTGAGGCAGGAGAATCACTTGAACCTGGGTGGTGGAGGTTGCAGTGAGCCCAGATTGCACCACTGCACTCTAGCCTGGGCAACAAGAGTGAAACTCTGCTCAAAAAATAAAAATAAAGAAGAAACATATCCACAATCCCACAGCCCAACACATCTACCTGTTTTAAGTCCTTGTTGATATATAGGAAGAATTTTGTCTGGTTATTATTATATTATAGATACAATCTGGCAACGTAGTTTCTTCTGCTTAGCATTACGTCAAAGACCTTATTTTTTGCCACATTGCTCGTCTTTATCATTATCTTACTCAGTGACTATGTAATATTTTATCAGTGGATGGACCCTAATTTACTTACCCAATCCCCTATTATTGGACACTATTACTCTAATACAGATAACACTTTTATCTCTTTAACCAGCAGATCAAAAGCTGACAAAGCAGATACAGCCAGAGTCAGTCATGAATTATGCATAGGGCCAGGTTGCAAACAATTTCTTCTATCTGACTTAGGGGCAGCAAATAGGCCAGTGGGTCCTTGGAGGTAGGGAGAAACTGAACGATGAGGTGAATGAGCGGATTTTCAAAGATAAATACTGGGATTTGATGATGTTGGGAAGTAACAGTTGTTTCCTGTGGCTGCTGTAACACATTGTCACGAACCCTATGGCTTCAAACAACAGAAATGTATTCTATTACAGTTCTGGAGGTCAGAAGGCCAACATCAAGGTGTTCGCAGGATTGGTTTCCTCTGCTGGCTCAGAGAATTTGTTCCATGTCTTTCTCCTTGCTTCGGGTAGCTGCAGTGACTCTTGGCTCCCCTTGTGTCATAGACGCGTCACCCCAATCTCAGCCTCAGTCTTCAGATGGCCTTCTCCTCTATGCATCTTTCCTCTTCTCCTTTTATAAAGACACTTGTCATTGGATTTAAGGCTCACCCTGCTCCAGGACCCTCTCATCTTGAAATCCTAATTACATCTGCAAAGAGCCTATTCCAAATAAGGTCACAGTTCCAGGTTCTGAGTAGACAGATCTTTTAGGAGTTACCATTTGACTCACTACAGGAAGACAAAGCATTTAGATTCATGAACGCAGTTATACATTGCAAGTTTGTGCTATATGCCTGTTGCATTATAATCTCTTTACTCAACAAGATATTAACAATGTCTTTTCATATCAAAGTATAGAGGTCCCTTATGTTCATTTTTCTTAATCATATGGTTAATAATGTTTCACCATGGGTCTGATGTGGTGGCTCACACCTGTAATCCCAGCACTTTGGGAGGATGAGGCGGGCAGATCACGAGGTCAGGAGATCGAGACCATCCTGGCTAAGACAGTGAAACTCCATCTTTACTAAAAATTAAAAAAAATAGCTGGGCGTGTTGGCACACACATGTAGTCCCAGCTACTTGGGAGGCTGAGGCAGGAAAATTGCTTGAACCTGGGTGGCAGAGGTTGCAGTGAGCCGAGATTCCTCCAGTGCACTCCAGCCTGGCTGACAGAGTGAGACTCCATCTTAAAAAAAAAAAAAAAAAATGTTTCACCACTATAAATAATAGTGGAGATGACCATCCTCATACAGCATCACTCCCATGTGCACACTTTGTCCAAAACAGCTAACTAGTTGTGCTAACATTGTTGATCAAGTAACTTCTTTTCTCTACAAACTTAAAATAAGAATTTCATATATGTATGTATGCTAGCATTTATTGAATATTTCCTAAATGCCAGGCTCTAAGCTAGCACTTTTATAGATTATTTCATGTAATTATATAAAAAACCATCTGAGGCCATTACTAATATTATAATACTATTCTTCCCCCCACCATGTAGAATGTTTTTCAGAAAGGCAGAGCAACTGGGTTAGACATGATGGCTCACACCTATAATCCCAGCACTTTGGGAGGTCAAAGGACCGTCAGTTGAGGTTGTAAGTTCAAGAGCAGCCTAGGACATATAGTGAAGCCCCACACATACCAAAAAAAAAAAAAAAAA
>NW_016107456.1:4738307-4748186 GCF_001604975.1 Cebus imitator
GGCTAGTCCCACCCCCACACATACAAAAAAAAAAAAAAAAAATGACAAAAAGCACAGCTGAGCTTGGTGGCACATACCTGTATTTCCTAGCTGATTTGGAAGGCTGCGGAAAGAGAATCATTTAAGCCCAGGAGTTCAAGGCTGCAGTGAGCCATAATTACAACACTGCACTCCAGCCTGAGAAACAGAGCAAGACCCTTCTCTAAAATCAATCAATGAATGAAAATGAGCAGCTTGTCTATGGTCCCATAGTAAGAATAGACAGAACTGGGATTTGAACCTAATGCCCCGCCATTGCACTAGGCTCTACTGCTGCCCTTTACTTATGTATTCTTTCAGTTCTATTTCTGGACTCTATTCTGTAGTATTTTCTGTTGGGCTGTTCTGCACGACTTCCATACAGTTTCAACTTCTGTACTTTTACAGCACATTACCAATATCTGATAGATCTGTCTCCCTCTCTCTTTTTCAGATACTTTCTTTTTATTCTCACACACTTATTTTTCCAAATAAGTAGGAGAGAACTGTATGTTGCAGTAGAAATCGTATTGGATTTATCTGCATTGAATTTATAGATTAATTTAGGAAAAATTGATACCTTTACAATATTTGATTTATTCTGACTTCATAAAATCTTTTATATTTCTGAGTAGATTTCATTGCTTTATTCACATAGATACTTCAGATTTCTAGTTTCACTTGCTCTTAGATTATTTTTTCTGATGACTTTCATGTATAGGATTTTTCTTGCATTACATTTTTGAACTGATCGTTACTTCCTTTACATTTGCTGTTTATTGTACATTGTGAAGCTACTGACTATTTATTAATTTTATAATAAGCTCCCTTAGTAAGATCTATTTATTTTCTAATAAGTTTTTTAGCTGATTCACCAAGATCAGCCTGCAAATAATAACTGTTTTACCTCCTTTTTAAAAATAGGCATACCTTTTATTTCAATCTCTTGTTTAATTGCTTTGGCATTTATATCTGGAATATAGGACATCCTTGTTTTGTTCTGAATCTAATGGAAATGTTTGGATTATTTCAACATTAAACGCAAAGCGAAATTTGGATATGAGATACTTTTCTCCTTTGTCGTGTTAAAAGCTGTTTGTTTCTATTTTACCGAGTATTTTATCATAGATACAGATTGAATTTCTTAAAACTCTTGTCAATATCTACTGACATTCATCCATCAGATACTCATTGAGTAGTGCTAGGCATTCAGTAGGCAGTAAACAAAGTCTCGGCCAGGCACGGTGGCTGATTACGCCTGTAATCCAGCACTTTGGGAAGCTGAGGCAAGCAGATCACATGAGGTTAGGAGTTTGAGACCAGCCTGGCCAACATGGCAAGTCGCTGTCTCTACTAAAAATACAAAAATTAGCTGAGCATTATGACACATGCCTGTAATTCCAGCTACTTGGGAGGCTGAGGCAAGAGAATAGCCTGAGCACAGGAGACAGAGGTTGCAGTGAGCCGAGATTGCACCACTGCACCCTAGTTTAGGTGACAGAGCAAGACTCTGCCTCAAAAAAAAAAAAAAAAAAGTCTTTACTTTCATGGAGAGTGATGGTTCTGGGCTGGCAGGAAGGTAGCACATCAAAGATAGTTTGAGAAGGCTGCTTTTCTGTGGGGGTGTTCTTTGAATGGAGGTTTCAGTGTCTTATAGGATGAGCCGTGTGAGATCTTGGGAAAGATACAAACAGCAGGATCAGAAATGATCAGGTGATTTTCTGTTGGCTCTCTTAATGTGGTAATGCCTGAATGCAGATTTTAAAATATTGAACCATATCGCATAGCTGGAATAAATTTCATTTTATCACAAGATAGGATATTTTATTGAGCTGCTCAGTTAATAATATTGAATATAGAATTTTTACATCCATAAGTAAGTTTAGCCTAGGGGTTTTTGAGCCCATCTTTGTTAAGTTTTGCTTTGGGTGTTAGACTGCTTTTAAAAAGGAATTCCTAAATTGCCTTTAGCTGTATATGGCCTAGTACCATTTCTTGGATATAGGAATTATTTGTTCTTAAAGGAATGAAAATACTTACTCTCTCCTAAAACTGAATCTCCTGGTGCTTTGGGGAGAGTATGGGAGAAGCACGCAAGTCACTGGGACATTCTTATGTCTTTTAGTTCATTTTATGATTATTGATTTATTTAGCTTTTCCATTTGCTTCCAGTCAGATTTCTTCATTTATGGTTTCTTGGAAATCCGTCCAGGTATTCAAATAAAATGGTGGTAATGTTGGGCAAAAATATTGTACCACATCACTCTAATGTCATCTTTGTCACTGCTTCTTTGCCTTTTCCAATAAATCATTTTGTATGTGTTTAAGTTTCAAAAAGTATTATTTATCTATAACAAAATTTACCATTTCTAGGAGGAAAATTTAATGAATTTTGATA
Source organism: Cebus imitator (assembly GCF_001604975.1). Taxonomy (NCBI): domain Eukaryota; kingdom Metazoa; phylum Chordata; class Mammalia; order Primates; family Cebidae; genus Cebus; species Cebus imitator. Next base: position 4,740,724 of record NW_016107456.1, read on the forward strand.
AATGTATAGTTGTATAACCACTACCACTATTGAAATAAAGAATATTTTCATAATCCCAAAAAGTTTCCCCTCATCCCTTTATAATTAATTCTTCCCTGTCCTCAGGCCCTGAAAGCCAGTGACCTGCTTTCTATCCCTATAGTTTTTCTGTTTCTAGAATGCCATGTAAATGATATCCCACAGGATGTAGCTTTTTAAGTCTGATTTCCTTCCTGAAGCATCATGCTGTCAAGGTTTAGCCATGCCAGTGCATGTATTAGTACTTTATTGCTTGTTTGTTGAGTAGTATTTGATTGTATGAATATATCAGTTCATCTATTCATGGATAGAAATCTATGTTGTTCTCAGTTTTGTCTACTAGGAGTAAAACTGTTATGAATATTTGTGTACAAGTCTTTGAATAGACATACTTTTTTATTTCTCTTGGATAAATATGCAGAACTGGATTTTCTGGATTATATGTAAAGTGTAGGTTTAACTTTATAAGAATCTGCTGAACTGTTTTTGAAAGTGGTTGTACCATTTTGCACCGTATCTAAGAGTCTCAGCCATTTCACAGCTTGCGAGGACTTCGCCTTATCTTCTTTTCCCCTGCTTTAGCCATACAAGTGAGTGTGTGAGTAGTAAGAGCTCATTGTGGTTTTAATTTGGATTTCCATAATGATTGATGCTGTTGGGAATTTTCCATGTGCTTATTGTTCTTTACATATCTTCTTTGATGAAATCTTTGTTCAAACTGCTTGCCTGTGTTTTAAGTTGATTTATCTTTGTACACTCAGTTTCAAAGTTCTTTACATATTCTGGATACAAATCCTTTATCAGATGCTTATTTTTTGTATATTCCCTCCCTTTCTGTGACATCTCTTTTTATTTTCTTGACAATGCCCTTTGAAGAGCAGGAGCTTTTAATTTTGATTAATTTCAACTAATCAGATTTCTTTGTTTTATAGTCCTTATGTCATGTCTCAAAATTCTTGGCCTAACAAAGGTCACATAATGTTTTTCCTATGTTATGTTTTGAGTTGATTATTGCACACAATGCAAGGTATGAGTCTAGGTTCATTAATTACATATGGATATCTATTCCAGCACTACTTACTAAAAATACTATTCTCTGATACTAGGTTTTTTTGGTTATTTATTTATTATTATTTTTTTTTGGAAATATTTGGTAGAATTCTCCAGTGAAACTTTTGACAATGGATTTTTCTTGGTAAAAGGGGTTACCTAATTCTTGAGTGAGCTTTGGTTGTTTGTGTCTCTCAAATAATTTTTTTATTTCATCTGTGCTACCAAATTTATCGGCATTAAGTGCTTCTAGTATTTCCTTTTCCTTTTAATATCTCAAAGATCTCTAGTAATGTTTGTCCTCATATTCTTGATGCTAATGATTTGTGTCTTCTTTCTTTCCTTTCTTGATCAGTCTGGCTGGCTAGAGTCTTGTCAGTTTCATTGATGTTTTCTTTTTCTTTTTTCTTTTTTTTTTTTTTTTTTTTTGAGGCAGACTTTAAGCCCTGCTGGCTAGGCTGTAGCTCAATGGCATAATCTCGGCTCACTGCAACCTCCACCTCCCATGTTCACGTGATTCTCCTGCCACAGGTTCCTGAGTAGCTGGGATTACAGGCGCCCACCACTGTGCCTGGTTAATTTTTTGTGCTTTTAGTAGAGATGGGGTTTCACCATGTTGGCCAGGCTGGTCTCAAACTCTTGACCTCAGGTGATCCACCCACCTCAGCCTCCCAAAGTGCTGCGATTACAAGTGTGAGCTATCGCACTGGCCTGGATCTTTTCAAAGAATCAGTTTATTTTACCATTTGCTTTCATTGGTTTTCCATATTCAATTTCACTCATTTCTGTTCTTCAGTGTTTCCTTCTTTCTGCTTCCTTTATATTTATTCTGTACTTCTTTTTCCACTTTCTTAATGTAGAAACTTATATTATGGCTATGAGAGCTTTTCTGTTTTCTAATACAGACATGTTAATGCCATAAATTTCTCTCTAAGTACTACTTTAGCTGTATCCCACTATTGCACATAGTTTGACATGCTATGTTTTAGTTTTCAATCAATTCAATGTGCATCAGCTTTCCTAGTGATCTATTCTTTGATCCATGAATTATTAAGAAATCTTTTGTATAATTTACAAATATTACAGAACTTTCCAGATATCTTTCTGTTATAAATTTTTAGTTTAAATCTACTATAGTCAGAAAACACATTTTCTGTTATTGAAGTTCTTTTAAATTTGTTAAGATTTGTTTGGTAGTACAGTATATGGTCTATCTTGGTGAATTTGCCAGGCACGTGAGAAGAATGTGTATCTCGCTGTTGTTGAGTGGAGTCTGAAATAACGTTACTTAGGTCAAGTTGGTTTGAAGTTTTGCTCAGGTCTTCTCTGATTTTCATAATTTTCTCTCTACTTGTTCTATCAATTACTAGGAGAGGAAAGTTTTCAACTATAGTTGTGGATTTTCATATTTCTCTTTTCTGTTCTATCAGTTTTGTTTTTTGTATTTTTGTTGGTGAGGTATTTTTGTTTTGTTTTATGTAATTGCTGTTAGGTGCATTTTTACATATTCTTGTATTTCTATTTGTATTGATTGTATTAGCTGTTGGCTCATCTACATTGTTATCTAGATGGAAATATGTTTGATTTCCAACAAATTCAATATTGAATATGTCTTTTAAATTTACTCTTTTGTTACTTTTATTAACACCTCCTTCTGTGTAGCTCAGAATTTCATGTTATGCTTTTTTCATCAATAATTTGAATTAAATGATTTCAGTAATTTGTTTTCCCCCTTCCTATATGTAATGAGACAATGAAATATGCAATTTTGGCAATATTCCCTAAGTTTTTGCATGAAACATCATAGTTACTGTTCTTTTCCAAAATTTCTGGAACAAACCGATGTGTTTTGACTTCCTTGAATCAAGTTTTTATTATACATTTAAAATTTTCCAAGTGGTTTGGGCTTTTGTTTGTTTGTTCCTACTGTCATGGTTTCTTTTTAAATTTACTGAGTTGTAGTCAGAGACGGCAATCTGCTCCATTTCTAGAATTAAACAAGTTTTTTTTTAAGCCAAGTAGGTAATGTGACAGCAGCTATAGACATTAGGTAACAAAAATATGTGGCCATATTCCAACAAAACTTTACAAAGATAGAGCAAAGGTTGAATTTGGCCCATGGTCATGCCAAACCCTTTCCTGAAGGGACCAAACTAATTTGCATTATCTTAGTTCTGTTTCCTTTAACATATTCTTCTAAAATGACATCAGAAAATAAAATATAGCCACCATTTATTTGAGACTGCTTTGCCTTTCAAATACTTTGCCTTAGCAACCTATTGGCACTTTTATAATGCAAGACATTGTTAATACATCAGTTTATACAAATAATACTTTCAATTTGACATTCTTTTGGATTTTATTCCAACTTTTTTATTGTAATGGTATAACTATTTCAAGACAACAAACCAGTGTTTAATAGATCTATCAGTGATAAGGTCTGAGTGTGTTCCTTCAATCTTCATATGTAGAAACTTCATCATCTGTGTGATAGTATTAGGAGGTGAGACCCCTAGGAGGTGATTAAGTCATGAGGGCAGAGCCCTCCTATATGGGATTAGCCTTCCTTAAGAGGGATACTGGGGAGCTGTCTTCCCCTTCCCCCATGTGAGGACCCAACAAGAGACACATCTTGCAGGCAGAGAGCAGCCCTCATCAGACACCAAACCTGCCAGTGTTTATCTTCTCAGACACCAGAACTGCAGGAAAATAAATTTCTGTTGTTTATAAATTACCCAGTCTCAAGTATTTTGTTATAGCAGCAGAGGGCAGACTGAGATAATCAGCTAGATAATCTTTTTCCTTATAATTTCTTTTTGTATTGCAAGATGGATTGGTCTCTTATCAGGTTTAATTCTCTGGTCACCCATGTATAGCCAATATATAATTATATCCTAACAGGAAAACACACACACACACGCACGAGAGATTTCACACAAAAGGTCTAGTTTCCCATCTAAATGTTAGTTGTTTTGGCGAGGTCATTCTTCATATGCCTTGCAGATTCCCTGAATGTGTTTCCTAATTTTGTTGCCAGCAGAATACTTACTTTTTCTTAATTTTATCAAGAAAACATCATCTTACATATTAATCTAATTTCTTTAAATTACACAGACACACACACACACACACACACACATATGGGTTTTACTGAACTAAAATTTTATATTTGTCACTTACTATATACTTGTAAGATTGAATCTATTCTGGTGTTTCCATTTTATTCCACTAAATTATTATTTCTGGGCCAATAATATACTATTTTATTTAAGCAGCTTGATTGTAAGCTTAAAGAGACATGGTGGTTCCTCCTTCTTTTATAGTTTACTTAGTTTTCTTAGACATACAGTCTTCCACATACACTTTAAAATAATTTGGTAGTTAATTTTACGAATTAAAATTATAAAGATTCTGAATGAAATTGTATTTCATCAATGTATTGCTTTTGGAAAGACTGACATATTTATAATATTGAATTTGTTCATTCATACATGTGTTTTTTAAAAATTGTTCAGGACATGTTTTTATATGTTTTAATACAATTTATTGATTGCATTTTAATATCTTTATAAATTTAGAACTATTCCTATCAAATGTATTTTTCCTTGTCTGATTATTTAAGTCGCATTATGAATGAGAGGTTTTTCTGATTTTTAAAAATTATTGCTGTTGATTTTTTATGTATTTAGATAGATTCTAGCCAAATTGTCAATTTCTGGATAAATTCGAGTGATGTTTTAGGTAGTTGTTCAGGTTTTCTAAGTTTAAATTCTATTTTTTCTCTTCTTTTTAAAATATGTTTTTTCTGAGTATTTCATTTCTTTAGTAAGTGCATTGGCTTAAACCACCAAAACAATATTAAATGTAAATGGAGATGGTAAGCATACCTGTCTCACTCATGATATTAAAGGAAATGGTTTCAGTATTTTGCACCTTAATAAGAGGTTTACTGAAGTTTTTTTTCAAAAGCCTTTATTGTATTTCAGTAGTGCCCATCAATTTCTATTTTGGTTGAAGTTTTCATTAGGAATGTCTGCTGGATTTTATCAAATGTATGTTGGCGTATATATCAATGAAAACCTCCTTTGTGACAAATTCCAGGAAATCTTAACTCAGATTGACTCAAGTGAAAAGTGAATGCATTGGCTTTTATAACTGAAAATGCTCAGGATCAGTCTGGCTTGAGACCTGCTTGATATGAGGGTTCAAACTGTGTTATCAGGATCAGGTAACTCTTACAGACTCTTCCCCTGTGGCCGCTTGATCAGCTGCAGCAGCTGTAACACTCATGTGCATTTGGCTTCGAATCCAGTGATGGAGAAAGAGATAGGGACTCTTAGGGTTCCCAGAAAAATATTTTATTGCATTTCCCTGGCTTTGGTAGGGTCATAGGTCACCTCTAAATCAGAATCATTAAGACCAGAGAAATGTGATATGCTGACTGGCTCAGATGTAGATCACAAGCTCCACCCCTGAGCTGGGTAGGATCTCATCCAATCTACATCTCCTTAGAGGAGATGAGCAGGTGCATCCCCAGAGGAAAGCTTTGGCATCAGTCACCAGAAGAAGGGAAAATAGCTACTGGGTGGCACAGTAACAGATGTCACTTCGGTGTCCATTGATTCAACCAGATGGCTTTTCCCATTAATTTCTGTTTAAAATACATTGTCTTGATATATTTGCTGATGATGAGCCATGTTTAGAATAATCCTTGCTTAGTCATATTTATCCTTTGGATGCACTGATTGATTCCATTTGTTTAAAAATTTCCATCTGTATTTATAGGTAAAATTGATCTCTAGCTTTATTTTTGCATTAATTGTGTTTTGTTTTGGCATAAAAATTATGTTTAACATACAAAATGAATGAAAAATCTTTATTTTTGTGTGGGTTGAGATCATTTAAATATCATCAGAGTTATCTTTCTTTAAAGATATATTTTTAAAATCATCTGGGAAGAAAAGGATCTAGACCTGATGTGATTTTTATAAAGGTATTTAAATAAATTTCTTAAACTATTATGTGATTTTCTTCTCCTTGGTTGAATTTCATTTTATTTGCTAAAAAAATTATCACTCTCTAAATTCTCAAATTTGTTATTACAGTTATACATAATACTTTTGAATTTAGTATCTTGTCTATTTATGGTTATATCACCTTTCTCTTTTTTAACATGTTATACTCTTATTTTCATTTGTTTCACCAAAGGTACCTGTTTTTTCAAAGGGCCACCTTTCATTTTATTTAGATACATTTTTTAACGTCATTATTATTGTTTACGTCATTAAAAAGAAAATCATGTCATTATTTTCAGCTTTTATATTCTCTTAATTGTATTTAGTTATCTTGTTTCTTTTTTTCTAATTTGTAATGTTGAAATGCTTGGATCACATTACTCTGGATATATCTTTAACTGCTTCCATGTGTTTTGGCATGAGGTGTCTCTTTTTCTTCATTATTTTTTAAATACTTTATAATTTCCATTTGGATCTCCTGTTTTATCTAGGGTCTGTGCATATAGATTAAGGTTTCTTGGTTTCCAAGAAGTTAAGGCTTTTATTTTAATTGCATCATATTATGATTAGAAATGTGACCTGCAAAATCACTTCTATAACAGAATGTATTATGATTTTCTTTTTAGCCAAATAATGATCTATTTACTTATATTTATATTTATATCTCAAGGACATAAAGAATGTACATTCGTAGGACTTCAAATGTTTTAAGTGAATAATGCTATCATATGATACATTATATATTTGTATATATATGTATAACTTTATTAATTGACCCTCTTTTCACATGCTTACTTTTATCTCATTTATCTGTCATGACAAAAAATTAATCTAACTACTGGAGAAAGTAAAATCTCATAATTCAGTTGTGTTTATTCAGTTTTGTTTACATTTCCATAAATTTTGTGTTATATCTTTGGCTTTCGTGTTGTTTATGACTGTTACGGTTTTCAAGATTAAATTCAATTGGGATTTTCAATTGACATTGGGAATTTCAATTGACATTTTGAAAAATATAAGATATAGCAGTCATACTTAGTTTCTTACATTTGAAATTTTCTTGTAATATGTAAAATCAGTACCATGTTAGGATTAGGAGAATTCTTATGTGTGATATAGAATAGTCTTTTGGTTTTACTAATGGAGAAACTGAGGCCAAGAGAGCAGAATGTCCTTATCTAAAGTCATACAGCTTGAATTTGGTGAATCTGACCTCTTTCTACCACATCACATTCTCCAAGTGCCCTATAATCAAATTTTTATGTATGAAACTATAAGAATAGATGACCTGACATAGGCAAAAAATGGAAATAATGACCAAAAAACTGTAATTTTTGTTTAAAAATGATGGTTGAATGATTTTGGAGTGTGTGTGGAGGT